>NC_083488.1:13646305-14018349 GCF_905332965.1 Bombus pascuorum
TTTCTCATTTACGAATCTTAAGAACGAATTAATAGCTAAGTATTAATAGCAAGTAGGCTCTGACAATATAAAATCAATTATGAATCAGTTACAAACGTACTCGATTCATTTTTTCTCTCGATGCATTTTTTATAAAAACAAAACTGCCGATGAAATTTTATTACCCTCCATTTTTTCGCCTTATCTTGAGTTAGGTAGTCTCGCTTATCAGTACCACTTGGACGATGATTTTCGTGACACAATGTATACGCGGAAGATTCGAAAGAGGCTGCTAATTAAAGCTGTTAAAATCGCGTTATATTCGTGTCATTCGCCGACTTACCTGTATCCTCGTTAAAGCTAGGCGGGCTAACGATTCAACAGGTGTTGCACAACGGATCGAGCGTGCAGAGGGAGAGAGAGAGAAAGAAAGAGAGAGAGAGAGAGGGACAGTTGGTATAAAAGGATAGGTTTTCTGCAATGGAACTGAAGAGATCAGTGGATGGAGAAAGAATCGGACAATATCCTCGACACGAGAGACGAAAGAGTCCCTAGCTTGTTCGACCGTCGCCGCTCCGACAGTCTGGTGACGAAGCGTCGAATCAGTACAAGGTTATCGCGAACAGACTCGATTAGCCAACGCTGATTAACTTTTGCTCGACGCGTTCACGCGGAACGCCGGATTCGTTCCACTTTGTTAATGAGCACCGGGCTCTAAAAGTGTTTGCCTCATCCCGCCTCACCTTGTCGGAGACCAATTTACGGCCCTGATTCCAAACAACCTTGCGAAACATATCGCTGCCTGCGTCCAATGGAACGTCGTACCTTTTGTTTAATATGGATACGTAAGCCATTCGGAAGTCAAACTGACTAACTCTATCTTTTCTTTTCTTTTTTTTTTTTTTTTTTTTTTTTTTTTTTTTTTTTTTTTTTTTTTTTTTTTTTTTTTTTTGAAAGGTTTACAATACGTACAATAATTATAGCGTAATTCGTAAAACAAACGATGTGAACTACAGGTATTCGTATCTTTGCCATTATCGTAGATGTGTAATTTTTTAAATTACACTTTGGCAATTTCATTTATTAAATCACTGTATTATACGAATTATATAATGTACCTACTTCGAAATAAAATAAAAATTTTGACTTTCCCTGGAGATATTTGCAACGAAGTCGATCAATTTAACTTCTGTATGATTGAAATGCAATCTACAACATCACTTACGCTTAATCTCATACCTTCATCTAATTGCGTAAAAAATAGGGTGAAAGAATTCTAACAATTGCCAATGGATTTGTTCCAATTGTTACACATAGACAGAGAGAGAAATCAGTGGCATGTATATAGTAGTTAACGCGTCAGGAATTTGAACAAGTGTCGTGTGAAAAAAGTACGTTCGATCGCGGGCAAATTGGACTAACTCGCATCGGCTAGTGCAACATTGTGCGCGATTTAACGCACTAACAAAAAAAGAGAGAAGCAAAAAGGTAGCGAATTGGAAAGATAACGATCGAAAACGACGGATCGCTTCAAATTGCGCGCACACGTGGCTAAGACTCGCGAAACTTTTAATTGGAACGTAAGCCGGATTTCCGTGAACGGACGAAAGCCGAGCAGAAAAGCGAGTCTGAGCAACGGCTAATCGAGAAGATCGATACGAAACGCGGAAGAAAGCGATCGGTCCCGCGTTATCATCCTTCCCTCTTTAAATTATATAATAACTGTTCCGATGATGTCGAGGATGGTGATACTGAGGAAAACGCACGTCATTATGCTCCATACGCTTCCTTCCCGCTACTTAATGCTTCACTCTTCGAACCAGTTTACGCCCGCTTCAACAGAAATCTATATAGCACAGATCGTGATGAGAGAAAAAGAACGATTAGTATGAAAAGTGACAGAATTTCTCTTTCTTGATATCGTTCTTAGACCTGCTGCGATTTTCGGATCATTTTACATAGAGCCTATCGCGTTTCTTGTGTTGTTAACAAATTTCTGAAGTTTCAAAAAAGCATTGAAGAATCGTTATCGATATGTACCTATGGTTTTAAACGAAGAACTGAAAATACGAGGTTTATTTTGTTAGTTTTTTTTTTTTTTTTTTTTTGTATCTTTAGTTACTTGATAGCCGAAGAGATATATTTTGATATACAACGAAATAGTGGAAAAAAGAATCGATGGAAATCCATGAAGTTTGTAAAAGCATACTTATAACGTAGTATACCAATGATACTTATGACGTGTATAATACCGTATAATATTGTAAACCTAACTGTATAAGTTTCAATATGTTTGAAGTGTTGCTTACTAAAGCAAGAGTGACACTGAAACGTAAAAGTTCGAGGACCACAGCAAGGTTAAGCATACTTTTGTTATATGCCGAGATCTATTTTGATGCATAAGAGAGAGAGAGAGAGAGAGAGAGAGAGAGAGAGAGAGAGAGAGAGAGAGAGAGAGATGGAGAGGTTGCTCGGCATTGAAACTTGAAACATGTGTGCCTTTTGGGAGTTTCTGGGGTTTCATGGGGGTAAAAGAACTTTCATCTGATAATGGATGCCAGATGTGAATAGCGATATTGGAGTGGTTGTATTTCCATGTAAACGAGGCGTATTTTACGCAGAGAATAAATACAATTGGATAATTTGCTTGTAAATAACACGTACATGCTTGTGCTTTTAAAATTAACTTAGAATTTATCTCTTAAATATGAATATCTGTTTTTATCTATCCTATATTTATGACACGCATTTCTTAAAACACAGATAAAATAGAAATTAATGTTACAGCGTTAATGATAATATCGTTGATGACGTATAAGTAGAGATAATTGAGGAAATAATTACTGCGACCCTGACCATGCATCTAAAAATTAAAGAAGTGCAATCATAGATGACACACAACTGCAGGCAATTAACTTTTAAGTAACAGAGTACACATCACATAAAGCCTAAAGTACGTCAAGTAGAAATCAAAGGTCAAAGATCATATTTCTAATTAGTAGAAGGTTATTTGAATGAATCTCAAAAACCAACTCAAAATTGTATATAATCATCTCACTTTCTCAAACGTGTTACAAATTTATAATCAACATATAGTCAACTTTATTGCTGCAAATCTTTCAACTGTCCTTATTTCGACAGATTCTTAATTAAGAATTTTTGTAAAATAATAGAATTCTAAACTAATGTTTTCTTTAAATCAAGCTTTTCACTGGTAGTGTGTATGTATAAACAAAAAGCGATTGTTGATTCGTGCAGATATTCAGGATGAGTACAGGTTTCCTCATAACCTGATTAGTATACGGACAACAACGGAACCACCGGAAAGACGAGCAGAGACGGATGTAAGGGAGAGCATACGTAACGTCGATTAATATCCCCCGAATACCGGCTCGTGTATCATTGATCGCGCACTATCGTGTTAACCGATTCTATTCACGCGCGTGTGTCACCCGCGCCGATCGATCGGTTACACCGTGTCGCGTAATTGAAATCTCTCGTCCCAGCAAAAATGTCTTCCGACGACCTGTCCAACCTGCTATCGCAATCCCCATCCAGCAGTCGCTTGATTCAACGACCTCGTCGAACAGAGATAAAAATTTGTTACGTTGATATTTACCTGTAACCCTGAACTTTTAGAGAAAATTTCAATATTGGAATAATGGGAGACCCAACAGATCGAATAAGTTTGATATTTACATAGGAATAATAGGTACAAAGTTTGAATGAAAGATTGAATGGTTAGTAATCCGCTGTGTTGCGTTCCGCATTTTATCAGGCGATGAATTTTTTAGCTGAACTATGACATCAAACAGTTTATTTTCCAAGTTTTATTCCACTTACAATAATTATTTACATTTTCAGGTGACGGCTTTGACCTTTTAAATTTTCAAGCGAAAATTTCTACCTTTTATTATACACATAGGATAATCTCTATACAAAGAGGAGGTTGGATTCTATGCTATAGGAAATCACATAAATTGCACCAGACCGAGCATCAAACGTAAAGCTATATATTAGCTTTTCTATTAGTTTCCACATGAACTACGCATAACCATCTAAATATCAGTTCTTTAGAGGATTCAGGAAATAAATAAAATAAATATCAATCTGATCGACCTTTCGAAAAAGTAAAAAAAAAAAAAACAAGTAAAATGAATACTCGATCTTATCAATTCTTTGACGATCTCAAGAAACAAATCGAATAAATTAATTACCCGTCGGAAAACTGAAGAAACAAATAAAACAAAAGATCAACTCCAAATTCACGTTAGGTTCTAAAAGGCGCTAGAATCAGATGCCACAATCAACAGCCAGTCGACGAAGCAGTGAACTGAAAAGCTTCGAGTAATAAACGATCTCTTCCGCGTGCACGCGCAGTTACAATCTCTCCTCTCCTTCGCCTCTCGCCGAGTTTCATCAACGTGCTCTCGCGTCGACGAGTCAATGGAACGAAGAGTGCGCGCTCGCATTCGCGCTCGCGCGTGAATAGCGAATGAGATTATTTTCATGTTCCCGTTGTCGGCGGCGGGATAACGGGGGGAGAAAAGTACGTTAAGCCCGCGCTTTTCGTCGGACATCGAGCGTCGCCGGCGGCAGTTCTCCATCCTCCGTGCGGAACCCTCTACCCCGTGAAAGATTGAAACGTCGAGCAAACTCTTACTTATCGTACCCGTCCGTATTAATTTTCCCGGTGCTGGCTTCCATTAGATGTGCGCTACGGCCAGGCCGTCACTGCGTTCGCCAACCAGGCATTTTGTTATTTCTTACGACGCGCCCCTCATTCTTCAACGTTTTCGAGAAGAGATCGCTGTCAGCTGGAAACGCGGCTAACGTGCCAGTTAACCCTTGTGTGGACAGCAATTTGAAATCTCAATACTTCAGAATGTTTAAAGTTTCCAAAGTAATATAATACATAGACAAGAAAAGTAACATAATATAATAAAGAAGAATTAGAAATATAGAAATGTTAACAAAGTTAAGACACAAGGGTTCAAGTGAATGCATGTTATTATTTTGATAATTTTAATTTGTAAGACTTTTGGAAATCGACAAAATTAACGGAGAGTTTCGTAGATAACTTTTGCTGCAGATGATTACCACATTTTATTCATATTTGTAAAAAAAGAAAAAAAAATTGTACTTATTTAAGATCTGTAATACGTTCGAAGAGAAACTTTAATCGCGTTGATCGATTGTGAACAAATCGTCAGGCACTTTCGATCGATTTCCACTTAACCGATATTGTGGTACTTTATCGCGGCACGAGTGCAGATAATATCTGCCACTTCGCTTGTTGATCGATAATTCCTAACGATAACTCGAGTTTCATTGGTATAATACTTTGAAAATTAGCTTCTTCGCAATGACGTCGTCCATTCTGTTTATTAATCTTTATAAACTTTATAAATCAGAAATATAAAGTCCATATAATACTATTCTTAATAGTAAAAACTGCCAGTATCACGAACATTTCCATAAATTAATGATCGTTTATTGAATGGTTGGTAAGGGTAGATTCTCAAATCGAGAACACGTTCAAGTTCAATCGCGCCAATAAAACCGACGACCCAAATCTAAGTTTAGACGTCGGTTCTATAGCTACAGCGCCTCATTAAGCGTCGATCAAAGCGACAATACCGTCGCATAAATTACACAGCTTAATTGTACTCGCTTCTCCTTGTCGCGCTCGAGAGAACAAGGGAAACCCTGACTAAGGTTGCGACCAATGCTCCAGTCTATTCAAGATGGAATCATTAAAAATCTTCGGGTATTATACGGTTCAAGAGGACTCGTCTACTCAGTGGAAGCATATTTCCAGCAAAAAAATTAATCGACAGGGAATACCGGTATTAAATAAAATTGATGGTTTTTCAGCCTCAAATATTGTTCTGCTTGTCTGCGCTTTAACGTCTTGCGTCCCAATAAGTCCAGACGAATTTATTTTTAACCTTTGTTGCCCCATATAATTACATGTATCTATCTTGAAACCTATTATTTGCCTGAGTTATTAGCGTAATATTTCAAAACGATAATATTTAGTGGAATATAACGGGCATTATCGGTGCCTGGAAAGGTATAGTCAGACTCTAAAAGTCTAATTCAGCCAACGTCTCCGACAAAAGCGACAGAGATATACGAGGTCGAAAGTCAATTATTCCGAAAAAAGAAAACAAAATGCTTGAAAAGATTTGCTAGAACTATCTATGGCTGAACTGTAAAACTAGCACCAAAGAAATGTAAATGTATATAAAGAAACCAAATAAAGGAACAAGATTTTGACAATTATTTTGAACGAAGAAGGAAAAAGAAAGATATCCGAAATCTTTTAACGCTCTAGTGTTAACAACTAAAGTACAGCATGAAATTTCCAAAAATCAAAATGAAGAAATGTATAATGTAAAAAGGAAAACCAGCTTTTATCAATATGTATATTTAAAAAGAAAAAAAAAGCCATTGAAATTCCCGATCCAAAATGAACGGTGGTAGACCTATGAAATTTTTATGAGGTGTTAGAAATTTATGAGGACACTCTGCTAGTTCTAGTGTTAAAATACATCCCTCTCGAAAACCAAAACGAAAAAACAATACTCTCCACTGGACCATTCGACCTTTTCCGTTTCCACGAGACTTCTGCAACCTGGAACGTAACAAATCGCCATACAGAGCACGGGAATAAACTCGAAGCGACGCGGAACGAAGCGATAAAAGTCGAGGCAATGCGAGCCGGGCGTTCGTCATTTCGCAAATTTATGGATTGGCGCATACCGGCGCGGCTGGCCACCAGGGGGGAAACGCAACTCGACGAATTCCCGAGACAAAAAGCTATCGATCGAGCCAGATGAGAGGAAACTCGCCGGTAATTGGTCGTCTCCCGGACAACAATCCATCGAGACGGGCCCGGGCTGCGGGGGTGGCGAAGTCGTGAATCGCCGGTACTCGTTATGCAACTGCAATCGCATAGAAGCCGCCGTATCGCGGGAAACAATGGCCCGACACAATGGCGAAAACGGCCGCGTTATTAAAGCACTGGGTAATAAGGTGAACGACAGCGCAGCCGTTGGAGTTTCGTCAAAAATCTTCGTCAAAGATCCCCGTCCAAGATCCTCGCCGAAGATCCACGTTGAACGACCCAGTGCTCATTCTAGGCCAATAATCATGCGATGGAAAACAAGATTGATATTACATGGTTCGAGTCGAATGTGAAATCTGATTAATGCAGCTATAGATTATTGAACCGTTTGGTGATGATTTTTCGTTTTTCGATACAGATTAAGAACCCGTTGCATTCTTATTCAAAAGTTATTATTTCTCTGTGTACAGTTTAAAATAAACGATCATTAACATGAGAATTTGGAGACGGTTCTTTGTAAGAAAAATTGATAAATTGCTATAATATCATTCAAATTAATTTTGTTTCCGTTTGAGATGTTTCTATATGTTAATATGTACGAAGTAGTTGAAAATAAAAGATCTCTTTCCATACGAAACCAAAGTTATTCAGTTATTTGTAAAATTTAAGTATTAGAACAGTTATTACAACATATTTTATATCAGCAGCATTCTACTGTACCGTATGCTTTGCAAGAGGTTAAGTAGAAAACTGAATCGCTGGTGCAGGTATATTTTGGTGTGTTTAGCATTTTGGAATTAACCCCTTGCCACGTAACATCGAGCAACTCTCGTGTCTGAAGGTAGATTGTCAACAAAGTTTAATTGGACCTGCAACTTCAGTTTCAACTCGTTAAATTGAAAATTCTTAAATGTAAATGATATGTAATTATTCTGATATCATATACGAATATGTCGTGTAACAGTAAACTGTATTTTAAGTAGCTACTATCGAGTTATAAGACAGAGGATTAATTTGTCGATATTGACAACAAGTGCAAGAAATATATCACTGATAACCGTTCTAGTAAAAGGCACAAAGAATATTCTGTTCATTGATTTCTTCGAAAGTTGGAGTGAATGGAAGGTTAAGTTCCAAAGTGTGTAACGAGCTCAGTGTAAGTACGACTTCCAGAGGCAGGCTACTTAAAAGAGAAGTACTCTACGTTTCACTCGCCGCTCGCTATTGCTAAAAAGACTAGAGTTTCAACTTCTCAGAGTTCCCAGACCGAGTGGTCTTTCGGGAAACATCCTGAACGTTGCTTAGCAGGTTACACCGACAAGTTTTCGCGATTCATTTACGAGAACTTCGTGGATCCTCCTCGAGACTCTGATAACGCTCTTCAAATACTCTGATCGTCGCCTCGCATAATTTTCCTTGAGTTTTATCAAACCAATCGAGGAACTTGCTGAAAATATAACCTACAGATCTATAGTAAATATACATAGGTTTACATAGATGCGAATGTACATAGCTCTCGAACGTATTTTTTAGTCAAATAGTTGAATTATTGCGAAATTTGCATAAGGGGAATAATGTTCGTTAACACTTTTATATTACAAATAAGTTTAAAATACATATGTAGGTATGTTGTGTATAGTAACACTTAACGGGATCTTATGTATTAATATATCTCAGTAGCACCAGAAAAATTCTAACAATTCAGTCAATTTCTTAAGAGTTAGAGCGTATCGTGCCATTAGAACGATTAAATGGGATTATCAATTCAAACCGAACTAATAATATAAAATCAGAATTATCAAACCAACAAAACTTTTTCCCAGACAGATCCTCAATTTTACGTTACAAATAATCACAATTCTGTTAGAAGTCACGTTTCCAATTGTTCGTAAACTATTCTCATCCTTGTCTAACATAATATCGCTGCTACTCGAAGTTACTGACAAGTCTTGTGACTCGACAACAGTACAAAGAAAAACCAGGCAACGATACTCGGTGTCGCTTGGCAAGAAGAAACGATAGAACGCATTCAGGCGCCCTGTTTCCTGTCGCGTTTTTACCAACGAATCGACCATTCTCATGATCGATTTACATCGACGAATGGGCCACGAAAGGGCGAAGGAGGGAAAGGGACGTCGAAAAGCGGGTCTCGCGTCGAATCACAGACGAAAGCTCCTCGTTGTTACACACCAGATCCCTGGGCAAATTTATTCTAGCTTTCGCTACGCCCACCAGCCGGGTTCCGCTCGTTCTCGCCTTTTTGTTCCGAGCGAGAGAACGTCTCGAGATTCCTCACCTCGGCTGATCGTGCGCGCGCGCGCTCCAACAAAGGAACCGGCCATGGAATAAAAGAGAGAAAGAAAAAGCCAAAGCAGACGAAACTTTCATTACTCGCAGCCGAGGGATCGAGTTCCCGTTTGCTTCCCTCCGCTCTATTATTAATCGAAGCAACACAGTGGCGAGGGGCAAAAATACTGGAAATGGAGGGAAAGGGGAACGGCAAAGAGGAGAAAAAAGAGCAGCTTTTCCATGCCCAGGTCGATCGAACCCGAATCGAAAAGAACAAAAGAACAGCAAACAAGCAGAGGCGAAATTATGACGTTGAATGCGACACGAAATTTTGCGGGGGCAGCGTAATTCAATCCGTCGCCGTGGCATTACGCGTCCACCGTGCGCCGCAGCTATTTTTAACAGCGTTCGCGAAAAACTCCCGTTCGATAGAGGCGAAACCCTGTGTAGCTATAATAAAACCATGAAGCCACCCAGGGTTGCATCGCGATTCAATATGGAATTTCGTATTCCATTGCGTGCTACTTGTGGATTAAAATTTAAATTGTATCTTGAGAAAGTAATTGAAATCCTTCATAGAAAACCATTCATAGGAAAAGTTACTGATCAGCTTACTTGAAGCTACGAAACATGTGCACTAATGTGCAGCAGAAAAATACATATAACAGCGCTTCATAAACGTCTACAATAGAAACAGCGTATATATCCGGACCTCGTCCGATGGAAGTAGACTGATTCTACTGATGCGACGTATGACTTCATTCGTGTAATACCTATGAGTTCGCGTTTGAATACGTAAATCCAGCCGTTACTCATTGTCACACCACCGCATAATGATTTCTTTGTTTAGGAATCTCCTATTTTTACATGTATCATTTCATTTCTGTTAAGGATAAATTACGTCACGTTTATCGTCCATAAGTCACACGATATTTAATACAGTTAGTATAGCAGATAGTAAAATGAGGTTAATACGTATTAACCATGTATATTACAAGGAAATCTATAATGTACTATATTTTAAAGGCCTGATTATCAATTTTATTGATTAATTTCATTGAAACCTACGTTTCAAATTAGTAAGTGTCTCGTAACCCACGGTCAAATACATTTGCAAACGTTAAAGTCGATCAAATTCATTAACGTTGATTTGGCTTTTTTAATCTATAAATTCCCATTTGTGAAAGCTTCCACGAACGAGCCAGCAAACAGCTTGACTGGAAACCAAAATTTCCTCCCGATAAATATATTTCGAATAAATCGAGTTCCACTCTACGAATAACAAACAACCACTGCAGGCCGAAACCACTGGTAACTGAAAATTTGGCAATTCGTATGAAACATTTCTTCGATATCCCGAAAAACTTCCGGAATCAACAAGCAGTCGATCAGGGAACGCATTCGCGCATCGAACATCTGTCGCGTTGGTTTCCAGCGCGACAACGATCGCGCTGACGAGACAACGACGACGATCGAACGAATTCGAATTGATGGACCGGTGCAAAAACGTAACACGTCGCAGAATGAGATCGGGAGTACCGATTCCATTCGCGAGAGACCTGGTGACAAAATCGAAAGCGACCTCCACATTGGCCGAAAATCCGGACCGTGACTGTTTGCGCTCGAATCGCCGACGTTTTTCCCCGAGACCGGTGCAAATACGAAACGGAGCCGAATTATGGCGCTATGTACGGGCAATTAATCGTCGGATTTTCAACGGACGACACGCTTCGCGCGCGTGCATCCGCATGCAAAATCGATATTTTACCTGTCTGGTGCGACTAAACATTCCTATTCGTCCCCCTCGCGATATCTGTTCTTCCTTTCGTTCTTCGCTTCCTGTTATCGATTATACAGGAAACAGTAGCTTTTTTATCACAAAGAATTACTTCCATACTCGTCACGCTCGTTCGGTTAAGTACATGTTTCTTATACTTTTTTTGGTGACCAAAACCAATCAGAGGGTAGCTTTATTGTAATTAGTACGCTGGTTGTAGTAGGCTGGCTGTAAATGTATATTCATTTCGAAGGAAAACGTCGGAGCATGCTTTAAATCTTTAAATAGACCTATCATCGATAAACAACGAAATGAAAATGTCGCGTGATTCACGTTTGTCATTAATGAACGACGATCATTTCCTTGCGTTTGGAGGCATTTATGAAAATATACGCATATTTAAAAGATCAATGTTTCTTTTTTGCACTTCAACTTTCATTATATATATATATCAATGTGTTTCAATAACGACGATATCGTCTCTCTTTTGTCGTATCAATAACACAGCATCCTCATCGAGACTTCGATGTCTTCGTTTTCTATTCGCTTCTAGGACGTCAGCGAAAATACCGGAGAGAGGATTTCGAGGTGGTATGCAGCCACGTATCTGTCGGTCCATTCTCCTTCTTCGTGTCTCTCCTCCTATCCTTCTGTTTTCTTCTCTTTTCTCGCCCTTTCTTTCTCTATCCTTCCGCTCGATGCTTCTCCATTCTGAATGTGTTCTCTTTCTTTACCTTTTCGGAACGCGCGATCTCGTTTCTTTTTGCTCAACGATCCCGTTGCGCATCGTAGTCGGTCCCACTGGGACGTAGACTTACCGCGAGCGGAAGAGTGAAAAAGAAAGAGACAGGCGGTCGGAGCAACGAAAGATTACGAGGGTAAACGGCATGGTGCAGCGAAATGCTGCCACCGTTGCGAACGCAACGATGTATCGTCAGCTACCGTGCCGTTGTCGCTACAGAGACCCGGCAAATATTTACAGTTATGATAATCGTTACGCCGCCGCAGGTTACCTTAATAGCGCCGCCTGCAACCCCCGCATTTCGGCGCTTTATACGCCAACGCTTTTACGCGACCTTTGTTTTGCACCAACATTCAGACTCTCCACATTCGTCGCAGCAATCTGCCCGATCGATTTACAGCTTTGCATCCATAACGTCGGTTTCTTCAACGACCATATTTGTTCTTTCAGTGGAAGCGTTCGGAATTGTTATACGGAAAGTATTTCGTTAACAAAAATTGTACTTCGTTTCGTAACGACAGGGTTATTTATAATCACCAGGTACATACGATGTTTTGTTTCTTTGAGTATCTTACGCAAAATCGAATATCAATCAAAAAATAGAAATATGAAAGACTTTTGCCTAACGACAACCAGAACATGCAAGATGATCGTATTCAGAAACTACATTCATCAACTCCATAGATTGAAAAGTAAAGACAAACGATGATGTTACGAATATCTATTGTTTCTACATCGACTTCGAAAAAGGAAGAAAGTATCTATATGTTCAACATGTATATTCTTTTTCTTTTCTCTTCAAGTTGAAAATTTGCTATTGTTTATGCTGTCTTCCTATCGTAAATGAGCTTACGAAAGCAAGACAATTCTTAAGAATCGAACGCTAATCGCGTCTTTAGCGAAATTAAGAAAGTAGAAAAAGTAAAGTTAATAACAACTAAGAACAAAGCACTCGACGAAAACTAGAAGATAGACGAGTAACCGACGTCGATAGATATCCAAAGCTTCCGCGTTTCTATGACGGGCAGATAATTTAGACCTAGGTCGCGGCCGGAAATCTCCATCGCCATCGGCAACTCTGCTCGGTTGCATAATGCATCGAGGCATACACTCGACTTCGCTCGAACGCGACGACTCGTTCGACAACGGTCTAAGGACCTCTTACCCGGATGATGCTGTGCATCGCGATTTCAAGGAACTTGTAACGCGGCCCTTTTCAAATATTCACGAGTCGCTCGTGTATAACCTCTTCCTCACCGACCCATCGGAATCTATGAATTCTATTCGTCCCGTTGTTTTCTGTAGGACGAAAGTACCCTCGGTAATCTGGAATCCGATAGATTCGAGAACCGTTCGTAAACAGATACACAAGAGATATAGTGGGATTGACTTTTGAAGAAGAACCAACGAGAAATAGGAAGCACTGCCATTCGTACGTTCAGACTTAGGCTATTCGATGAATCGCATTCGTTTGAGGGAACTTAACTTGCGACTACTTTCAGCTTGGATGTTTGATATATTCCAGAAGTTTAGAAATAATTCTAGATAACGTAAGATCGTTTCTTTCTCTATCGTAAATTTGTCTGTGTTGGTTGAATATATTAAAATAGATACTGTTGGGGGATTGACTTGTCTGTATTCTCTTGGACGATTTATCAATTAATAATATCAGTGAATTGGCAAGTTACAGGTAGCAAGTTATAGATTTCTTTTTTTTTTTTTTATGTCTTTCGTCGAATAGGATAATCGGGTGATTTGTAGTGAAATTTGATTTTAAAATATCATGTGCTTCATTAATTTATTAACAGTGCTAAAATTTGTGTAATTGTACAAAAGATGAAATGTTCGGTATGACAGACCTTTAGGAACTTGAAGTGAAAGAAGTATTAAGAAAACATTGGCCTAATATAAAATGCAAAGTCAATGAATGACTCGTTAGTTCCAGTTTACAAACGAGCGATTTATGAGGCCACTATAAAATAGAAATTGAAGTATTTAGATATAATTAAGTTACCAAACCCGCTTATCTAAAAATAAAATATTTCAAATACCTGAACCTATATCGCAGCAATTTGCATGATCATCCTCAAGGAACTTACCTGAAACAAGAAAAAAGAAGCCATAAATACGATTAATGAGAAGATAAATGTCGATTACACGCGCCATTATTATAATCATATTTCTTCATCAAACGACGCGCGTCGCGATTTAACGATAGCTAATCGATACGTTATGGCGAACAGACCTATTTTCGACGCAGGTCCTATTCGAATTACCGACGTCGAAATAAAATTAACGAGCGAATGTGAATCGCGTTACACGCGAAACCGCGCAACGTTCATTTGTACAAAATGAACGCGTGCAACGACGCGATCACGCTCGATGTTGGAAAAAAGGGGATGAAAGGGAGGGCTAGAGAGATCGGAGCTGTTCGAAACGTCATCGTTTAAACTTCCAGCGTTTATTCGACCACGAATATTCACGAAATTCGTCCGGATTGGAGACGCGCTCCCGCGTCGACAAATATTTTTCCAACGGTACGAAACCGTCGCGCCGTGGAAACCGACGAATAGAGTGAAATAGAGTGAAACAGAGAAAAAGCGCGCTAACGTTTATTTGCACGCGTGTTTTAGGAAATTTTATTCTTCTTTTCAGTCTGTCGTTTAATGTTGAGAATAGTTGATAGACCAGACAGGTTCGAAATCGATTCCCTTCTGTATTCGTTTGAAGAAAATGATCGTTTATGAAACTTGTATCGGAGTAAATATGGAATTTGAGCACATAAAGAAATGCGTATTTGAGCGTGATGTGTCCCAATTAAATTATCGTGTTGCAAGAGATGATGAGTTTTGAATCGAATGTTTGATAAATCGTAACACACGTTCAGAGTACATTCAAAAACGATACTCTTATCTCTACTTATTTTTTATCATCCGCAAAAGCGAAAAACATAAAAAGATTACAACCCGCGTCACTAAATCACAAAGGAAAACTACAAAATCGCAATTTGTTCTTCGTTAATCTCGAGAAACTGAAGACCAAATACAACCAAACGGGTCCAGCGACTCGTGAGATTCCATGTGACATTTGAAGCGATCACAGTGTTGATGATTCCACGACGGAACGGAGAATCCCGCGTGAAAACAGCGGGCAGCGGTATATCCATCGGTCGATTTCTTTGTGGAACGTTTCCCCGCTTTGTCAAATGGCCGACGCAAATATTTCCCTCTGGTAACGCGAAACATTTTCGCGCCGAAAACCGGGCCAACGAGATTCCCCCGGAAAGCTCTTGTTCTCTCTCGCTTGCTCGCGATGCAAACCGCACGAAAGCAACCGACGAAATGGAATTTTCATTTCAAAGCGCTACCAGCCTCCATCTCCGCCCTCTCTTTGCGTCTCTCACCCCTTGCTTCGTTGCCTCCGTGCGCGCGTTTCAGTTTTTATCGGACGTTCTCTTTTCAGGGAAAGGACCTCTCTTTTATTTCGACAGCCATACACACGTTTACGTACATACAGCGCATACCCTCCTGGACACGCAACTCGTGGCCTGCGTGATCTGAAACTCATTCTCTCTCTCTCTCTCTCTCTTTCTCTCTCACTGCAACGAATCTAACGGTACACATAGAACAACCATCCAACGCTGAAAAGGTCACGCACAAAGCGACACGAAATGGCTGAAATGTCAGCAGGGAAAAGCCGGCAATTACTCGATGCATTGCTGTTTCGTGGATCGAACGACCGACTTTCCACGGGAGCTGTTTCCATTAACGAGGAAAATCGCTCTGGTAATTGTCGAAGGGGAAGGAAAACTTTCCACCCCTTTGATTCTATCTTTCTTCGTTCCTTCTTCTCTTCAAAGCCATGGTTGCCAGTCTGACTCTCAGTTCGTTCTATCTGTCGGCCCTTATCTCCTAACATCTTCTATCCAAGCGAAGGAAAGTTGGAGGAAACACCAACAACAAGTCATGAAAAGAAGAACATCTCGCGTTTCTGCCAGACAATCCCGACGTTCGAAGAATCCTATAATTCTCGTCGCTAGGGATTGTAATTATCGCGACGGGATTCCGAAATGGCCAACCTTTCCGTCGTGTTATCGCGACGCTGGAAAAACTAATTATGGAACGAGAGCCTCCTTTATACCGATAAGTGCCGGGGCTTTCTTTGACCCAACTTTTTAATGCCTTTATCCTTGTTTTATTATGCTTTTATCCTCCGTTCTCTTATTTGTTCGTTTCGAATCACGTTCTTCCTCGATATTTTTCTGGATAATACTTTATCGGAGAACGAAATATATTTACGATTTGATGAAACGAAATCGTTCATGAACGCGTGAATGCATCGTTTGTTGAATTATGAGAATCATCGAAATTATGCAAATTCGATTCGCTTCAATTGTGAATTGAAGTCGTTATCAGAATTATCGATGAAGATAAACGGCGATGGACATAAATGAAGATAAAAGATGAATATACGGCACGGCGCTGGCGCAAAAAACATCCGATGGGTAGTCGCTAAGGTTTAATCTTCCGAACCCTACGTTTTTCGTTCTATTCGCTTCTTTCTTTCTTTTTTGCTTGACCTTCGTTCCGTTTCCATCATATCCCTCCATTGCCGTGTGGTCAACCTCCGGTATGATAAATGTTGAACGCTAGAAAAGGTGCTAATTATCAGAGGCAAGCTATCCTTTGGAACCTTGCGACCCTTCATCTACGAATTTTCAAAATCGAGACCATTATTCCTTGCAACCTAGGCGTCTATTGAAACAAATGACCTGCGGATTTCAACTTTGCTCTTCCGTATTTCCTTTCCTTATCAATTCTCCACTTTCTTCTCAGATACATAGAAGTAAATATAACTTTTACGTATCATTACAGTATTCTATGAATATCTGCAGCGCTATGGTACGTGACAGTGGAATTAGAAGATGCCGGAACGTCTGCCGCTTGGCAAGCGATTCTTCCCCCTAGGCACCGTTAAAATTCACGATCCCGACCCTCGTCAGGAACTCTAATAATCCATGGTTCGACGAATCCTGCGAAGATATTCATAGACCTCCAACAGACAATGGGGGCAGAACAGAAGAAATAAACCAAGAAGACGGAGGGAAAAAAATAGGAATCAAAGGAGAAAATAAAAAGAGAAGAAAAATCGTTCCTCGAACAGGTAACAGCATTAATCTTATAGAGATCATATTTCTATGCGGTGTATTCCAGGGATATAGCGACTTTGGCCTAGGTTATGACACCAATCTTTATACAAAGACTATACTAACGCAAAGAATGAAAAAGAATTGATTTTAGTCAAGATCTATAATTAATAAACAAAATATAAACATTCACCTGTGACATCTTGAGCTGTGAATCAGAGAATGCGAGTTAATTTATTACTGGAACTATCAATCCTTCGGCGTAATAACATTTTTATTCAGGAATCGTTAAAATCGAATTGTATCGTACGCATGTCTGCAACGATTAAAACTGAGCCAACTAGAGTTAGTTCGTCCTTATTATCTTTCAATTCCGTATTATAGAAAATTAAACGACCCAGTCGTAAGAGTAAAAAATATTTATAAGAAACATTTCAAGTGTCAGATTAACCATACTCCTCACAGGGTTAATAATCTTTTAATTGCGGTGCCGAAGGATCCCGAAATTCGCAGCTCTTTTGTATCCCCCTTTCTCGAGGGCGTAATCTTTATTCGAAAGTTAGTGGTAGTTTCCTGGCTCGAGGCGCGTAGTTGCGTCAGCGGCTGCTAGCTCGAGGAACAGAGGGTGGACGGGTTTGTACGACGGGCGACGATATTCCACGGAGGAAGACTACCAGTTGGTGGCGTGCGGCAGCCTCGAAATTTCCGTGCAAGACCGAACTACGGTTCATGCTCGGCTGAACCTGATTTACTCGGTTCGGCTTTCTTAAAGCGGATGGTATGATTAGGTCCGCGGCTTAGAGCAGCTTTGCTCGTTTGTGGGTCACCGTTGCCGCGCAGAATCTGCATCAGAATTCATGTTTCGAGAGCGTTCTCGCGCGACGGACGACGATAACCAACATCGTCTTCGAGATCATATGAGTCACTCGCTTATTTGACAAATCGCTGGACCCCGTACAACAAAAATTAGTGAAAAAATGATGAGTTTGTATAAGATAAGTATCAATCAAATAATTTGGCACTAAAATTTCAGAGATTTCAAAAAGTGGAGGAGCATTTTGGCCTGTGAACAGCTCGTATATCGTGGCTGATGGCCAACGACTCGCGAACTCTGACGTTAACGTTTTATTTTTTACGAATACGTTTGCGATTGAATAGGAGGCAGTATTGTTCACAGAATCGGTGATTGTCGTTGGAAAATGTATGACGTCAATGTCAAGAAGATTCTATACGTTGCTTAAAAAAACACCGAATCATCAAGACGGATTCGTCGACCTTCGTAAAACCTTCGTTTTGATCTCTGACTCTTGTATAATCACGAACTTTATTAACAGATCTTGGTAGGCCCATAGTTATCCTTCGAATACAAAGATGAAAAAGTTACAGATTCGGAAATGATAAGAATAGTAAGGAGTAAATAGAAGAAATGGCCAATTACGAGAATCGCAACTTCAGACGAACGAGGCTTTCATAATTAAAGAAGTCAGTCAAACAGCGTAACCGGGCTAATCGCACTATGTTTGCATAATCTACTCGAAAACTCGGATGTACGTCTCCTATTTTCATCGAATTTTCATCCAGACGACCGTGTTTCACCGTTCAACCTTTCTCTTTCGCTCGTTTCTTCCTCGCCCGGTACGTGCCTCCGGAGACCCGAAGGAACGTCAAATTCTTCGGCCCCTATAAAGTTTACGTCGCTTCTATTTTCATGAAATTCTCCTTCCGACGCGTGGAGGAAGCAGTCGTATCCTATAGCCCCATGGAGCAAGAACATTATTCCTCCTTAAAATTTCTCTGACGCTCTTTTATCAGACACTATTCGACAAATAGGACGTGGGGAAAGGGCTTAATGGTTTTAAAAACAACGAGTCACGTTCATTTATTTAGCTATTCAATGTGACGAAGGCGACCGAAGTCTCGAACCTGGACCTTTTGACGTCCACACGGCAACTGAGTGAAATCGATCATCACCGGTTCGATATCGGAGAATGCTTAGATTATCGACGTTCGGTCCACCGATACAAGGAATAATAATTAATCTACAGTCACTCCGCTCGTGAAACGCTGTTCGTAATCCATACGAAACTGACCATATGTTTCGATCAATAAGAAATTAACGCAAGATTAACGAGTCGAGAAACTAATTAAATTTAATATTTAAGATTGAAAAAAGAAGCGTCGAAAGCAACAACAGATCTCATTAACATTCTTAAAATATGAATATGGAGAAACTTTTCCAGCTGATTTTCCCTCGAAAATATATATATAATATAATATATAAAAATATATTTTAGTAAACACTCTCGCGATTAATTTTGAATCGCAAAAGTTACGAAACTCCAAAGTTCTTACTTGTAAAAAAGGTCATGACATGCGCGAACGCATGGCGAAGTAAGAAAAGGTTGAACGGAGGTCAAAAAGTGTGCAGTCGGAATTAGAGAGTCGATGGACGAGGCAAGAGAAAGTTAAAATAGGTGCGAAGAATACGCTTGGCTGAACTGTATTGTACACTTTACGCAAAAACTGTGCAAACTTGTACGGTAGTAAAAATACAAAGAAAAATCTCCAAGTTTCCTTCCCCATTTTAAACTACCTTCTTTTCATAAATACGAATGAGTTCAACGGCCTGTTACATCAAAATCTCTGACAGACTGACCGACCCTGCTAATGTATTTAATCGACGAGTCGAAAGTCAAAAGTTTCGACGTGTATCGTGAAAGATACGAAGTTGTAGATAATCGTATCGGTCATTTAGTGAGAATCACTTCTCGTATCTTATCTAGAGAGAAGCAAAGGCCAATACAACATATTTGATCCATCTATTTTCCTTAATTTTCTTTACCAAAGTATTTTCAACCACTTCCACATAAATATAGCTATCGAAAGATCGGCAAATGTCCGTAAGATGAAACTACATTAAAAATGCATGTCTGCCAACTATGTTTTCGTCCAGCGATCCAAGTTTACTTCCTTACACCTTGACATTTCACCGTTGCTCACTGGTGGTTTTTCCAATTTTCCGGACGCAGTATTTCATAATCGATCTGGCGATAGCCACCCACGCGACCCGCTACCGAAACGTTGCGTCTATAACGAACTAACGAACTACGTCATTGATTCAGTTACGTTACGAACGACGTGAAAAATATACCAACGACGTAATCGAGACGTCACAATGCACCTCACGCTTCGATATTTTTAAAGTGGAATAATAATTAATCGGTACTTGTCCAATGTTTTAAATACGATTGTTGACTTTCTTATTCCTTGATCGACGACTATACGCATTTCATTAATGTCAACTCTTTTGCAATATGGAAAATATCGACTACGCTGTTTGTATAAATCCTTGAAAGCTAAATCACCTTTTAAAGCTACATATTTTTTATTTTAAAAACAACACGTTAATATATTTGGAAATTCGAAATCTCTGCTTTCCTGGGAAAAGCATGAAAAATCGTGGTAACGATAATCCGAAAGATTTACACAGTGGCGCGGGAACACGCAACGGTAGTGCGGCCGTGTTACCCGGAAGCTGGTGGTAATTTCGTTCGGAGTGGGGACAACGAGAGACGGACACAGTGAAAGGGGAGTCAGAAGGGGGGAGAGAGAGAAACAGCAATCGTGGGTGCACCAATCCCATGGAGACGGAGACCATGGAAACTAGGGGCTTACGATCGATATAGGCTCACCATAGCCTACTGTCCTGGACCTGCTCAACATTCCGCGACGTGAGTTTCATGTCCTTCGCCCTGACACGTTATAAATTTCGAATCATTGCCAATGGAATTTGGTACGAGCCGCGCGCATACGTTCCATTATCAACAATAAACTAAATGTCGAGGCTGTTGTATAAAATTCAAACGCCGATAAGCTATTGGAAACTCTGCTTCTTAACAAGTTTTTAATTTTATCACAGAAGCGTAGGATTAAATTCCAGTTTTTTGAATCAGTAAATGAGTTACTTTCACAAGATCTTTTTACAGAAGATGACGTATGTAATAGTAGGCTTTAAGCAAATAATCTTTCTCTGAGAAAATAGTCTAAGAAAAACCGTAAATTTTAAGAAAATAATGTTCGTGATCACTGAATGACGATCATTGCCTGTCCCTGCTTTTCGATTAATTTTTTGTGGCAGATCTTTTAACCGTTGAATTAGATTTATTGAGAATAACGGTGGACGTTATCCATTTTTATTTTTCTTTGTTTTTTTTTTTTTTCTTTTTGTTTGCAGAGTTTTGGAAAGTTTTGGAAAGTGAATTTCTTCGGTGGAAACAAAAGATCGATACGCGATCTCGAGTAGTTATCTTTAGCAAACAGTGGCAGGTAATGCGATCAAAGTTGATTTCCCTGCAATGAAGTGCCTGTTTGCGCAAAGAAGCAAACTCGTACACGTTCGAAGACGGTTCGTTAATACATACGTCCAGTATCATTTTTCGATCGATCGAACGTTTAATTCGTTTCGCGTTTCAATGGAATCCACCAGCGGAAAAACATCATATCGGTTTCGAATATGAACCGAGTGAATGACGTCTCGCATAAAATGTGTGACCGTGAATCCTTTGTTAGGAAATGCAACGAAGGCGCGCCTTTGTGAACACGCGCCCGTGTGTACGTAACATCACCGTCGCTCTCTCGGTTTTCTTTCCCGGCTTTTCAACCTGCCCCATACCCGTGACGTCCTCTTTTTCCGCAACACACGATTTACCAGAGACTTCCTTTTTCACGAAGCAACTAGGAAAAAATTATCGAAGTTTCTGATACAAACATTCAAAGCCACCTTAATAGTTCCTGTGTTCAGCTATCGTATCGATGTTACCGATCGTTAATTCCCTTCGTCCCAAATTGCAATTTAGTACCATGTCTGCTTTAGAATGAATTTAATATAATTACGGTATTTATAACGATCCAGAGACTTCTAAATCTATTTAGTTCGCGATATTCGATTCTCGATAATTGATAAAATTCACGAATCCAGTTTTAGATAACACATCTATATGTACATACGATACATCTGGTCTTATAAATATCGAGAAGTCAATATCCTATCGTTCTATTACACGTCAAATTATATTCCGTATATTAATTATATTCCGTGTACATACAAGTGGAGACGGGAACCACCTATTTCGATATCTATGTACTGTCTATTCGATCACCTAACAAGGTGTTTCGCATTTTTCCATTCAAACTTCCAAATCCGTGTGCTCTGTCAGTAAAAGTAAGACTGTAATGTCGTGCAGTAAATGGTCTGTAATTTCTTCACTAAGAAATTAGAACAAAAATATGAAACGTGAAAAAAAAAAACGAAAAAAAAAATACTTAATGAAGAGTATACGCAACCTCCTGCCCTCCTATGATTACCTGATCTTACACTTGTACATTTTCATTTGTAGGTCACCCTAAATTTTACAAAAACATTCAAAAGAAATGAATTAATTACGATACTCAATATCGCGTGCGAACAGATGCGATCAAATCACGAAGAAATTCAATTTGCATTAAATTCAATAGCACGACGATATCAGATCTGCATCGATAAAGACGAGCAACGCTTTCGAGTGGAAACATAAATAGAGCGTTTACGTCACTCTGGATATTTTTGTTGCAACTACACAACGGCATTTCCATGGATTTCGCCAAGCATTTATAGACATCTTGAGATATTAATTTCATTTTTACTCGTAAAACACACTGACGAACTTTCAACACAGACACGTGAAACACTGTACAAATTGCAAGCACGTAAATCCATAATGAAGGTATCTATCACGACAAACAAGTGTCCATAAGAAAATCCACCTTACACTTGACTGCGATATCCCAAAAAACAGTCTGCAATAATAGCATGATTAGAGGAAGAATCGCGCCCCTTCCATTCGGCCGCGTTTCAATTAATCGAATTTCGAGCATTCCGAACGTCGCGTCGGTGGAACGAGCTTCGGTACAAATCCTCGACACTGGCCAGCGCTCTCGATCGCGCGCGTCGAGTGTACCAACTCGTCGCGGCTGATATCGTATCGCCTATACCGAGCTTAAAGGTGACGCGTGTGTCTGCGGCATACCTAACCACCTCACCAGCGTGCACCATCGCTTCTACCCACACGAGCACGAGTCAAGCCGCGTGGGTGAGGGCGGGAGTGGTACGCGGGGCTGGATGAACCCTCCCGATCAATGCAGCAGCCCTGACGCTCGACGATCCCGACGGGACTCTCTGCTATCTGGCCACCGTGTATGCCACGCACAACCACCATGGAGAAAGAGTCACCGATGGATGGAAACCGAGGAAACAGACGCGAACCGAAATAGGGTGAAACGAAGAGGGAAACGTTCGCATTAACACGTGCATGCATATGCGTTTACGAGGTGATGCACGTGTGCATCGTCTGTACGTTGTTGCAAGCACGAATCTTGCCGTGTCTACGAACGTTTCGAAATTACAGGTTAGATAGTTTGTATACTTTCTCCAGTAGGGTGGTTCAGGACAGGAGAAAGTTTTACGGTGGATATATTGGAAGGTGGATGCGTCTCTTTTCTGGTTAAGGGTTTTGAAGGTTTCTTGATGAAGCTTTCAAAGAAGAGATTGAGATGGTTGCTGAGAATTTTGTGCGCAGATTGAGAAACGTATAAGTATGATACGATGTAACGTAGATTTCGTAGATTCGTGTTTGGTCTTATTCAAGATAGAAGGATGACTTTTCTTCATTTAGTAGAGTGGAAGCCTGCAACAAGTAGTGCTGCATAATGTACAGAACAATTCGATCAAAAAATTCAACCCTTTCTAAACACTCAAACAACAACAGTAAATAAACCAGATCATTTATAATTTTACCTTCCTATTGACAACTAGAAAGAGAACAAGAAAGCTTTGTAGATACAATACAACAGGTGCTTGGAATATTCAATGGCTAGGTTCATTTCCGTTACGAATTTCTGTTTAATTTCAATCCACGGTCTATGAGCAAATACGAATATTCCAATGGAACGGATAGTAGTACTGTCATTTCTGTCGTTAGATAATATGTCCTATCCTAGAATCTTTTTGATTCTGTCCAAAATTCTCTGCTCCTTTACTTCCGAGATGATAAATGAGACATCGTAATTAAAGAAGACAGCATACTAACCCTATGGAATATGCATTTCTGCTTTAAACTGATGGACTATTCTACGAATTACACAAAGTTAGCTCGACGCATGCGAACTAACGCTTTCCTAGAAAACATCGGCATGTCGTCCTACGTTTTCGTTCTGAGAACATTATCCCCTATTTCCTTCAAGTATACAGCCGGCATTCAATCCCTGTCAGCGGGAGGAGGAACGAAATTTAATGTCATCCAATCTAACCGCTTAGAATACACTACTAGTCGCAACGACAGGGATGAAGCTGCCGCTAATCCTGTTGCTTTCCTCGCAGAGAGAAGGCATGACGTAATTTACACCGGTATATGTGTGCACGTTCAAGCATAAATTACCGCTCACGAACGCGCTCGTTAACATCAGCTACACGGGTTAAGAGCTTGCGTAAGCTTAGATGCGTTAAAGTACGAATGAACGCGGCCCGTGGCGGCATCAGCGACCACTTCCGGTTCCCCTTTGCGCCGCCGGCTGCTCCGGGTCAGGAATACGTTCGAACGTCGACCTTCGTACGGTTAAACAACCGTGGAAGGACGCATCGTTGAACGCGCTCGCTGATATTTCATAGCCGACGAGCTCGGTTTTATACCCGGTTGAACTTTAATTTCACTGTTCGCCCTGTGTTGTAACTACATTAATAGCCGCGTCTTGGTAAATTATCATTGTCTTTGTGTCGGACAAATTTTTGCATAAAAGTTGTTGCCATCTACAAACAATCAGTCGCGGATCTGTTTGTGCCCTGCAGTAGGGGTATTTCTATTCAAATGAAATATTACCAAATCTCAGCATAACGTTAGTGCATTCTACGAGAAGATTAATTAAGAGATACTTTGAAAAGAAAACAAGCTAACAAATATTAACATAACGTGTAGTTTGAAATAATAAGCCTGCATAAGCAATCGTCTTCTTATTACTATTTTTCTATTATTATTATTATTATTACTATTATTATTATTATTTATAGAATAACTATTTATCGTTCTTTTATATATTAATGAATAAATACAATATTACGCGAAGATGCGATCCATCTTAATAAAAATATCTGCCGTATAAATTGCACAAAGACATTTATGAATAATTGTACATGCACATAGTATCCGCACATTGAATTAAATATTAATTCAGTACTAATACGCTCTCGTGAAACTCACGCCCTCGCGCGTTTCATGTATTCGCAATCGGTGAACGTTCTCGATATCGACATTTACAGAGTCTAACGAATAGCGTCGGTTGGCGTCTGTTCAGGAATTAAACAATATTGGTTCGTCTAATTCGCGTCACTCGATAAATCAATCGCAGATAAAATGGTATCGTTCACGAGTCATTGGTCAAACACCGACACACAGAAACGCGGATTCGGAATCAACGGCTTGGGTAGATTAAAATAAAACTTGAGATTAAATCGGATGACGTTGCTCGCGCCGCCGCGACGCTGCTGCATGCCTCAACGACTCGTTTACTCGATTCAAGGCTTATAATTACTCAGCCCGCGAAGTAGGTCGCTTTCTCCTCGCCACTTTACGCAGTCATCGCGAACGCTCGTTCCGCCGAACCAGACCGTTCCACCAGGTTCGCGATTCAACCAGAACGATCCAAGGAAAAAAAACGCGTTCTCCAAGACTACTTTCATCCACCGTCGGTACTGATGATCTGGTTAGGTCATTATCAGTAATGATCCAGCGTTCCACACGTTTTGCTTTTCTACGTGAAACACGAAACTCCATTACATTAAGGTTAAACGAAATTCGGCAAAATTATAGCTCCCGTCTTGCGGAAACGGAAATTTGGTGTGTGTTTTTTTTATTAAAAAGAATTGAGTTTCGAGAGTTAGAGCCATAGCTATATGTTGACTTATCTCATGTTCGTTCTACTTGATAAGAAAAATGTTTTCGAATTTTTCATTCCTCTTGCGTCTTTCTTTAGACGACGTAACAAATACTCTTGTACTATGGCGTTTTAACACGTCCGTTACCGGCGATATCAGTCTCAAATATAAAATCACAAGGTTAGGAAACAAGATTAAGAGAAAGTTTTGTGTATCTAGTTTCGTTGATAATAATAAACGATGTGCGAGAATCGAACGAATGTAAAATTTCTGACAATAAAGATGTTTTTCATAAAAGATATAACTTAGAAAAAACGAAGCTGGCACCCCGCTGGGGGTAGCCGCCCACATGCTATATTATTATTTATTTATATTTTTTTTCTTCACCAACAAGATATAACACTTTACCAAATGTCCGCAAGGACAAATTGTAAAATAACCAAAATAAAATAAAATAAAATAAAATAAAAAAAAAAAAAAAAAGATGTTTTCTTATATCATGGAAGACTCGTTAAAGCTCGCTAAAAACAAACAGTACTTAAATGATAAACGATGAATGACAAATAATTGTGTTTCGTAGTATTTTAATCGTGATACAACTAATCGCACTATCATTTCTAAAGTCGATTGATATCCAATATTTCCAGACCTACTCAATTTCCTCAAAGTCAAAGTTACTTTTTTGTTCCATTGGCAGAAATCGATCGATCTCTTTGAACGGCGAGAATTCATTGAATAAAGGTTCGTTAACTGCAAGCGTAAAATTACCATTGATTAATTTTAATGAGCTGGCTGGAACACGAGGGGAAACAGAGTCAGAGAAGAGCCGAGAAAGATTCGAGCTGAGATTCCGGATAGCAAGTTAGTGACTCCTTTTTTCTCCTAATCGTGTTTGGAATAGTTGCGTAGACGACGAGGTAGATATCCTTTAGCACGCAATTCGAGGCGAAATAAACAAACAAAAAAAAAAAAGAAAAGAAGGGAAAGAAACAGGGAGAAGAAGATAGAAGAAAAAAAAGAGGAAAAGAAGCTGGCCGCTAATTGGCCAGTAATTTTTGCCAACCGCGATTCCCTGGCTCGGTGAGTCTGCGGCTCGACGAGGATCCGGTAACGGTAGCGAACGGGTAATTACATCGCTGGTAATGTTAACCCGCAGGAAAATTGCCCACCGGAAGATCCCAACGCGCGGCGCTTTCCTGCATGCCGTGTCGTGTATCCGTGAACCTACAACTCGTTCGAGATATATCGCACGAGCCGAACGAAACTTCCTTCGACCGACTCTCGATTGAGAATATCTATAGGAAGAGCAGATATAACGCGATCAAAAGATTGGAAGTGAAATGCTTTTTAAGGAAATGATAACCGGAGGAAGATCTGCAAATAAGGAACATGCAAATTCTAAAGCCGAAGAAAATTGAATCGATGAGGAAACTGTATCAGCACTCGAAAAACGATTTCAGTGGAACATAATTTCAGGTAATTCTGACATTACTTAGATTTTAGTTTTACAAGCCTTTAGTATCCACTTTAACTCTCTTATATATAAAAAGGATATAATTCTAATTTTTTACACTCTGAGTTCCGTACAATACGAAATTCATATTTCGCGAGTTACAAGGACAGGTACTACCTGTAAATTAAAATACATGCAAGAATGACAGTTGCGAACATGATTTTTTTAAAACATTCCTAGCAATTCACAGTTACGTTCTTTGAAGTCCTGAATAATAATTATTCATCTTGATAATGTGAAATTGGTAACTTTATAAAAAGTAGAATTGATCAGTTCGGCCTCTCAGAGCCTCACTTGACGTACGCGAGTGCTAAGTACGTTAAAGCAACGAGTACGTCAGCACGCCACGTGGAGAAAGGTCGGGGAAAAGCGTTCGTTTGCGTAGAAAAATATGGGACGTAGCTTTACTGGGACAACGACGTCCTTGTCCCATATCGAGCAAGCTATCCCGAAGTGTCTTTCTTTTTCTTAAAAAGCTTGCATTTTTCAATTACCGAGAACCCTGAGTTCCAAGGAGGATCGGGACACTCAAAGTTTGAAAAATTGAAATAGAAGGTTTGTCTTGCGGCGGACTTTTTCGATGCGCCATAAAAATACGATCCACGTGTAAGAACTACGAGGATTAATTATCCAATTTGCCAAGTTGTATCAAGAAAAACGGACGACGATTTTCTCGATAGAGCACGAACTTTCAAAATACATGGGACAAGGGGAAACCGTAAAACCCGTGGCTGGGTTATTCGCGTTGACATCAAAGCCGAGTATCTCGAGCGGACGCAATAACCAATGAATCACAGAGGTTCGAGGAATTCGGAACGAAGCTGACCGACAACGAGGAGGTGTGCGCGTTATTCGCATTCCAACCGGATAACGATCCAATCTATCAGGGTTCCTTCAACGTTCCTTCAACGGTGTCTCTCGACTTCGAAGCGTTCGCGTTGACGGATTCCAACGTATGGAGATTCCCACCGATCGCTGGTTGCTGGTTGCCCGATACATCTGTACTTAGATATAGGCACGCACACGAACGCGTATGCGTACACATAGGTATAAATACATATACGTACGAATGCATACGGGGTGACCCAGGTTTGAATAGACATTTAACAAATTTTCTGAATGTATGTAGATTATAATCAAGCTATAAACGCTATACAAGCATTAGTCACTTTATTTAAAGGTTATACCGAAGATACAAATGATACGGCAATAGACTTGTGATAACTACGATATAAGACAAGAGTAAGTTTACAACCAATGGAATTATCAACTGTTAGTACTTCGTTTCAAACTATTCATCGTTTCTGTCAATACGAAACTGACAAGAAATTAAATTTACTGTCCTACGAAGCTCATTTTGATCTTATTTGATCTCAATGAGCTAATCTAATAGTCGTACGATATATCTTTCTGTTTTAAAGTTCTCCGCACATAAAAGTCCAATGCTGTAAAATTCGAAGCGATATTGGAAGCCAAAGTATCGTTCTTTTCGTATTTTACTCTAACTTTTTAACAAGGCTTCAGACGATCTATGGTTGTATAACATCTTTTTGCTGAATTATACCAGTAGAATATACTGAGAAAGTTTGGCTGTTTAACTCTGGGACACCCTGTATACGTGGAAATACACATGTATATCTACATACTGACATATGTACGCATATACACGTGATTCTAACTCGCGAGAGGACTTGCCGGTTTGCGTTCACCGCACACCTCGGCTAACCCGTGTGCCAACACGACCGCACTCCGCCACTGTAATTACACGCCACTGCTAACAGGTATTTCGCCCGTGGTATTTATGCAAACTAAATAATTCGTGATCGAAAGGCCTTCCTCATGGCCGGCCAACAAAAATAAGAGTGGCACAGCCCTTTGATATCGCGATAACTTTGATGTCCCGTTTTCGCGTGTCGTCGCGGACAGCCACGCGCCGATTACCCTTACCCTTTATCCGAATGCCACGTATCGAATAATCGTCGAAAATGACGCCAATTTTACTCGCTCGTTCTAGCGATTCGAATCTACATACAATCAAGAAAGCGTTTGGACACTTAGCATAGAAAGCTTTCACATATATGTGTATTACGTGTGTTGTGTAAGACATTTTGAAATTTTATGCATACTCTAATGAGATATGGTCAATTATATTAGAATTTAAAACGAGTCTGAAACCACATAAAAAAAAAGTTGTAACGTATTTATCATAGGTATGTATTTAGTAAAAAGTTAAGGTGCGTGGTGAATAACCATCTTAAATATATAGTACGTGGCAAAGATGCTCTCACTGAATTTTATTGAGGATTCTTTAAATACTACTATAATCTCTGGGAAAAAGCTATGCTAATCGACCTCATAAACTGAAACGTATAAATCATAAATATGCTTTTGGAGATTTTTCATGGAATTTATGCTATCTCTTTGTGATAAATAAATGTATGAAAGTAATATTTCCCTTGGAATATTGAATATTAATTACGTATCTAAATAACGTGAAATTGATAACTTTATGAAGAGCGATGCCTTCTGAAAGGTTTCGTATATCGGGATCGATCCCGAACTCTATCCATATAATCTCGATAGTCGGGTTTCATTACAGCGCTAATGAAATTTCAAAATGTTTCGTATGCGTAGAAAGTTTCTGAAAATGTCGCTATACTTTCGTAAGCTACCGCACAGATATAATAAGCTTTTTGTTCTTTTTTCTTTACTCTTCTTTTCGATGTAGATTGAAATATGTGGGTATAAATCGATTGGGCGTATACACGAGGCTAACAATGCTATCGATAGGTGGGCAAAGTTGCATAGTTTATGGGACTATGGTGAATGGTTCACTGCGTGGGCATCATAAATGACGAATAACGTACCGGGACAAGGGACAAGTACTTGACGATTACGCGCCAACACCTCGGAAATCTTACCTGGACATTCATTGTCACGTTGTATAAATATTCTTGTCGCTTGTTGGTGTATCGATTCGAAGTATTCGAATAGTATTTTCTCACGATTCGAGTATTTACGTGTGAGGTAGGAAAATCCCGGTATTCACGTGTATTCTTGTGATACGGTTGGAGAACAATAGGGACATTTGTTTCATTGTAATTAGCGTCAAACGTGTCAAAGTAACGGATGCTTCGCTGTTGTTTGAATGGTTTAACAGACACGATGTTAATTCATAGCAGATAAATGAAATCAATGAGCAATTTCTTCAAATGTAGCAGCTCGCGAAAGAATTTGAACATTCATGGATTTATGGATTTCTCTTATACAATACGTTTTGAGATTTTATTAATACCAGTAACAAGACACAAGTATCGTGATTATATCGGTAAGATTTGTAATAGAATCGAAAATATACATAAAAGACACTACGTGATATTTACTGCAAACACAGAGCTTTAAAAGTTCACGATTCTCAATATTTTCAAACTGAATTCGAATTTTACCAATATAATGGCAATAGTCGTATCTCAGCACGACTTAAATAAAATTTAGCGAACATCCGTGTAACGTACGTAATATATTCGTAAAAGTTTTCCATTCGCGAGTTGCAAATAATAGTAACTTTCGCTTCTCTAATGTGTTCTCTTCGTTTTTCTAATCGAAGGATTATTCCGTTATTAAGCGTCACAACTTGATCCATAATTGCTGCTAATGACGCACAGCTGGGAAACGTTATTCTAAGTTTCCCGATAGAAACAAGGTTGGAGAACTGAAACGTAGGTCCCAATGGACGAAAGCGTGCTGCTACACCGAAGCGCAACGAATTACATTACAGTGTGCAAACAAACGTTTCAGACTGTCGAGAATAGTTCAGTTCCGACAATTAAAGCCGAGACCTACAAACAGGGAATAAAGCCTGCGCGTGTTTCGCTATCGGACTTTGTCGAAAGTAAATGTAGTCGCATTTAGATTCCATTTTTCACAAACATAATGAAAAACTGCTCATTCGAAATTAATATACCACCGGTTTAATTCGACATCTTCTTATGAATAATCATTGCAAGTGAAATGTTGACATTAATCAATGAAATGTTTGGCAACGTTTGTTGAGAAACCGCAACCATTACGAACAGGTGATGAATTTAACATTTTTCATTTCGTTCGAAATTTCATACGAAGAATTTTATACGCAACTGTGCAAAAATATCGAGTGATCCATGTTACTAGGTCTTGTAAAATAGTTAATTAAATAATAGCTAATTTATTTTAAAAATCGCGATGCAGTTAATATAATATCAAGTATTAAGTTCGAAAAGTTCGTAACGTTTCTAACAATCGATATAAACGTCCGCTATGAATTTAATGGAATCTAGACAAAAGATTGCAAAAGGAGAACCGACAAATATATAGAATTTTTATTCGTTTATGAAAATCACTTTAACCTTTTGCACTCCTATATCGAATGTGACTCGACATCAGTTTTTATCTCAGAGGCTCCTTTGTGACATTCTTTCAGTACCTTCTTTTGTGAAACGTGCTAAGAAAACCAGGATTGCATCCTGGAAATTGTTTCAAGATATATCATACACTTAAAAATTACAAAATACAACAATAGCGTGAATAAAACTAGTATTTAAGTGAATTTGCTTCTTCCTTTCTTTATTTAAATTATCATACTTTTTAGTTAAAGTAAATTTCAAATAAAACACTCAAAAGCGTTAGGAGCTGCTAGTAACGAAATTGAAATAAAATTCGGAGTGCAAAAGGTTAATAGGTGATCTAAGACTCCCACATAGTACCGTATTAATAAATACGGTCTCTTTGAGAAAATATTAGATTCCTAAAAAATTGGTGAGAAAAGCTGGAAAATATTTGCGGCGAAAAAAGAGAAATCGATAAACAAACTAACGGAGGAAAGTTACGAAAACAGCCAACTTTGCACTGCTGAAGCGGCCGGAGAATAACACGCTGACGGGTATCGAAATCCAATATAGAGGGGCGGCGAGCAACCCCTAACCCCTACGCTTAGCTGGCGCATATATCTAAGAAAGAACATTAATACTTCATCCACCATGTCGCCGAGCGATTTGCGTTACGGAACTCGGCGAACTGATTTAAGTTTCAGCATCGATTATACCCCGCAGCACGTGTGGCCATCCTGTAAAAACATATTCCGCCGCACGTTCTCAACTCTTTGTATATTTATTAAACTTTGTATATTTTATTATTAATCAGCTCTAAAGCGCGGACACCGAAAACTCTCATCCCGAAACTTTGACGCATTTTCGCAAATTTCTACCAAACTGATTCTATTTTAGATATCCGTTTAGCCATGTGTACGATTAGAAGTCTTTCTGGTAATAGCTGCTTAATTCCTTACGCTACAGTTGCAATATTTTATTATGTACGTTAGAAATTGTATAATAGGAATTTATCAGATACTATTTTGTCTCTACTCTTCGTCATTAATAGATGTTTTATTCTTCTTAAGAAAGGAGAAAAATTATGAAACTTAGCGTTGGGTCGGTATCGGTCAGTAAGAATTATTCGCTGTCTTACGAAATAATTAATGAACTGTTGTTTATGCAAATCTATATTTTTATAGACACGACTAAAGAAATGAAACTTAAATTCGAGTTTCGCTTACCAGATATTATACTTATCGAGTGTTTAAGTTTGAATATTTTATTATATATGTTTCCATGTTGTACAAATTCTATGCATTTTTGCACCTTGAAATTTTCGATAAATGTATAAATCGCAATTGATTAACGAGTCTACGCTCGATAAACATTTATTGTAGAACTCATCGTCCAACACTCAATTCGTCGTCCCGACGATTGGAGCGAAAAGGAAGGTGAAAAGGAACGCGGAGGCAATGGCGGAAGCGAGAAATCGCGGGACTCGCCCCGCGGGGCTAATTTACCGCAGAAAATTACCCACGGGAAACGGTGAACAAGAGTTTTTTTTCTGGCAACGCGCACCGTACACGTACGCTATAAGAAACGGTCTTCGCTTCGCGAAGCGGCAAAAGAGACTCTGGAGAGCGCGATTCGTCTTCGTCGTTCAATTAAAGGTACTCCGGGAGCGTTCGATGTCCAACAGACTCATCCTTTACTCCTCTCCACTCTTCTTCGTTGTTTATCGTCTTAAATAATTCTCTCCTCGATCTTGCGGAAAGAAATGCATCGGAAAGACCGAACGCCTTCTAAGTAACTACGCAGCTGGCTACTCAATACAACTTATTAGAGTTATTAGTGTTTATTTGAAAGTAAATCTTGTTTAATCATCTTTGAAGGCGAAGTGAATTAATTGCTCAGGGTGTATATTCGCCATTAAGTTACAGCAAATGTATCGTTTTCCACTGAAAAACAGACAACTTTGTCTTTAGATGACAGCGATATTTTCCGATGAACGAAAGTATAAGAAATATTAAAAAAATTCTACGAGTTAGGATATGATAAAGATTACATTTTGAAAGGTATTCTTTTATGTTTCGGAAATATTCAATCTTGTATCAAAGAAATGAAAATTCAAGATTAAATCCGATCGCGAAGATAACGTAGATTGTTAAACTCATACCTATTTGTATCAACGTGTTATGTTACATGCACGATGATTTGATAAAACGTTCAGATGAGATCGAAGAAATAAGATTCACTAAACAAGTGGGTTTAAACTGTTCAACATGCATCAGTGAACAAACATACATTTCCGGGAAGGTTATTCTTATTACATCCAAAGCAAGGAAGTTACTCAAGATGCCAATTAGCGCTCTATCAATCATACTTTTTCTCGTATAGGTAATCTTATTATTACGTTACCTTCTCTTTTTTTAACAAGTTACATAATGCACTTTTGTATCTAGCCTCGACAGTTGCGGATAAACGACTGTCATCGATAATTGTTTATACGTAGGTATGTTTCTCTAGAATCATGTTTTCTTCTAATGTATTTTTCTTATATCTACGTATAAATATGACAAAAGAAGCAGGATTTTCCGTAACGAAGAAAAAACAGCTTAAGAAAACTAAGAAAGGAATTCGAACAATGAAAGTAACCAACAACGTCATAAATAGAAAAAACAATAATAAAACACAAAGAAATGAGGAAATACGATAGCCTAGACATAACTTCGAATGAAAATGATCTCCAAATCTTTAGGACACCTTGGGATTCTAAGGGGTGTATTCCGAAAATCGGAGAATGCTAGTTTCAGATGGAACTCTAAGTATTTTAAAACAACGCGATGTGGTATACACGAGTTATAAATAAATTATACATGACCGACAGTATACAGCATAACTAATTGTTGCCTTTGTGTTTAATAAATACAGAAATACGGATAATGGAATACATATTTATTAATAATTCGTTAATAATTCTTAAAGTCTCGTTCGACGAAGGCTAGGTCATCGTTGTCTCGATCATCATAATGGGCTGATCGAAGAAAATGTTTGCAGCTATATACATCTATAATAAGAAAATTCACTTAAAGAATAAGATTATTTATAACAACATATAAATCGAATATAGAAGATAATAAACGTAAAATATCGATCAGAATCGAGCTTTGAATAAACGTATATGCTAATGTAATCTTCTACTCTCGAACAAGATTATTAACGTCAACTGTGTTAACACGATACAAACTGGATGCCAAACTTTTTCACCGAGCAAGTCGGTTTAAATCTCCATTTACTGGTTTCTATTAGAATAGGAGACAGGGTATCATTATACACGCGACATTACCCAAATCACCAGCAAAGAACCGCGCGCGTTGGCCACCGCAAAGCTCACCGCAAATTCTGTTCCCTCACGACTCCGATCGCGGACAACGCTCAACATCCGAGCCAGCTTACTTTATTCGTTGAAATATCATCGAATGAAGGGAGTCATTAACTTCGACTGGTGACCTCGTAAATTCCCCTGAACGGTCGCATCGCCGGTAATTTAATTAACGAATGGCCGATCGTGGGCGATTTAATTCGACGCATTGTACGCTTCGAAATGCCGCTTCGAAGGACCGAATTATCGTACGTAACGACGAAAAACCGTTCGACGATCCATTTTCTAATGATGAATTTTCTACGATGCATCGCGTATATTGCTGGCTGGGAAGATGTCATTTAGTAGTACTTTCATATAACTGAAAAATTCGATACTATGAGAATAAAATGTATAGAATTAGATAAAAAGAAAACACTTCATTTGAAAAATAAGAGTATGCGTAAATATTTTTTGTATCCGCTGTACGTAATATTAAATTACGCGTGGTGAACGATGGTAAATCGGCGTGGATTAATACGACGCGTGAAATTCAATGAACACATTGGTTCCTGCTTCCTTCTACATTTTCATTGGACCCGTAAACCAGAAACTTGCCAATGTTGCCTATGAATCGCATTCTAAGTATAAGAGCCGCAAAATAACACGATGCGAAAAACTCAATAGCAACATTCTGACTATACTTTCAGCGCTACTTTCATACATACTTTCATATGCATAGGTTAAAAACGTCTTACCGCGCTTCATGGACCGTATTCCACGTCATATACGAACGCGTTCAACCAGCAAACGATCGATTTTTAAATCTAATTTCCTGGAATATCAAAACTACGTGTGACCTATTTCCAATCGTGTCACGAGAAGCACTTTTATTATACTAAACCAATCAGAGGCCCGTATTCCTTTCGCCAGCCAACTTTTCAGCCAAAAAAACGACTTCTACCCTCTAACAAAGGAAAATCGTCGAGGGGATGAATTTCCGACGAGGTTCGCGTGCTTACAGCACCCATAATCGAGACACCGGAGAGTGACTTAAATCCAGCAGATTGGTTTCGCTCGCCTCATCGAATCTGGCAACGTTCCAGCGACCAGGGTAAGCCCTGTTCGTGTGCGTACCGCCACCAGATACCATCGTGGCCGAGTTTCATTCGTACACACCGTGGATACCGTAACGGGCCAGTGGCTTCACCTTCGAAATGATCCCTCGAACTCGTATGAGAAGCACGCGTTTCTAAATGTTAAGCGAAATGTTTCTAACAAAAGTAGAAAATCTGTTTTGTGTACGTGATAACTGAATAGGGATTCGGTTTAAGAGGAAGAGGTGCAGGGATGACCTGGATAAGTTCGATCGGCTGTCAGGCCAACGGCAGTGTAGGGTCTTTTGCCTGGTTAGGATATTCGATGAGCCACTCGAAGGGGATTGATGTATATGGCGATAAATGTGGTAATTATAGTTGAGGTCAAGGATTTGGACTATCAGCGGAATATCTGTCGGAACGTTTGACTTTGAGGTAAATGCCATTGGAAGAGCTTGAAGAAGAAATAGACAGATTAACACGATGTATCGTCTCCATTGCTTAAAATCCATTTCGTAAACTGTTGGTAATAGTTGACAACGCAAGTGTTGACCTTTTGTTTTTTATGAATTTTAACGGAAAGATTTAGAAAGGCAGACAAAAATGCAAGTAATAAGTTTGAAACAAATACAAATAGTTAAGAATATTTTTGACAAATGCGGACAGTCTTTCGAGAGGAATAGCCATACTTTAATAGCGATGCCTGTATTAAGAAATAAATTTCAAATCTGGGAACTTTCGGTGCTTCCGAAAGTGTAATAGAAAATTTGAAATTTAATGATCTCCTAGTCGAATAGAAACAATTACCCCCGATAATGAACGAGGCTATGAAATTCCGCGTAAAATCTCTACCCCTTCCCCACTTATTCAACATTCTCGAACGAATAACTTCATAACAGCGCCATATTGATGCAATTCAAATATTTCGCGAAACATTTCCATGGACCGTTTCGCGTCCGCTGATTATAACACACCAGTGCGGCCGAATAATAAAAGCGGGTGGAGAGAGTGGATATCGCCGGCGTTTTATGGCGTCTCGTGCTTAATATCGTTAATGAACTCCGTTACAGCGACCCCAACATCCCTGACCTTATCCGCCGCCAACCACCCCGCATACAGAGACTCGATAATAACCCAGAATAAAAACCGCCCTGATAAAAAGATTACATCTGCCATGCTTCCGATTCGGATAATTATTTTAATTCGCACCGAGATTATTCAGAACACTAGATTATTTAAAGTCTTTAAATTAAGAATGACACGTGAACGCGACAAATTCTGAACGTTACGCGATAATTAAACGAAATTTTAATTTACAAACTCAATAATCCAGATTCGTGTTACCAGAATTGTCGCTTGATTTCGTTGTGGAATGAGATACGTATTTCTGCGTCCTATTGAACATTCCAAAACTGATTTATAAAATGTCATATTCATCAACTTAACAAGTTTGCTTGTTTGCCAAGTATCTCAGGCATCAAATGACATAAAATTCAAAAATCACTTTCCATTTTCTTCCTGTCCTCTTCAAATGTATAATCTGCTCGGCCACGAGGTACTTTCCACTACCTTTATATATTTCGTAATTATTTTATTATAAAGTTACCCCATCCGCATCGCATGTAACACGTAACACGCGATACTAAATAAAATTTGTTGAAGTTTCCCGGTAAATGTAAAGGGTATGTATCCCAATATTTATGACCTATAGTGCACACACATATATATAGGTATGTGTACCTTTGAGAGGGAGTTACAAAGCACGTACGCATCCCTCGCAGTGCCATCGTCTCGATCGAGCGTTTCGGTAGGGAAAAAAGTAGCGGATGTTGAAAAATTCATGGTACGATCTCGAATAATCGTTCTCGTCGCGATCGTTGAATCAGGACCACGGAGATGGAAGTTGTACGTCGTACGGCAGATTCGTGAAAGAACATCTCGTTTTGTTTTTATCGCGTTGCGCCGTTGCTGGATTTTCCATCGGCTGCGCAGAATCTGACGATATCGATAAACGTTCGTGTCGAACTCGTCTTTTCCTTCGACGAAGAAAACAACCCTTCTTCTTATTCTCCTCCCCTCTGAAAATGTAAATTTTTCGTTATTCCCCCTCCACGTCGATGAAAAAGCTTCCAGGAGCGTTTCTGTTGGAAACTGGTAATGTAATTAGATTGCGGCGCGAGTTTCTCAAGCCCAGAATTGGATGTAACAAGCAGGATGTAAGAGGGCGAGTAGTACAGTTTTACGAAAGCAGACTCATAATCCGATAGAACTGCGAGCATCGAAACGGAGCAAGTTTGCCGGAACCATTTCTCACGGCGCGGTACACCGTGTAAACGGGATTGCGTTCGTTCTGGATCGAATTCGCGAGGGAACCTCGAAAGCGTTGCGATGTAATTCGCGCCACGAAGAACGAGCCCGCGAAAATCACCGTGCACCGAGGTTCTCTCCGAGGGAATCACGAATTTGCATTTCGTCTGAGCACCACGGCCTGCTTGTTATGCTGCCGGCGTGTTTTCTTCCCGGGAAATAGCGCGAGTTCGGCGTCGGCGTTACGTGTCTTTCGAAGCTGCAAATTCAAAACATATTTGTGTCGACTCGTTGAATAGTCCAACCGTGATAACAGGAAACGGTACGTTATTATCGGAGGGAACCGCTGTTTCGAGGAACAAAATTGTTGGTCTGTTTTATGGTTTCGTAGATACGTTATCTACAATTTATATCGTAATTCGGTTTTACCGTTAAATTTAAATAAATGTATTTCTCGTGCGACTTAAACCTGGAAATATTGTAACTTTGGGATCCAGCAACGAATCACACTCGTGATATGGCTTGCAATTCAGGTTCAATAAAAACGGATTGCACTTTTAACAAAATTTAAATTGGATTACGATTTTGCTTCTCTTAGACCAAGGATTATTAAGTACACATTGCAAACAATTCGCGCAATACAAATTTACGTTCAGACAAGTAGGTCCAATCTGCAGAAGTTCATTTCATCGGATTCTAACTAAAATTTTGCTCAGTTCGTATAAAGTTCTGTATACGTAATATTTAAGTCCTATATAATCTTACACGGTGTTGCATCAACGAGCATCTAACGCCCACTCGAGTTGCAAAAAAACTCGAAATCACAAGACAAGAGGTTATGAAAATACAAATTCTTGGAGTTTGACTACGTCACATGGCCAATTAAAGAGCCGTTCATGACATTACCTTCAGTTTCTTTGACTATCGATCATCTTCGTGTTGCAGACGGGGGCGAGAAGGTCAAAGGTGATCGCCGACAGAACCAAAGAGGAGCCAACACGACGATGACGTCGATAAAGAAAAAAACACACTTTCCACTATGGGTAATGAAACGTCACCGCGTCACCTTCACCGCTGTACACGGGACTGGCGAACGTGTGCATCCCGGTGCGATCTCGTGCATCCATCGCGAGCTGGAGAGACCTTGACACACTACTGGCGGGAAACAGCGACTGAGAACGAGATGGATTCGGGTCGACATCGTGCGCGCGTCGACAATGATCCTCGTTAAAAGAGAGAAACACGATTGCTTGCGATTGTCACCACGTTCGAACCAATTATTCTCCAAGCTGCTCGATCTACCAAACCTCTCCCTGTATATTCCATGAATCGACGAAAATGAAACCTTGAGCGTGACCAGCGATGCTGCTCGAAAGCTTAACCAATCCTGTATAGTAGTCGTTCGATATATACTTTCATGCGACGGCCGAAAGTAATTTAATAACAAATACTTTCGTGTATTATGTATTTTTCAAAGGAAGTATTATTAGTATGTATTTTTAATCTATATTAGGTTGGCGCGTATTGACAGTTCTTTTCAAATAAAATTTGAGATGCATTCAGTTTCTCTGAAAAATGATATATTCTAGAGTAACTTCCATATGACTTAATGTATTTCTCCAAGGGCTAACTGCTATAGTTTCGAACCATTGAAAATCTTCTTAATATTAAATATACATAAGTCTGCTGACTCATGGTAATTAACAATTGACAACGGATGAAAATTTGATAAATTTGTACAAGCTGTCAACTTCGAACTTTGATGAAATTCATGTGCACTATCCACCTACAAAGAAGTGACTAGAATGACTAAATCAATAGTAGCGCTATAATATCGACGATGGTAGCATAAATAATCAACGTATGCTCTTAGTAACTGCCGATGCTCGTGAATAAATTAATCGAGCTACAGCTGCAAACGGTGAGAGCCTCGCCTATGTATCATTCTACCTGTTTTTGCGGCGTATCGTTCGAACATTTTCGAGTCGATTTCAGTTAAAAATGCTGACACACATCATTTTTATCGGGGCGTTGCTCGGCGTAGCCTGGTGCAAATTGTCGCGAGGAACGTGGCGCGTTTAAAATAACGGCAATCCGACGCGCGGAAGCCTGACCACGTTCCATTGGATCGCCGCCCCATCAGCTGCACGTACGACCACGTATACATACTGGTTTCACGAGCTCCTTTTATCGTTCTCTCGAAGAACGACCAGCTCAGACTTACAAGCGTTCCGCTCGGCTCGAATACATTATACCTTTGACTTGCCGCGAAATTCCACGTCCTCTTGCTGCTGCTCGTAAACGCGAAAACCCACTTCGTTGTGTCACCACCATGGAACAAAACATCGATGCGAGTAACAAATGTGCGAGAATTATTCTCGATGATACGCTAAAATTTTCGCCAGGTGTTGGGTCTGATATTTAGAAGAGAAATAGAAGCCACATGCATTTCACAACATGAGTGATACATACGCGCAATGGCGATGATGGATCTTAAAAGTGGGTCAGCTTCTTCAAGTTTTTGTCATGTGTCCTCTAATTATAAATTATACAATTATTTAACTTAACTAAGCATTATATAAGTGCCTTACAACAAAGAAAAACCGACTCCATAAATCCAGAGGTTGAATTCGTAACGTTGGTGAAATAAAATGGTAATCTCGTTGAAAATAGATATTACGTCTCATTGATGTTTATCCGCGTGTTTTTAGATCTGAAAGTAGCACGTTAAATACTTGTGGTTGAAAGAGAAGAGGAAAATAGCTGAATGTTGCTCGAAGCGCATACGGAACACTATAATCGAATTAAGTTTTCACCGACGCTAACCTTTCACGATCTAGCAATGTCCGCCAGAAGCCGGCAATGCCACGGACGTTAAACCTTAGAGCCGTATTCTGTAGTAACTGAATACGAACGCACAGACCCAGGAGCACAAAAATAAAACTTTTACTACCTACTAAAGGATACTATCATCGAATTCCTTCCTTTTACGTACAATCTTAGAACCACGAACAATAACCCACAAAACATTTCCATCCATTGACCATGGGTTTCCTTCGTCGCTAAAATGTCCCATTTCCATGAGAAAAGAAGGGAAGGGGATGGGATAAAATCAAACACTAAAGCGTTATTTCTGAAGGGACCTAAATTATACGAGATAAAACCAACATACTCGAAGATTTGTAATTCATATAAAAAATATAGCGATAGAATAGAATCGACCTTTAGGCCACCGCTTCTAAAAGATCCAAGTCATAGATTATCGTCTACAGATTTAAAATCACCATATAAAACGCAAGCATGAATATAACAAATCGATCCTTAATACCTCAAAAGATCAAATTACGAATAATCATTTACAAGATCACACGTTATAAAGGGAAAATATTCTAAAATTTAAAAGGAATTTACATATATAACGCTCGAAATATCGGTTATTAAAAACAACTGAAACTACGCTATACATTTCAGAATTCTTCCATCATTCCACGTATTCTTGCTTCATTTGCCAGAATTGAAACGTACATTACGTTTACTACGTCATATCGCTTAGTAACATTTACACGACCAGTTAGTACAGAAACGCGTTCTCGAAGAGAATTGGCTTGGTGTCTACGGGCAAGGTGGTCGAATGGAATAGAATCGCGCCCGTTTGCCTCGAACGTGGCGTATTTCCATGTAAATGTATGCGGCCTTGACATCCCGGCCGGCAGCCAGGCCAGCCGACCGACCGGTATATCATATGCTGACACGCCGTCGTTTCATCGTCGCAATCGTGGCCGTTTCGCAACCGACACTTCACCATTGCTCTACCAACGTAACTCTTGCTACTTCCGATCGCAGACAACCATATAGAAAGAGAGGAAGGTTACTGGATTATCGCACGAATCTCTAACCTTTGTAATCGCAGCGCTCCGATTATTTATAACCAACATCGCCTCGAATTCTATCGAAAATACGAAGCGAAGCTGTAATATACAAATAGTTGAACTCGGAAATGGCGACATGGGCGAGAACGTTCTATCTAGGAACGTTTTATCTATCTTTATTATTTTGGCTCTTTTACGTATATATGAAAATACAGAAAATTAGTCAGTATAGAAAACACAGAAAAAATTAACGCATGCGCGAAAATTTCTTTAGTTTCTGTTTTATTTCTCTCTCTCTCTCTATATATATATATATATATATATTTATTTATTTATTTACTTATTTATTTATTTATAGAATAGAATACTAGAAGAGATCTAAGAGAGAAATACTAAACTGAAACTAAGGAAATTTTCACGCGCACGTCAATTTTATATATATGTCGAAGATGAAAGGACACCGGAGCCTTTCTTTCGGAATGTTTGGGAAAGTCCCCAATACTTCAGTCCAGACATTTTATTATAGCCGTACTTAAATAATAAAACTGAGAAATAGCTGTTTATGAGTCAAGTCAACTATGATTATCCGAGATTTATGACAGTGGGCTTGAGCTCGAAGTGAATAATGGGTCACTGAACGTAGCCATGATCACGGTAGGGACGTGTACCTAACAGAGGTATAAAGTAATTAAATAACTCTCCTTGAAAACAAGGATTGACCTGAGGAATACAGTTCCACTTGGACTGAGATTCATTCCGATAAGTTCGACTAGCCCAGTGAACATGTACATCGAGTATCATCATTATCGAACCTAAACTCATCGTCACCGACATCTCAATTATTCACTCGCCGATATCACTTGTTAACCTTTGCAATACATTCGCTTCAATCAATATCATCTGGTATACAACAACGATGGAACTCGCAGAAAGATTCATTACACGCGCCGTTTTCCAAAAACGACCCGATATATACATAACGCCCGATGAAGATTTTTATATTTATATAATGACTTATTACAATTTAAAAATCCTAGGTACGATTTACATCCAATAAGAATAAGAGGCCTAATAATTCATCAACGAAGTAACCAGTTTTTTCAAAGATGAAATTAAACTGATTGCAAGTGAGAGTTCGACAATTCAAGCGTCAGACTATTAAAGATAATCAAATAACGCAACTTCTCGTCGTTAAAAAGAGATAAGTACCACGCAAACAAGTTGTTAATGACACACGACTCCATAGCTTCGATAATGATTCACGTAACGACGATTTATATCCGTCTCTTCCTAGCACGGTAGAAAAACGTCGAACAATGACGCGTTAAATAGCAAGAAATATGGACTACGGTAATACGAATCGTTTATCGTGAGAATGGAGCGATTTCTTCGATCGTTTCGACACACGAGGCCGAGGCGAGTCGGTTACGGCCAGCGGCGTTCGAGGATTGCGTGTCCGCGCGCCTCTTCGGGATCCGGTTAAAAACTCACACGGCCCATACGACGCAACGAAGTGACCAACAAACGCTTGACCGATAACGAATCGAGTGGAATGACGTAATTTCGAGCGAGGAACTCTGCCACGCGTTCTTCGGGCGTCCCGTCGCGGGTTGCACGCGAGATATCGTGTATTCGCGAGGAATCCTGGAATAAAGGACGAAAAAGACAGCAGCGACGTCCTCGTCGCTCGGATTGCCAACCGTGGATTTATGTTCCTCTCGGAGATTTCTAATCTGATTCTTTTTTCGTGCCGCTATATCGAACAGCGGTAGCCCGCGTGTTGCGACAACGCCGACTGTGTTTGCATCGTCAGCCTATCTGACCCAGACTAAGGAACAACGAGAAAGAGAAAGAAAGACGGAAGATGAGTGAGAAGACGGGAGACCAAAGTAGACAAGAGCGAAGTTAAAAAAATGGAGAGAGATAGAGTGAGAACTATGGAAGAGAGGGAAGAGAACGGTGCATGGACGAGGATGAAGGCAAAAGACGGTCGTTTCTCGCGCCGGGTCTACCTGCAGATTATGGCCGACTGTACTCATGGTCAACCAGAAACGCGACGTTCCCTGAGCCTCCGCTGCTGTTGATGCTCGTCGACGTCTCGCTTCGATCCTCGTTTCGTTCCTTCCTTTCGTAAGAGAGAAAAAGAAAGACGAGAAGAAGACCGATGAAACTGGGAACGTGCAAAGGTGAAGCGCAACGGTGGGGACAGAGAGATAGAGAGAGGGAGAGAGAGAGAGAGAGACAACAGAGACGGTACCGAAATATCAACGACCACGAAACAAGCGTCGACTGACTTGTCGACCTCGGTCCTCTCCACGCGACGGTCTCTCGCGATCCTCGTCGAAACAGTCGACGATGACGATGATTTCTACTTGGTGATTTATGCTGGCCGATTACGAAACTCGGTCGTAAGATCCTAGATGTTGTACATAAGTTTTTTGAGAAGAATCGTGTATTGGATAATCCTCCAGGATGGAAATAATCTTGGAGAAGCTTGTTTGTAGCTCAGTACAAAGATAACAGCTTTATTAGATTACTGGCACGTAGCGATGAGAAATATAACCAGATAAGACTATTCCAGATAGCGATAGAGAGAACGAGTTGCCGCGGTATCAATAAAACTGCAACGACCTAATAAAAGCAGTTGCATCGCTGGATATATAACTCAACTCACCGTTTGCTAACGATGTACATCGAGAATTAATCGTACGATAATTTTCCTGTTATCGCGAACTTCTTTTACATTCGTATATCCTTGCGAACGTACGCGATTAAAAGTATCTCCGGCATTGTAGAAAACGATGAAATCGAATTCTGACTTTGATCTTCTTTCTTTGATCTGAATGTTGCCTCTTGACGTTGGAATTAAAGACTGTCAACTTTTCCGACGAAGAAAAACCTTCAAACAACGTGTCGTTATATCGTATTATGATAACCAATCGGTTGCTTTGACGTATTGAGTTAGAACGGCGGTTCGTCAGAACACGCATCCACTGTACGTTACCTTAAATCGACATACAGGGACGAGAAGCGTTTCCAGATCGGAACATCGCCATCGTTTCGCTAGACTCGAATCAATAACAAGAGAGTTAGCCCATCGTGTTCTATCCGACGCGTGTTATACACCCTCCAACCGGGGACACACGATCGTTCGCATACACGTGTCACGTGTAGCGACGACACACGGTGTCGTCGACTCGAGTTATCGGCCAACGATAATGGAGCCACATTATCTGTCGTTACTTTACCACGCTTGTTATTTGCCCCCGTCTATGTGGGTCACTCATTGTTCCCCGTCCCAGCTTGTTTCTATCTTGTCATTCTTGCTCTATTTTGACTCTCTACCTCTTTGCCTTCTCTGTATTGTTTCTTTCCACATTTTCCTTTCTTTCTCCATTTCGTTTCATCCCACTCTTCGCGATGATCTCGCTATCGTGCTATCGGCCAAGATTCGTGGCCCGTTTAGAGGCAGTTAGCTTAGGTATATATTTAGCGACATTTGTGGAGCGGATGCTGCCGTTGGCCCGAGTCCAGCCTTCGTTCTCGGGGTTCGCGTAGAACGTCTCGCCTCTACCTTTCTTCGTTGCACCTTCCTTTTCCCTTTATCGCTCTCTTCCTTCGCTCTTCTACTACTCTTGATACCGCTCACCGCTCGTTCTTTCGTACGTGCACGCGTTCCGCGTCCATTGTCCCTTGTCTTCTACACTCAATACCCATTTACCCAGCGAAAACTTAGGCAGTTACGCTATGAGATAATGCTTCTATACTCCGTATGTGTTGGTAGTGCTTTTGACTTAGGGCTAGTTGACGTTTGACAGGATGCGGTGAATTTTTATCTTTTAGAAATGATATATGGCGGAAGAACGCGAAGGAACGAAGAATGCGATCTATTGTTCAGTTGAAATTGTGTCCTTGTTATTAAAATATTATCAAAGGAGGACTGGAAAAGGATCAATGTATTTTATGTTCCACCATTGAATATAACAATTGTTCCCATGTAAAATTCTATTTCCAAATAAAATATACTTTTATGAGATGCACACGAAAAGTTGAAATCGGAAAACAAATGAAAACTGAACTCTTTAAGTCGAGTCTCGAGTAACTGCGTCGAAATGGGCTGACGAGATCGTCGATGTTCGATGGAAAATGTTTCAAACGTCTTTTATGTTGGCGTAAAGCGAGAGAAACAATGCCAGCATATAAAGGGTCTGTACGTGATCGTTCCTCGAGAGATTGAACGATCGTGTCAGTTCGGCCCCGTTAGAGGGACGATCGATTTCCAATGTCGACCAGCGACCCTCGCCTTAACGTCGTTTCCGCCGGAAGCTACGATCCTGGCGTCGGGAAGTAGTACATACGACCACTTGGCAATCCTCTCTCTCGACCTTGAACTCCTCGACTCAGACGATTACGAAGTCGCCGAGCCGATAAGAGAGTTACCGACTACATTTCTACGTGGATATCGTCCGTTCCAATTCCTAGCAACGTTTTCCTCACGTTTCCCGGGGAAAATTGTGATGCGAATCAACTGCGACTGAAAAGAACCTGACTTTCCGCTTCAACTGACTTTCCAACGATTTCTGGATTAATGTTACGTTAAGGCTATGTAATTCTCATCGATCGATAGTAGCGTATTAAGTTTGCACGTGATTTTCTACATTTTATTTGCAAAATAATATCGTTATACAACTAGCGAAGTTCTGAAATCTAAAATATCGAACTTTATTTGTGAAGCGACAGATTCAAGATGATCTGTTTGCTTGAAATTCAAGAATATTTTGGGAGTTTTGAACACAGATATTTCTAGGAAAACCTTAATGTCTCATGAATAATATGTTTGGTTCTAGATCACTAACGAAGTCAAACGTTACATTATTAACCAAAATTAAACATGAGATATCGTACCACGACAGTAAGGACTTATAAAAAGCTATAAATAAACGATCGTTTTAAAGAAATATTGTGAGCCAAGTTACTGTTCTGGCGTTAATAATAAAAACGAAGACAGTCATTTCTGGAATCTCTAGCAAATTGAATACATAGGATTGGTGAACGAACGACTATTTTATTTTTAAATAAAGGGGTAACAGAACTATAGATATTTCTAACAAACATACTACAAAGTGAATATGCCTTCAACTTATCACAAAACCACTCTCAACGCGTGGATTTTGCACGAGTACGAGATATCGCGATTCCCGCTGCATTACGACTGCAACTTTTCATTGCGCGAATACTGCACGAACAGATCCATAAAACCGCAGAAGGCAGTTCGCCGCATCTGTGTAACACGTCGTAACAATGTTGCCGTTTGTTTGTAACAGAAACCACCGATGCTATTTGAGAAAACAACGAAAGTTGCGGATGTTGCTTTAAATTAATCTCTGTTAACCCTCACACCTTGATGTGGATCAGGATTATCAAGTATATAGAATACTTATGCGTAATTATTTTCTCAAGACATATTTTCCAACGACATTCAAAATGAAAAAATTATTTATTAAAAGCTATTTGATACTTTCACTGTTTCCGACGCACACGTTGCGTTTTTTTGGTTATTTAGACCGTGCTGCAAACGCAATTGTCGCGTTTCAGCTTTCATCGAATATTCGTTTCTGTCGCATCTTTTCACACTCGAAAAGAGAGAACTGTGTCGCTATAATACTTGTGTAGATATTTGCATAAATATTATAGATATTCTTATTATCCATTGAGTTTTGTTAATTGTCTGCTTAAACAATGATCGCTAATAAAGTTGAGTGCAGAACAAATTTCTGACAAAGGACATTAGCAAAAGTAAAATAGCTGCTGGGAAGAGGAAATAAAAGTTCAGTAACAGATGAAGGTGTTAAGATAATAACCTAAATTCTCCGTAGAATTAACCTAATTTCACGTGTTACTTTCCGAACAAATTTCTTGGATACCTTACGAAAGTTGGACTTCGGATAAGAAAATTTTGTAATACGAAAAATGCCGAAAGAGGAACAGAACGAACATAACCAAGGACAGCGTAGAATTTCGAGGGGTGAAGATTGCGCCGCGTCCCTTTGAAAGGGTAGCGGTCGTTAGCGCGAGCAGACGAAGACGATAATGGACGAGCGTGCTGGTTAACAACGGTCGGTGCAAAGCAATGAAGCGCAACGCAGCCGGGGCTGTAACGAACGACAACGCTCAAGTAGAGAGTGGTGCATAAACGCGAGTCGATTTCGAGTACGTACACATGCACCTGAGGAAGCCAGGCCGGTGATTAGATTGTAACGTAGAACGCTGTAGGTACTTGTAATTACTTCGTGAAACGCGGTGCAACGCGACACCTGCGAGGAGATTATTTTACCAGAAAGAGATCTTTTCGTACGAAGGAACACCGTCACGACCACGTCAGATGATTTTAGCGAGTATCAAGGTTGTGAATTATATGCAACAAAGTCGATCGAACAGATAAACCGGCATCTCAGAGTGGCCGTGCCAACCGAACTATTCGGGTCATCGATAGATTCCTAGTTCCTAATCTTGGAATACAATCATAGTTTACTGGCCTATAATTAATACACGGTCGAATTTCTCGCGGAGATGTACAGTAGAACTCCATTTACTGGAACGAAATTTTAGTTAATGCCTGATTAATTGAACTTTTGCTGGTTGAATTCACTTACACGAACGTGAACTCCTGTTAAGCGAACGAAAAATAACAACGAGTGGAATAGAGCGAGTTCCTATTATATAAATTACAATTATATAAACCGTTTTTCATCGGACAAGTTCGAATGCATGGAGTCCTACCGTACCCTGTCTCGAGCGAGGCAAGGAAATGGTCGCGTGACAGGAATTGTGCAATGGGAATTAAAACACAGGTGATGAGCCCGTCGATTAGCAGGAAGTTAGGTAGTGTGAAAACAATGAACGAACGTGTGGGGTAAACGCGGAAAAGGGAGATGTAAACAAGTAAAGGATGACACACAAGCTGGCAGGGGACGAACGAACCGGGGAGGATAGCGAGCCAGAACATAGGGCCAAGCGCGATGCAAGCGGCAGGCTGGCGATACTCGCTCCAATTCCCGCCTCGAATAAGCTATTAATATCGTGGGCCCGTCGCAAATCAAGCCGGACGTAAAGTATGCCTGGAATGGTTGGTTGATTCTCTCCGCCTTCCCGTCCTCTCCAGCCTCTGCGCGAACACTCCCACACTCTCACGAGCCAATCTAGCCATAGGCAGGCATCCGATTCCCTTACAAATTTTCCAGCAATTTAGTCGCCAGCTGGAATTTAAAAACGCATTCAATGCGCGATCAACGATTCGACGAACACGCGCTAAATACACGGATAGTATGCAAGTTTGTATGCTTTTGAAATAATTGCGGAGTTTCCTGGTTGGTGGATGGTTATTCGCGAAAGAAAAGATGATTTGATCATTACCGTTCAGAGTTACTTAGGAAAAGATAGGTAAGATTCAATTGGAAAATTCGCTCGTTTATACGTTTGTACGATTTAAACCGTTCGGAAATCACATCGATTAAGTCTGTACATCGGAGAGTGTAGAAAATTGATGATTTTACAAACACTGTTTTTTTTTTTTTTTTTTTGATGTATCTCCGAATTTAGTTAAAGCATTTACTTGCGACGAATAAACGAATGGAACTTCTTTCTGAGAATTCGAATATTAATCGTGTATTTATGCGATCAAAATAAAGAATAAGAAGTGATTACTTAATAAGAAGTGAAGTTGATTAACTTCTAAAAGGTTCGTTTTACGGTCATACATTTGCATGATTGACATCAACGACGGTGTTGAAATTGCTCGAGAATTTCTCTGATTTTACGAATACACTATTCGGGGATTAGTGAGGAAGCAATGTCAACCAGCTTATTAACAACGACCAACCAATAACCCTTAAAGAGAATCTTAGCCAAGTCACGAGCTCGGTCTTCGACGATGACGCCGCTTAACGATCAGCTTAACGCGACGTTGGCATCCAAATTGGAATCCATCGTATTAGCGCGATCGATATTCAACGGAAACCTCTATTCCCTATCTAATCTTAGCGCAACTATCTTCGTAATACCGTATCAAATACAAAACCATTTCCAATCATGTTCTCTTTTATTTTCAATCATCTACAATTCGCCAGAAAATACATTTTTCAAGTTGAATTTTAATATTTCTTCGAAGTAAATTCCAATTTTTCAAATACTTCAAAAATTTCAATACACGTTACATAGGGTGCATGGCATATTTCCTGTCAAATTGCAGCAGCTCAACTCTGCTATGGTCCTCGAATTTTTATATCCCAATTCCATTCTTGTTTTAAAAAACATAGCATACGTTTTTCCTAAAACGTTAAAGACCATTTTATTTTTTAAAACAAGAATGAGATTTTATGCATACTAAACTTTGTTAAGTATACATACAAATACACACATACACAGTTTATTTATCACAGACTTATACACGTGTACACGGATAATATTCTGTTCTTTTTTCCATTCGTTATTACGACCAACAGATCGTGCTTCTGTACTTTGACGAGAAGATTAGAAACAGCCTGTAGTTCACGGGATATCCCATATCGGGCATGCATTTCCCCGTCTCTTTCTCGAGGCTGTCACGATCCTCTGGTGCCACCCACGAGTATGACGAAGCATATTTATGCCAACGGCTGTATGCCACAGACCCGCTGGCTGACCAGTCCGAGGATAAGCACCGGCTTCGCTCTATGATTTGTCGTTACGACCGACTTCTGCCGAGTTCCGTTTCCCCTTCCTCGACGTTCAACTTATCCGCAACCTGGTCGAACCTCTTCGTCGTCGTTTCATTCGTCGTGTCTGGCTGTCTCGCGACTTTTCACCGTGAAATTACGTTCGCCTCCAGCCCGCCAAGAGCGAGAGACTCCGTCTTTATCGTGGAATATCGTTGTAACAGTATTGGCGGGTTTTTTCCATACACGATAACTTCTCCCAAGGCATCGAGAAACCGTGCGCTCGTCGATCGGGACGCGAATCGCGTGCTTATGTAACGCCGTGGAGAAAGAGGGGGAAGAAAATGTGGTTTCACCTGTTCTAGGAAGCTCGAGCTACCGAGGATCATTGTTCGAATGTTAATTCTAGGTAAGACATGGAAACGCAAGCATGGATTGCGCAGCATAACGTTTGAATCGAGTATAGTAAATAGCGCGTTTGAAAAAGAAAGTACAAGGTATTTGCAACTTTACATCTGGCTTATGACATCATAACCTCTTCACTTGAGAATCATACGATACGCTTTACGATCCATTTGATTAGACTAATTGCGTTATTATTAGTATAAATAAATTTTAAAAAACGATCGATTTGATCATTCTTCGCGTCGCATTTGAGCAGTTCCTCTCACAGACAATTTTATTTTATATATACTAAAGGATACGTGCATTTGTAGACTAAATAAATAAATAAGAATATGAACGGTTTGGTTAAGCCTAAGCTCGATGACCCTGAAGTATATGACGAGTTATATTTTTTCACGATCGAGAATGATCGGGCGCTATAATCTTAAACAAATAAGATAATCTTCGATCGTGATCTAGATATGCCTCGTAACACCCCTAATATCATTCTGGCTCAAACAAATCCTTCTTATTTTTCACTTATTTATTTAATTCACTAGTAAACTGCTGGTATACACGAACCGAAATTCACAAGACGTAAATATGACGCGAAGCATGAATATGTTAATTAACTCAATGAAACTAGACACCAGTCGAGTAGAGAAAGAAATTCCGTTTAGTTGGTCGATCAACTAACTAATTTATCTGTGTTTCAATGACTGGCTCAAAAAAGGCATGGGACCTCGAAGACGAGGCAGTTTTCAGGAGAAAGAGGACACTCGAGGGGAAACTGAGAGAAGCTCGGCAAACCCCGTATCTCGCATTGACGCATTTACCCGGGGCCGAAGCAAATTATACGATGAGACGAAATCAATGTTTGGCCCGCAAGAACCGACAGAGTATCTATCGATTTCCGTAGCACGCGACGGAGTCGCTTCTAAAAGGGCCGACGCGGATTGGCCGCGTTCCAACGATTTCTCGGCACGATTCGTACGGTGATTCGCCGACCGTGATACATAGAATGCTTTTGATACGTGTCTCGGCTAATGTTAGCATTACTTGGAACACAAGGATCGTGAAAATAACGGAGCACAATGCTCGATTCTTTACACGTGTATCCGACAAATGTCACGTAGGACGATATCTTGAAGAATCTTTCGAAATCTTATTAAAACTTCATACGTATATCGATAGGATATGAGTGGAATAAACATAACGATACTCCTTTGAGAGGATATTGCAGGTTTTTCGTATTTTGCATCGATGTGTGGTAAAAGTATCGCGAGAATTTTTGAATATTTGAAGAATGTCGAAAGGTCCTATTACGGTCTTGTAAAATTTTGTAAACATATCTTCGATGAAAACGGAACAGGTTTTCCGAATTTGATATCACGCCACAGAAAAAGAAAAAAGAAAAATATTACGATCCGTGTTGCAGAGTATTTGTACATGGTTCGCGATAAAAGCGTGGCTATGGTTTCGTTCCGCGTTATTACAGGAGAAACCGGTAGTTCGTAACGGTTACAGTACATATCGGTGCACCGTCTACTTCAAGCGATCGAGTAAATCTGGCGTTCAAAAAATTTCTCGCACACGACCATCGGAAACTCTACATTTCTTCCTAGCTACAAACATTTTACGACCTCGTAAACAGTCATTGACTTTTTAATCTCTTCCAAGTATACTATTAACGAGATCCACATTCCACACGCATAGAAACCAGAAATAGAAACCAGACCAAAGAACCAAAAAAATCCATTTCGATCTCCCGAAACCTCCAAATAAAATCGATCAACCCCAAACGAGAGATCACAGAACCGACGTAACGACGATACTCAACTACCGCAGCCGATTGCAGAGCAGTAAACGATCGAGCCTGATTCACGTAGAACGAATCGTTGAAAATACGCGATACGATAAAAGGTCGAACGCCCGAACAACTCGACCTTTCTCTCTCTCTTCAACTCCATTTCCCGTAGCGATACAAACGACGTGATTTATCATTGCGGAGAACGGGTCGAAAGTTTTATCACTCGTGTAGAACGTGTGAGAGAGAAAGTAAGGGCCGTGAAACAGTATCTGGACCTTAGATCGAGCCTCGCAGGACTTGCTTGAAAAGGAATAAGCATTTCGTATCTAAATATAAACACGTCAATCGCGCTAACCAGGAAATTAAAGACCGAGCAATAGTTTATTATAATATTACAAGTACTTCAATCGCTTTCAATTTCGTAAGATTGTAGAATCTACGTGAAAGAAGCAATTTGGTGCTCTCTTACTCCTTACACGACACGAACTTTCTCGTACATTTTTTTAAGAAATAAGGATATTGTAATAATAGGTATCATTTTAAAAGTAATTAATAACAGCTTGAACACCATAAGATAAAAATATCACAAATATTATATTTATTTATTTAAAGGAATCGTCGTTCCTTTTATAATACCAACATTTTTAAGCGGCTGGCACAATGACGAACGAACGTACATAAAAGATTTTTATGGTAAGCGATGAAATACTTTCAAAAAGAAATAACATTGAAGCGTCAATCGTCAAGTGCAATTTACAATAATGATTACATACTATTCCGTACATTGGGTGGACGGCGGCCAAACGTATCTTTCGCCTGATGACGCCGCCCCTAAGAATAAATCGCGCGAGCGGACTAATGACCCTGATCGGTGCGCGAGCGGCATTCTCGAGAGGTTCGCGAAATCGAGCGGATCGGTTAATTGCCGCGTAATCGCCGGGCAAGAACGAGGCCCCGGTGAAAAGCCTTCGACGTCCTCAGGCCGGGGTAAACCTTTTCAACCGCGCGCTCTCGTCGCGGCAATATTTGCATCCGGTAATTGGAAGGATACCGCCCCGTCGGCACAGCTAAGGAACCTATACAGCCTCTTTCGGGAGAGAGAGAGAGAGAGAGTGAGGAGGAAAGGCAAAAGGAGGTGGAGAAACAGTGGAAGAGGCGGTGAGGCTCGTTCGAGCGGAGAGCACGACCATTCTGAAACACATGTACGAGGATTCAACCTTCCGAGAAGCCTTGCATCGCCGCCGCCCCCGTACCGAAAAGAAAGGCCCTCTCCATCGTGTAAACGTCGTGATAAAAGATCCCGAGAAATTCTGCGGTAAGCTGAATCGACCGAATCCACGATGCGACGCAACAAAATGCCAACGTCGTCGGAAATTAAGCCGTTCGATAAAGACGATCGTGGCAATCCTGTGAATTACTCGATCGGTCGCATCGGATCCGATAATAAAAAGCTTCTAAGAAGAGAAGTAGTCGCGCAGGTTGGAGATTTAAGGTGGTAAGGTATTATTTAATTTTGGTTTGAGTTAGGTTTACGATTTGATATTCGATTATAGCGAAGAGTTGATATGTACAGATTTACCGTGGGATTCGATTTTGTGGACCATGTAGTTTTTAAATGTCTCTGCCGCTATGTTAAAAAATGAGACGATATACAGTAAAACTATAGTACATAGAAGCGTATTGTATATAGGTGCAGTATACATATCAAATAAAATCCGCATAATTCGTCTTCAAATTTGTACAAAATATCCAATGGGTCTTTCTTCCAACCGAATACTAGACAGACATCTATCTCTGTTATCTTGCTCGATAGAAACATCCTATTTATAGCATTTCTTCGTTTTTCAAGATACCTCGAAATATATGAAATTCTCCATGTTTTATATCCTATAAGTAAGTTTCTGTTATATGAGATTTACATCGGAAAAATAAAAATGACACAAAGAAAAGGTTGGACAGTAGATAGAAAAATTTTAACTAAGCAGAAAACCATTATGGATCATAGATCAATGTAGTATTTCCAGCTATCTTCTACACCATTTAAGAGTGACTAAGAAAGAACACAGAAAGTTCTATCTCGGAGAAATATTTGGCCTACGGTGCTTTCGAGTTGTGAAGGATATTTAGGGAGGGAAAATTGACCTGAAAGATTTCTGAGAATGAAGGAGATCCGGAGTGGTTTCGTTGGAATTATATCCCTGTATTGTGGATGCAGCTTTCGGTAGGATTATAAAAGTAACGCTCGGTTAATTCGGCTAGAACATTCCCAGATTACTTGCAAATAATGCTCGTACAGGGTGTGCATCGTTTTCCTGAACGTACAGCCCGTGGCTTTACGAAGAGAAAATACGCAAAAACAACATTTATCGATCGATAAATTTCTGCCCCGATACCTGACCAGGCCGTAATTTACAGTCGCTTATGCGAGGTTGAAATTAATTACCGGTCCCTTCCCCCGGACGAACTTACCAATTCATTTCGTGTGCGCGCGCGTAACTAATTTAAGCCGCGATTATTAATGGTCCAGCGGAACACAATGTAATATTAATAACATTTATTTGACCAGCGGCGAGCAACCACCGCGGTTACTCGCGATATTTTTAAGTAAAGTTGAATCGCATCGTCTCCACGAGATAATAAGAACTTGCGAAAAAGGATTACCGAACGCTTAAAGAACGAATAAAGAAACGAGACGTCGATATAAAATGTTAAAACTGCTAATCTGACCACTTTATCTTATTTGTAGAATGAAAGATTTCGTTTTAATCCATGAGAAAATACTGAGAATGCTGCTGTTGAAAGGTTTACTACGCAGTGAGAAACTAACACTATCAGAGACGAAAGAAGCGTTGCACAATGAGCAGTGGCTCGTGATCATCCTACATGGAATCGGTTAGCAATGGACACACCGTAATAGCCAATTTTTTTGAAACTCGTATATACTTTCGTAATCTCTGTACAATATATAAAAAGCTAACTAGCTTTTAGTTACAACATCAAATGCCACTTGCGATTAGTTTTTAAATTTCTCCGTCACTGTAGGAATCAATGACGACATAGTGTTACAACTGTTCCATGGTATATACCAAATGATGTAAAAAATATCTAATTAACTTCCAGCTTGCCTGTCCTTTATTATTAAATTACTAATCAAATCTAAATAAAACTATGTGTAAATATTGAAAAGAAATAAAGACGATGGTTTATAAAGAAGAAAACCACGTCCAGAATAAAATGCCCCGAGTCCGGAACGTTTTATCCGTTTTAGCGGATGCTGTTTCGGCTGACAGGATTCCGAGGCTGGGCGCAACCTTGAAAACTTTGGTGATTAATGTTCGGTAGCGAGATCGCGGCGAGTTTAGGGAAAAAGAAGCAACACGGACACGGTATCCCCGAAATCTATCCGTGCAGACGGGTTGGTCGGAGTGGAGAACGTCCTGTACTCTGTCGCGAACTCGGCCGGGCTATGTATCAATAATGAAAAATTGCGGACCGCTCCGAGGACGCAATAAATCTCCGGTCACCGCTACAAAATCGTTACACCGCTCGAATTCGGGTTAATTGATTCGTCAATTGGATACGAGAACCGACACCGAGCGTCCGCGCGATAATGTAAATGAGCCTCTGGTGCCCCGGTATCGCGTGATCTTCGATGAAACTTGTTAACCAATAATTGGTTTAATTTCGTCGTGTATAAAATCAATCGCTCGTTCAAAGTCATTGGCAAGTACATCCTACAATTCCATTTAATCGGTCCTATTTTGCCGATCGATTCGTTCGTCCCATGGAATTACCAACAAAAAGAATGGCAAAAATTATTTGTCATAAAGTTTTCTACTTGTAAATGAAATATCGTTACTATAAGTCGACACTTCTTCTGTCGCGTGAAACGACAAAATCAAATGTAATCAATACTAATTTATAACATCACTGTATGTTGCGTAATGTGATTCTATGCAAAAGTAATCGAATTAAAATGATGACTTCCCACCTGTTTTTCCTTAATCAGAAACTTCTGCTCTCATAGAATCAGAAATTAATAAACGAATATTTAGTCGGATTTGCTTTAATTCTTGCAAATATGAATATAATATAATTGAAGACAATTGATAAATACGATAAAAGATGAATAAACTTCGAAGTATTAACAAGATGAATGACCCATCTTTCTTGATTTACTAATTAACTAAATACGCCATTTCTACAAAGATAACAGTAATAGCAACTATTTTTCGCATGTTTCTCCGACAAAGTGTACACAAGATTTGATTCAGCGGGGTGTTCGTTAGGAGGCAATTTGTGTCGCGAATTGGCACGTGCGCGACACAGTGCGCTCCAGCGGAAACCAATGACCCGAGAGCTTATGCCCCTCATTTCCGTCCCTCTTTTCGTCTTTCTGCCATTGGCTTGTCATCGACTGGCAGAAACGAGCGCGGACGGGTTACCAACCAGAGTCATCCATTATCCCGACGTGCATTGCTACTCCTCTGTATCCAAAACCCTCTGGCGTTGAACAAAGCGAATCGTCTCCCTCGTAGAGACCCATGCGTGTCGTTAACGAATCCCAAGAATATTTGCATGACCACTACGCTTCGTTCTTACCTTCAGTTACCGAACATTTGCTCAATTTTCTATCGTATTTGTATTCGTCTATCAATGAAACACGATTTTCAACAGACACGTGTATTCTAAAGTTTCGTACACTGCCATTCAGAACTAGCAGGGCATCTACTGTCTACATATATTTGACAATTAATCTAAATTACCAACGAAACGATTGATCGATCAGAGTTTCGTTTTCGAGTAAGATTCGTGAGATCTAAAATACATTGTAAAAAATAAAATATAGTACGAACTTGTAAGAACTATAATATTTAGAAGAATTGCAGTAATATAGTGAATTATAATAATTATCGCCTCCAGAGTTTTTTAAATGCTATAGAAAAGTTTGAGGTGTAAGAGAAAGGTGAATTAGTAATTCTTAATTATTAGTAAATTATTAGTGTCGTATGAACGGAAGGATAAAAGATTTAATCGAAAATATATCGAATCATACGATCTATATATCCATTTTATTCTTCGTATAAAATTTTCTCAAAATGGGCCATTTTTCTTCTACGTTTCATAAAACTCCGTATAGAATAACTTTCGGAGTATTCTTTGGAAGAAGATGAAATTCGAGGGGGAATCGTAAATTGGCGAACGTCAGGAGAAAGCGATCATCCGGCCGAACGTATCTTTCCTTCGGCCACGTTTGCCTTCTCCGCGTTGTTCGACTCGCTCCTCTCTCTATTTTGATTTTTTACGCAGCTTTCTAGCGATTCAAATCCAATCGAGTCGCGTTCGTGGAAGAAGAAGCGGCCGTCGAGAATCCGGAGAAGGGAATCCTGCATGAATAATTGATTTCCGGGCCGTGAATGAAGGCGAGGTGGGTCGTGTTTGCGTCGGTTATATAGCCGATCACGGGAAGCTCAACGGAATAAAGCTCGTAATAAATGCGAATGCTTGCGACGGGCAAGAAAGACCCGGTCTTCCAGTTGAAATATCATGCCAAGATCTATTCTAACTGATTTCTACTTGCTCGACGATTAATACATCATGCTACCGACTCTACCTTCTTCGCGTTAGGTTTGAGTAAATGATTAACGAGATCGTCCAATTCTTTCGATAAAATAACCAAGTCTTTTCGTTGACAACTGTATTTTATACCAGAGATTGAAAAATTATGAAAACCGCGTAAGGAATACCTTGATAACTTTACGTCGGTTTTTTTTATCGCTTGGCGACCAAACGAGGGTATCTTAACACGACTGAAGTTGAGAAGAGAAATCACCCGTTATGTGCAAAAATAGATTAACTTTTTAAAGAATAGAGATATTTATGAGATTAAATTAATCGATATTTATAAAATATGCAAGAATGGGTACAGCACAGGTATGTACATTTAATCGATGAAATGAATGAGAAAACAGTTTAGTTAATATAGAATTATTTGACGATGCGTGGAATTTTAGAACTACTTTTCTAGAGAAAACAAGAAGTATGATTTATCATGTTCCTTCCTGTAGCATTCGTACTTAAAAGCATCCAACAGAATGTACCTTTATTTTAATGAATTTTCAATCGTCGGACCATAGCCATTTCGAAACCGACTCGAGCTAACTCGAATAAACTTTAACGGTCCTCGACGGAATCACTAACGAACTTTAACTCATTCACCGACGAATTCCCCAACGGAAACAAACTCGCTGCTTCGGCCTATCGCGCGTACATCATACTATCATACCTACACAGGATATGTATGTCATGCAAAATTCAACCTCGCATTTACACCTCGTAAACGTCGTAAACGTTAGATATTTACCTCGGACTAACACGATATGTAACTGCAAGCACATTTGCAACAAAGGGAATTTCAATTTCTCGTTCGTGATACCGCGCTGGTGAAATTGATTCGAGGACATCGGTATCGTTTAAACGGTCATTAAGAAACGATTTCTCGAGACTCGTCTCGCGAATATCCGCGCGTGATCGCGATATCATCTCTCGACGAAGGCGTAACGCATAAATCAGACTGTTCAGCCTAATTTCTCCCGGAAGGAACTATCAACGAAGCAGCGTGTTACCGGCTAAAAAATGGCTCGCATTCCGAGGCAGCAGGAGCGAGAGAAGACCGGAGGCACAAGTAAAAGCGACGTGTATAAATGCAAGTAACGAAGGGACACACGAGAAGGGGGACCCTTAAAGGATCGGCCTAAGATTCCCCTCCCGGCTGTTCCAAATGAAATATCGCGGCGAAGCAGACCCAAACTGCCGTGAGGTGGGGGTGGACGGAGATATAGCGAAAGCAGCTCGACTAACCAGAGTGAAAGAAAGATAGAGAAACACGGCATAGGTGAGAGGAGAATACGATGAGAGGGTAAAAGAGAGCCGCAGAGAAACGGAGATCGAGAAAGGTTAATAGGAATTCCAAGCATAGTGTCGGGATAGTTTCAATCGGACAAATTGAGGCAATCCATTTCCCGCCATTGTCGATCGCGTCGCGAAAATGCACCACGACGATTTCGGATCGACCGCCTGCTAATTACGATTTCATTTCCTCGAATAACGAACGAGTCGACCGCGATCGCGCTTCTTCGCGGGTGTCGACTCGGTTTCGTGTCTTCTCTTTCTCGTTCACCTTTCGTTTATATGCGTAACGACGGACGGAAGAACGTTCAAAAGATAAAGGGTTTGAAAAGATCATAATTCGAGCTACACAAAAGCCTAGCTGGTCAACTTCGTGAATGAGATTTGATATCTAGGTTTTGATTTCTGAAAATTTTCATACCAATCGTGTATTGTAATAGCAACATTAATAATATTTCAAAAGTGGGAGTTGATGAGTTTAATTTTCGTGTAGATCATTCGATAAGTAGATTTTACCACGAAATTAGCTACCTACTCGAAAAAAGTAGAAGGTCCAACGTTTGTAATATTACCAATAGTAATTTAACAGTGTGTGCATTAGACAATTATTCAATTTACGAAATAACGTTAATTCGTGTAGCCTATTCGTGTACGTAAACGATCTCCTCCTGAAATTTGCAGAGAAACAGCGATTGTAACAGTACGTTGCGCAGTGGTGAAGTAGAAATCATCGTTCCACAGTAGTTATTACATGTTATTGGCATGATAGAAAAATTTCTCGTACGAAAGTTACTAACATTCGCGTATACAACTAGCAAACAAGTTAAACTTTCCTTTATCCACAGTACGTTTCATATATTCTGCTTCTTTCTCTTTATACGAGTATAAACCCCAAATTGATAAAAAAACACCAAGTTCTTTGTCCACCGATTAAAATTTAACTCTGATTTAATGATTCGATTAATTGCAATATTCCACAGGGACAATACAACGGAAATGTCAATATTTTAGCGGAACAAATTAAACAATGGTTCCCGAAAACGTGGGAAGTTGCATCGAGAGAAACAGAGAGAGAGAGAGAGAGAGAGAGAGAGAGAGTTAGGACAAAAAAATTAATCCTCGCTGAACGACTCAATCGCGTTTTGTTTACCTCAGTTCTGATTGTTAGCCATGTTGCAGTTAACTCTTCGCCCGTGTACGATCGTGTGCCCGTATCTTTCGTTAAATTATACGCAGCTTCGATCCAAATCGCATTAAAGATTTATCCTCCCGTTTCCATCCGTCCTTTTCCGGCTCGATTCGTTTTCCGCGCTTATCCAAAGCTTATCTCGCACAGATAGAAACTCTCGTCGAAACCGATAATCAGTTCATCCTAGATTGTTGCAAGTTTCATCGATTAGAAACGTGAGATTGGCGAACACCACCGCGCCCAGTTTCCGCTCGTAAACTTCGAAAAGAAACTCAAAGGGAAAGGGACAAGCGAACATTTTTCAACCAAAGTATCCAGAGAGGAAACTCGCTACTCGTATTCGATTCGCGATTCGGAATCGTTAACGTAACGACGATTCAAGTCGAGTTATGTCGACGCGTTCGATAAGATTGTCGGATAGATTCGCAGAAACTTCCAATCGTTTTAATCGTTCGCTACTGCGAAACGGTTGTTACGTAAATCGTTGGGTGGAGCCGATTCGAAGCAACTCGATCGTAACGACACTGGATTTACCGGTGCAAACTGCAAACTACGAGAAACAAGGATACCGATCGATCGTTTGGTAGACCAAAATTTGATAAGGAACGTTCGTTTCGAGGTTGATAAGCGACACTTGTAACAGTGTAGATATGAAAGCATCATAGGCTTTATCCGCATGAATATACGACGGTACTTACGTCAATGGCGGATTTACTTGTTGGAAACGTAGAATCGATACCTAGCGAAACGGTATCTGGATGAAACGAACTTGAAGAGAATGTGGGAACGTTTCTAATTCGATATTTATGTCGTTGTTAACGTATCGCGTTCACGGGATATTAATTTGGTAAAGGGTAATTCTAATTGTATCGATCAAAGATCAATCAAACAATACCGGCAACGGTAACAATGGCAATCAAATTTACCGCGTTTACGTTGTATCCAATCCCGATGAAATGTATATTGCTATTGAGATCTCAATTGTAAAATACGGTTGACTAAATAAATCGCTTTCGCAATCAAAGGATTCGTTACTGTCGATGCAATCGATCCAACAACACTCTGTTCCGCTACTTCCAAATCAACGGAAAAGGAACGAAAAATATATTTCGATTCTTTTAAATATCGAGTCATATAGCAAGAAAAATTGGACGCATCATGTTCTCCCGTCAATTTAAACGATTAAACTTATCCAACAAATGAATTTTAAAATTCCTAACTCTACTCTAAACTAAAACGAAGGAAGCTAGAAGAATGAAAGATACAAAAAGAAAAATAAAAGGAAAACGTTACACGTGACATATAATACGTTTATCTGAAGTCCGTATGAAAAAATGGAGAATGTCAGATGTTGGACAGATCGTGACGCGAAGAGCAGTTCATCTAGGAGATCCGTGGAAGGACCAGAGGCCGAACAGGCCGCCTACGGACCCTCCTAGACGAACCTGTTGCTCCTGGCAATTAACAACGGAACGCGAAAAGAAGGAGAGAGTGTAGGAAATAATAAAAGCGGGTCAGCGAGCGCGTTCGTTGCACCGAGCTTTTATGAAATCCCGCCTCCGTCCGTCGTCGGTATAATAATCGAGATGAATAGGTAGCGTGTGCACGCGGAGGACGCCAGTCGCGACGACAAGCGAGTGAAAACGACGAGCACGGAGACAGACAGGTAGACGAGCCAGAGGAAGAAACGATGAAACCGCTACGGTCGATGGTGGAAGAAAGAGAGAGAAAGGAAGGTACGAGGGAGGTGGAAACGTATAAACGGACCGGTGTGGAATTGCGGCACATTGGCGGGCGTACCTGAAATTACAAGTCGTTACTCGAGGTTTATGGTGAAAATTAACATCCATTTCGGTAAACTGAACGGAAAAGCCTGGCGTTGTGCGGTCGACGAATGCGAAACTACCTTGAGCTGGCAAATTTAAATATGCTCGCAGCCAAAATTTTGTTATTCTGGATGGCAGAGGTAGGGAAAGTGCGTGGTTGGAATGGAAGATTGTCGGGTGATGTTGAATAAATACGGCAAGATAAAAGACAGAATAAGTGTATAAATGAAATGTACAAAACGAAAGAAAGTTTATAAAATGGAATTATAATTGAGATATTTGGAAGATACAATACAATGATCGACTCTATAAATCAAAAAGAAAAGGACAGTGATGATACAAATGTTGTCTTTTTCAATTTTTATTTCTGTCGTTAATTCAATCGTTATTTGTGTCATCTAGCTGTGATAAATTCGGTTATGAAAGTAGGTCGTTCCTTTCTTAAAAATCAAATATCGATAGTAAATTTATTTAATAAAGTTGAGAAGTATATGAAAAATGAGAAAAATCTTTAAAAGAGTAAAGTAATTGGTGGCCCAGAGACAAGCAATTGCTTTCAAAGAAGACTGATCATTGCTTCGGCGAAATTTCCCTTGAATACCTGATAACCAACAAAACGAACAGAATCGTGTCATCATCGTCGACCGTTCGACCAGTAGAGAGTCCCCGACTGGGGACGCAATAAATCCAAAGTAACGTCCTGGCAGCTAAACTGCGCCGTCATTCTCTGGCCGGTCGTGAATGTGACTAACAACATCCTCTCCCTCGTAGTTCACATACCCGAAGCCTAATCTTGCTTTTTCGACTACGTATGATATCCAATTTTAGACTTGGAACCGTTTGTGCCACACAATGTTTTAAAACGGCTGCCTGACCGGGAAAATGTCATGATTCTGATCATTACCCAATTTTTAATTTTGTCTTTTTAGGTTTCTACGTCCTTAAGGATTCTTATTTAGAAATTCTTAATTAGAATTTTATTTACTTATAAAAATTATTTATGTAAGTAGGGTAAGGTGTAATAGAAATCAATAACCTTCGTCATCGTCATAACAGGGTAATTTTATCCGATAAAAATACGTATAATTACTCGGATAGCCAAACATTATACAATGTTAATTCGCCCAATGTACATTTGTAAACTTTTTCGCGGAACACGTTATACACCACGTCACCAATTTTATTGCGAATTTTAGTCCGGTTTTTCGTGCAGTCGTATCTCATCGGATAATAGCACAAGCCTCGAGGAAATTCGGAACCCGATTAATTTACCTTCCTCCGGGCGTGCTTCCGTGTTTCGATTCTGCACAGCCAATTAACTCGACGATAAAAGACGCGTTTACATCCGTATTATACGCCTCCTGCTGCTTCGTTTGCTCGTTTCGAATCAGCCCGATCCTACTTGCAAAGTACTACTTCTCAGTAATATGCCAGCAACGTTGTTTCATTATGCTTCGAATATTACAAAATGAAAATAAGTTGGTTATAAATACGTCGTATCTAAATGAAAAAGTGGAAAGGATAAATAAGCAGAATGAAACTGTAAATAAACAACCCATAAATACAAACGAACAAACCCAAAGATAACTGAACACGCCTGATCGCGGCATGGAACAATTCATAATTCAAGAATTATATTTCTCAGCAGTGAGTTTCGTTTTCTTATTGCTTCGGATTGAGTCTGAAATACTGCTGTGTTTACGCATTTTCTTTCTCTCTAGGTGCTACGTATATTTCTTACCAAAGTATCGTTCGTTTAACTGAAAATATTTATTTTAATCTCGTTGTTTACCGTTTTATTCGTCTTCTCGAATCTTTCCGTTAAAGCTTCACGCAATATATAAGCAGTTATCTCATAATTTCCAAATAAAAAATACCTTTGTTTCGTAAATTACAGCTAACAGATTGTTCGAAACAAAAGAAAACTTTGTCAAGGAATCGCTGCGAAATCTTATCTTATAACAAATATTTGTATCACGTTTGAGATTAACTTACTTAAAAAGGAATTTTCTCCGTAAATTAGAACTAGGAAATTATTTCTGGCCAACAAAAGCAAGCTTTGCGATACCATTATGTGAGTAGGTGTGTACCTACTGTCTACATCGACCTCTAAAATCGACCGCTTTTATCAAATCTCACGCATCACGCACGCGCAAGGCATACTTACATACCTGGGACGCTTTCGATAGGTTGCAGCGAGTGGAGGGCGCGCGATTATCTCGTATCTCTTTAATAACTCGTCGCGTCACGCTGCCAATCAAGCTTTAACGAGCGAAGCCGAGCTCGTGACACGCGTGAGTCGATAACGCGCGACGAAAAGAAGAGTACGAAACCGCGTGAGCGGAAACGATGAAGAGGGGTGGTGAACGAAAGGAGGAGAGGAACAGAATGGGTGAAAGAGAGGGATTGAATCGAGGAAGCGTGCAAAACCGATGCAACCAGCCTCGTACACTTTGTTTTAACTCTCTCGACGCCGCGCCGATGTCTGCCTACGTAGCGGCACGTTCGTACATTTCTCTTCCACACGGGCTGAAACACGTACACACACGTGTGCAACGTGTGGCCCTCTAGCAAAGCGGTGCATCTGCGCGTATATACGTGTGCATCACGTCGACCGGCACGTTGCTGGGTATTATCGATCCCCCCGGTATCACAGACATTCCTCGCCCAACTCTATCGCGTACTCGCGCCTATCCGCGACTATACGAGCGTCTCTCTCCGCTGTTCGCAAGCTTGTTTTCCTTCCAATCATTTTCCAGTAAGAGTTCCTCTTTTATGATGTGTATACATATACACAATGAAAAACAATTAGAGGATCGTTTTCCGTATCACGTTGATCTTTATATTTGCTGTTTGTGTTTGTTTATTATTTTTCTTTTTTTTTCGTAATATATGTTTGTTCCTTGTACATACATCTAGGATAAAATTAAATTCTTTATAACTCGGAAGATAAAACTCAACCTTGGAAAGTCTTGCGCACGAATTCTTTTATGGAACAACATCAGCCACATATTTCGCGATACTCTGTACATGAATCTATCAAGTAAACAGGACCTTGTCGCTTCTAATTCATTAGCTGGAATCGAGCCATTTGTTTTGAAACATTTTCTTCGAGCAGCGTATGCACGCGCGTAGGTACGACGAACGACAGAAAAATCACGTAAGGAGATTGCCAGGGAAGGTAGCAAGATCCCACGATGATAACAAGTCACAAAAATGTAATATATGATATTAAAAGTTGAGCAGCGTTATCTTTACGTCACTCTATATACGTGATCGGAGAATGACAGAGGATGTTTGGAAAGGCAACACAGGGTTCAAGTATTTGAAAGAAGTCATACGTCAGGGTAACGCGGGAACGATGCGTGGAATGAGAAATCTTCAAAAGATGAGGGCGGTATTTATGTTCTTTCCTTTGAAAGATGTGTACACCTTCGTGGGTTCACGTCATTTTCAGTGACGTCACTTCTTAAACGGTAACAACTATTTGTAGATATTAAACTTTGGACTAAACGTTCGACTCCTGCCGCGGATAATCTAGCGAACGAGATTAATTGAAAACAAATAGATTCAGACGAAATTCCAAGGAAATCCAGCATCTTGCCTTGGAAATTATATCGCAGTCGTTTTAGCATCGCATGTAGTTAAAGTTGCGTGTCAATCGTGTTAACATCTCGTGTAGCTAATGAAAACGTTTTGAGAAGTTGAAGAACGCAGAACAGGAATGGCTTCCTGTGATTTCTCTCGTTAATCGGGGAAATAAGAAATTTAGAAACAATCCAAACTACAACGTTGAACCATATGAATTGAAATATACGCTCGTCAAATGTGAAATACGAAATGGGCAAAGACGAATTATTTTTAACTAGATCGGTTGCAACGTGAGTTATAATTGAGATGTAACGATACATTCAATCGTGAATGCTTGGATAAATAAATTATTAAGTTCAAAGCAATGTCAAGCGGCGAAAATAGCCGAGTAAACGGATGAGAAAGGACGAGTTTATTCGTCTTGCCCAGTAAGCAGGAAAAGCAAGAGTCGAGGACGTAATGTATCTGTTTAAATGAATATATCTATTACAACGAATAAAAGCAAAAGAAGACTCTGCTACGTACGAATAGCTAATCTTTGACGTACAGTCCACAGTGAACACGTCATTCGTTGCAAATGAATTAATCGCTAAGACGCTGCCATTCTATCAACCAAGGGAATCATTATCGGGAAGCATCGGAAGCTAAAAGCTGAAAACTGCAGTGCCAGAAGTTGCGTGGCGGCTAAGTTTACAGCCGTTTCGTTTCCGCCCACGAGAGAACGCTTTTACAGAGCAAAAGCTGTAAAACGCGACTGAGAGGACGATACCGGGCAGCGAATTTCCCTCGTTCGTCGCGTCATCGTCTTTGAGCAGATCGTATACTATACGTTCGCTGTCTTTGCAGCCACGAAAGGACCCTTTAATGGCACTCACGATCTCTGATGTCTTTCGACCTGGAGCAAAAGCCTGCCTTTCGCCGGAGCACGGAAATTTTCAACAAAATGGGTCACACGAATGCCGGAGATCCGTTCCGTCCGGTTCTGGTCGCGATTGAAATTTAACTTTCATGTGGTACGGCCGTCTGGACCGGTGAACCGTGACGATAGAAACGTCAATACCGTGCAGGCCGCAGGTAGAATGCATCCCTTCGAGGATAGAGAACTGCCTGAATCATTCTTACGGCGACAAACGCGTCTTTGAATCGCTCGAGCTCGAGATCTCCAGCCATCAGACGTTTATCGATTTTCGTCGATCTTCGGTCAATACAACCGTGTATCTTATACAGTGTATTACATGGACGTGTTATATACTCTGACAAACTGATGATATTCGTATGCTTCCATCAAGCTTTTGAAATCCCCTGTCCAACCTTTTGAAATACCCTGTGAAAAACGATTTGAAAACAAGCAGATGGGTTTCATAGGTGTGAAATAAAAATTAATTGAAATCGATAGAATATGGAGAAGATGTAAAATAAAGGATGATATAAGTTTCTGAAACACTCTATAGTATATACGTATCACAAACTTCGAGGATAATACAGGAGCTCGTGCAGGTTTAGCAGGTAGCTATATAGTTACGGTACTCGTGTATTTTACACGCGCCTCTGACGCGTCGTCACCCTTGAAACCTCGCTCAGGGATACTTACATAAGAAAGCATAACGTATCGGCGAGTCGAATCGTAAAATGGTAAGCAACGCGCGGTCGTATAACACGATAAAGCGTTTCCATAATCCGTAGACGGTTACGCGGCTGATTATGCGACGCGAGGCGCAATTAATCTCGACCGAGGGACGATGGAACAAAAGGAAAGATGCCACTCGCGCAGATGATATTCTCTGAGCGTGACTCGTCTCAAAGTTCATGGATAAAGATGCTGAAACAGGACGGAGAAGAGACGCGAGTATCGATGACGATCGCCTACTAAATCTAAAAGAAAAGGAAGGGGGACAAAATATAGAAATATCGTAAAGAGACGGATCGAACGGAAAGCAATCGGAGGAGAAACGGGGTCGTTTTTAGAATACGCTAGGACCGAGTATTTTCCCAGAATTTTTCAGCAGCCAGCGAAAATAAACGACAAAGTGGCAGGACGCCGGGCGCGTAAACGTTCGGCATGCGGGATCACGATGCCGTGGTTTATTGATTCATCTCGTCCCACCGACGACGTCGGTTTATCCCGCCGTCGACGTATTTGCGGCCTGGGCATCTCGTGATTCGCATTTTACGGTTTAATCGGTATCCGTTCGAGAACGAAACATACCCAGAAATTCTCTTCCCCGAACAGAAAACGTCCTCGTCTAGGCGACGCTTTTATCGATAACTTAAAAAAAAAAAAAAAAAAGAAAAGAAGAACGAAATGCTTCCAAACGACGGGAATGTATATCCCGTCGGTTCCCGTTTGCTTTCCATTTTTCTATTTTCTCTTCGCTTTTTTACGAACGATGAAAAATTTTGCTAAAACGTCAAAGAACGGAAAGATCGTGGGACAAACGACAACTTCGACGATCGATATCCATACGACGTTACGTGCCTTTCTTTATTCCAGTCCGAACAATTCGCTACACGATGTTACTCGTTCATCTAGAATGAAACTGCAGAGAGAAAATTAAACACTGCGGCGTTTCTCCGGCATCGTCCCGCGAAAGATCGCATATTTTATCTCAATTTCACCGAGATCTCCGATATCGAGGAAATCGTCGGACAGTGGCGTAACGGTGGGGCAAAAGCGATCGATACCGGCGCCAAGCAGAACCCGAACAACCAGGATAACATCCGTTAGAAACGGGTCAGCGTTTGAGTGGTGCGTCGCTGAGCGACAAAACAACCAAAGTGGATTTACACGCCCACCAGAGGAACGAGCGAGCGCACGATCGTTCGCAACGAGTGGTAATTTTTCGAGCGTCACGGTAAGATCGAGGAGGATGGGATAGAAAGCGTGCTAAAAACGCGGCAGTTTCTCCGTTCGTAATCGATCGGAACGAAGGATTCATAAGGAGAAGCCGGTTTTTACTAGCTTCAGACGAAGACTGGCAAGTGTCCAGGGATCTCTCGAACGACGAGGCACTTTAATTTGTTAATGTACGTCTTCATTGGGTATTTCCTGCTCTGGGTATTTCGTGATTCAATTTAATTAGGGTACCGCGGAAAGATCGCTATCTCAGTATTCAGACAGAATGAGAGAAAACGTTCTCTCTCTCTCTCTCTCTCTCTCTCTCTCTCTCTCTCTCTCTCTCACTCGTCGCCTCTTTTAGCAATTTCTGCCAGAGATTCTGCTCAACCGATTATTTCCCTTCGCTGTTGGCTGACCCGGAACATCTGTGAAAACTCGCTCTCTCTGTAACCTCGTCACGCGTTAAACACCTCTTTGTTGGCGCAGCATACACGTCAGGATCTTTAAACGGTTCCCGGTGAAAATATCGCGGGATACAGAAAACGAGCATGCGATGGGATCTCGCTAAATATTTGAGCGTAACCCTGGCATACACGGGCCCAATTCTTGCATATTGCATACCGATCGATACGATTATCTCGTATCCGCGCGGACCGTTCTAACATTTCGCAAACAGATCGTATCTTCTTTTTTACTTCGTAATACGTAGAAATCTTTGTTCACAAAAAAAAAAAAGAAAAAAGATACAAAACAAGAAAAATCAATTTCACGATAATTTGTAATAATAAAAAATATCGATGACGATTCAAACGACTTATCGTTTTATCGCCGTAATCTTGAACAATCGATGGACGTCAGTGTCGTTGAACTTGCAAAATCGAGTATCAGGATTATCGGCGAAAGAAATCTATCATTTTGAACGACTCTGCCATGTAATCCCATAACGCAATCCCATAAGCAACGGGTGTAATCGCTTTATCGATATCGATGGCCGAGCAACGACGTCGAGGCAGGAAATCACAAGTGGGACTCGAAACGATTCCCGGCTGTTGTGAATAATGAAAAGAGCTGTTCGAAATCACGAATGAATTCGAGTTGAACGCTCGCCACGTTCTGTGGGAACGATAACGTTGTTTTAACTCGGGATAAAAATTGAATTCGTGCCTCCTCTATGACGAGGGACGGGTTCGCGTAATTCCGCGAAACCGAAGTTTAATTTCTGGTCGAGATATTTGAACACGAGGGAATTTCGTGGCCCGGTGCGCGACGATATAAAATAATTAATCAACGATACCGGGTCACACGCTGCCGCGAAAACTACTCTCTTCGCCTTTCCTGGCGGCGCATTAAAATTTCAACCGATCGATTTTCACCGATAAATTAACCGCGAACGTACGAAACCCATTGCTCCCATCCAGTAATTCTGTTTTCGGTAATCACCCGTACATCAATATTATACAATATCGATACAAACACAATTAACCGCTTTGTTGCAATCCATATTCCATATTCCATATTCCATTCGTTAGATATTTATTCCAGCAACGAAGCTAACTACGACTAACTGGAGTACGAAACGAAAAATTAAATTCATTTGACGTCGCTAATTAATACTAATAAGCTGATATTAACGAAGAATCAAATTAAAGAGATAAATCCAAGAATAGAGATAAAGGAATTTGATATTACATATTCAGAACGTCGACTAAAAACAGAGTTCGAGTAGTTTCAAATCCCCGACGTTTATGACGAAGCGTATCATTCTCCTAGTTTACGTAGCGAAATAGTAATTCCGAGTCAGACACTTAATTTCCCTCGATGAACGAATGTTATGTTAAAACACGTCGTGAGACGCACGAATCCGTGTTCGAGGGTACAAATTAATCCGTGCAATGTCGGCCTTGATGAATCACGATCGTGTGCACGCTACGCGAAATTCGTAACGTCACGGCTGCGTGATGCAACGGTAAAAATAACTATAAATCGACGATCCACCGAGAAACGACTGTATTGCGTTGGAAGCGCCACGAACAATACTAGCAACGTCGTATTCAATTTCTATACTTATATTATATTAGGATGTCCGAAAAGTTTCTTTCCTTTCATAAGGTCATAATAGATGAGCAACAATTTCTATTTTATATTATTTTATTGAATTAGGTATAATCTATGTTGTTATATTTCTATTATTATGTTCGTGGATAATTCAATAAACTAATATAAAACAAAAAACACTGTGCGTCTGTTATTTCCTTATAAAACGAAAGAAACTTTTCGGACAACCTAATACATATTTCTAAATACTTTGCACGTTCCTGCGGGTCCAGTCACCCGATTATGCCGAAAACCTGTTTCAATTTTCCACCACTCCGTTTTATTCTTTGCTATTCATTGCGACAGACGATATATTTTGAAGAGAAAGTTGTCTCGGCGACGACGAAAAGAGCCTCTTCGTTGACGCGACGAATTTCCCAAGTGAAAATTACAAGATAGAAGCAAGATAAGTACACTCGTGTTGATTTATTTATTTTAATACCAGTTTATGATTAAACAGGCGTATTTTAAATATAACATCATTGCAAATGGAAACAATAACAATCGATAAGCGGAGTTTTGTAATTGAAAAGGTATAATTATTAAGATATGCAATATTTTAAGAGTTTGTTGTTTTCCTTGTAAATCCGCCAATTAATACAATTCGATTATTAAATACCACTACGCTTCTATGTATCCAGAGCAGGCCCACTCGTTCCTATGACGTAATTACAACACGCTAATTAAACCATGAACGTCTCCCAATTATAATATCTCCATACTCCGGCAGGAAATTCGTCGAAAATTTATTGGACCTGCCTTTCATACGCTTCGAGAATCGATACACGTATAATAAACGCTTTAGCACTTTTAGTGGGTCGCGGTCGCGATCTTTTAACAAAGTCATCGTGTCGACTGCATTAACCAGGCTGTCATCAAAGTTACGAGCATCGACCATTATCGTGTAGCAAAGGCCGCACTCCGCTACTTTTGATGACATTAGCGCTACTGTTTGCTGGTAAATGGTTTTCCTTGAATTCCATGAAAGCTCGTTAAACAATCGGAAGAAGAGAAACGAAGAGACACGCGCAGAGTACGAGAGGTAGACGCGGAACAGGGGGAACACTGCAACGCAGACAGGCAGCAAAAGGAAGAGAAAGGCTACCACCTATAGGAGAGAACGACGCATCTCTCTGATGCGTCTAGCAACGAGTCGTCGACGCTAGCGTCGTTGGCGACGCCGGTGCGAAGTGTGTCCTTGCTTTCTAATTGTCGTATAATTACGGTATGCGCGCAACCAGGGAGCCTGTTCATCGTCGTCCGTGAGGTACTCAGTGGTCGGTCTATATTTATCCACTGTTTGAACGTAGCCAGAGCCACGTTCTCGCTCGCTGGGCTCGTCTGTCCAACCGACACGAACAGCCGAGGAAAAACAGCCGCCATGGAAAAATGAGGAAGAAGAGAATTGCGTAAGAGCAGCCGTTAACAGCTCGACGACTTTTGGACCTTAACACGCGCGAGCGCCAACTGCTCGTCGTTATTTCAGCGACTGGTTACAGCAAGAACGTTCCCCTTTATTCTCAGAGTCTGGTTCTCTCGAGAATGAACGTGTGCCATCCCGGTTTCCCCAGGAATTTTTCTACGGCCCGAACTACTCGAATACGTTTTATCGAGCACGATGCATTGGAATTTCACCGTGTTCCGCGAATCGGCAGTTGAAATCGCGTTCCGAGAGAAACCTCGAAAATTTTACGACTCAACGAACTCCTCGTAACGTTCGTAAGCTGGGACTCTTTGAGAAACCGTGTATCATTCACGACGCTGTCATTTCTACCAAGATACAAGCATGTTACATAGTATGTATATATTATAGGTTCGATTGTAGAACATCAAAAAGGTGAAGAAGACTCGTGTACAAAAATCGTCATTTCAGGATTGTTATAGAGGATTTCGTTTTACGCTAGAAATATACTGGTATCAATGAACCAGTTGACGGATCCTTTTCCCTATCATATTCATATTTCGTGTGTTTTGCTCCCAGATTCGCAAACTTCTACAAAATGACATCACCTATGGAGATAGAAATTAATTCTATAAATATCCCATATGTGTTTTTTTTTTAAGACAGCCTGTCTACTGTATTATCGTCGTCGTCGGGGTACAATGTATCATTTTTGCAGTGCAAGATTTAAAGAGATATAGGTGTTTCTATGGAACGGTCCTACAAGTGACTATATCAATGACTGTCCCTTTTTAACGTTCTGATTTATGATCGCGCAGAATATATCCAAAGATTGGCGTTGCTGAAATAGCAACATAGAAAAACACTCGAATGAATTAAAATAATGTTTGGTTCTTCAGCGTGATGCTAAGTTGAATATGAATATGAATTGTGCGTGTGAGACAGTATCGTGTGCATTAGACTTAGCAGTTTGTTACTAATCATCCTCGATTATAACGTTTACAGACTATTATAGTCGGTTGGTCGAGGATCTATAACGCTAGATCGGCTTCAAATTACTCGTACCAACACCGTAACCTGTTCCTAGATGGTACCTATGTAAACACTTCAATGCCTACTGTATCGCGGTGCTAACTGTTACCTCCAGAAATATCAAACAATCGGACAGTTCCGGTTACCAAACATAATACGAGTTTCGTACCACATTGTCTATTGTAGCTAACCTTTCTATATGTACTTAAGAATCATACGCAAGCCATATAGAAGCCAAGGTTAATTGATCCTGAAGAACATCGATATATCCTATTCCGACATATGTCGGTAGTAGTTTCCATGCCTACACTTGCATAAAATTTCTTTAATCGATCAATGCTTCACAACGCGTTTTATGTTCTTTCATTTTTTTATTTCATCTATAGTAGGATTTTACTGTTAGGAAATAAAGTAGTTTCTAAATAAATAATTTCATCCAACAAGATGAACGATAAGAGGTAAATTAAAATTATAGGTCAAATAAAATTATAATCCGGTAAAAAGCGTCAAGCATATGGCGTAAAGAGCGTAGAAAAGAAATGGAAGAGAAAAAAGCACACAGAAAGTATACTGAAGGTTAATGATGATAGGTTTACAGGACACGAGAGAAAGAAAAGGGTGAAAAAGAGCGATACATCCCGTTATGGGGTTACTGATGCCGATGCGTCCTGGTTTCCTCGTTATTTCTCCATTCAACCGAGGTCAGTCGTTAATACCCCTTCGCTCCTGGCGTTGATGGGTCAAACGGAATTCGATATTCGCCTCACCCTTCAAGTACGAGCCGAGAGTTTCGGAGACGAAACATTTTTAATCGCTTTACGAAACGGCCTATGGAGTATCTCGCGATATATTCGATCGACTAAGTACAGGTTGAACAATGGATGATTTTGATTTATTAATTTTCACCATGTTTAACACGATGAAAATTATTCATTGGATATATTAACTAACTCGATTTGATTATTTAATGTCGATAGAGTATAGCTACAAATATGTGCGTTTAGTTATTAATCAAAATTATTTATACCAAAATCTAATTCTTGGACCTATCGGTATATTATTTCGCTTGAAAAAATAAAGTATATTTGTCTCCCTATGATCGTAATAAATTTATCTCTGGAGAAGGTAAATAACACAAACACGTAAATAGCATGAATTTATATTCCAAAGATCGAACTTTTAGAAACTTTAAACGCTTAGTTTCACGGGAAACGAAAGTTCTGGCATAATGATACAGGAATACCATTTAGAGAGTATCGACGCGTGGAATTAGTTGGGAAATCGATGTCGCATTGTCTAAGTTCGAAAACGAGGCGGCTATTATTAACCTTAGAAGATAGCTACTAGTGCGACGAGATAGAACGAGGTTATCTCAAACCATTCTGACGTATGTATGATTGGAATTAACGACGCTGGTACTTTTGACGACAATCGGAAAAAAGAATGCCGCTATTTATAAGATAACGATTCTATTCTGTTATCCGCATACAAATTAAATAAATCGAACAAATCATCACATGATACCAATTATTTCAATCGTTACGAAGATACAAAAATTATCTTACGCTACTTTTAACCAATCTTCCCTAGCCAAAGTGCGAGTAGATTATGCATTACCTAAAAATGCAGTAGCGTTTCAAATAACTGAATAATAAACTCAACATTTCTCGAAGGACTAACTCGTATCTCGCGAATACACGGTAAACAGCGCGTATCTGTTGGATAAAGTATCGCAAGAACGGATTTACGTGCACGCATAGTAACAAACTATAAGCGTCGGAGTTTGCCAAGAACATCAGTGATATAGAAAGAAGGGGGAAAGACGGCAAGAGTGGGAGGGAGGGGGGAAGAGAGAGAGAGAGAGAGAAAGAAAGAGCCCCAACCCAAACTTTCTCGTCGACTCGAAGATGAAGGAGGATAAGCGACGAGAGACGATAGTGAAGTATCGCGGCACGAGCTGCCGGTTAATTAAATGGAAGTTCCGCGCCAGAAGCTGAGACTAAGGAGGCAACATCCAGTTTGTTGGGTCCTTGGTGTTCGAGAGAAAACTGTAGGAGGGGAACGGGGGAAGAAGAAGGAAAAATCAGACCGAAATGGAACGATACCTCGTGGAGAAAGTGGATGAAGCAGGAAGAAACGACGAACGGTAAGGGAAGGAAAAAGGAAGCGACGAAGAAAGGGAAACACAGAGAGCGAGAGATGATTAAGCGATGGTATATCGCGTTCCACTTGGGTAAATCGCTGATTGGAGACGCGGAAATGGAATCGAAGGACTAGAAGCAGCGAGCTATTGAAATTGAAAGGGAAGAGGAATGACGCGCGCAAAGAAAGCCAAAACGATTACAGGGAAAAGAGCAAACGGAGGGATTACGTTCGCAAGGATAAAGAGGAGAAAAAGTGTAATGGGAACGATGTTGGGTACGAGCTATTACGATACGAACAGGTTGATGACAGTGACGGCAGATGATGATAATGATAATGGGTGTGGGATGCAATCGCGGGAGAACCGCAACGATTTACAGGCTAGCTATTTATATCGGGGTCATTCGTGACGAAAAATGCTCGAACATTCGTATTTTTGTTCAAGTATATTTCTTTTCTTCTTTCCTTTGTTACCAAGAGATAACAAACGGAATTATTCTGGATACGAAATGTATATTATATTAAAATGTATTCTTGATTACTTGAAACGATACGATGCTTTGTATTCTATTCAAATAATAGCTATGAATACCTCGCTCACGACTATGTCGAAAAAGTGGGACAATCGTAAGCAATACGCCTCCAATTTCAACAAAGACTTTACTTCGTAAAGGGAAATCCGTTGTACGAGCCAGCGATCTTAAGATAAAATTAAATGACCACTTTAAATCGGCCGCCTTTTATACGCCAGCGTCTGAACCACGTGCACCGTGGGTACTTCATTACGACAGCAGGTACAAGCTACAGATAACAATTCGACTCGTGGCGACCGCTTTCACACGCCACTATTGTCGGTGCAATCCCACGTAACGGGACGCAAATCCGGATGTATAGCGCTATGATTCTTTTAAGTGAAATTTCGTTGGTTTAGGATCACCGATACAAAGTCTAACAAATCTAGAGTCATCCCTATTGGATTTCTCGGTTCCGAGAACGGTCGCATGGGAACTTATGAATTTGGGATCAAGTAGGTCGAACTTTCATAGATCAGATATGACTTTTGGATGCGCTTTGACCAAGACTTATCTCTGTCGTAACGAATTCTTCACAAATTTGAATCATTCTCAATAAGTTTTAAAGATCACCGATTTCTTTTTAATTTTGTTATTTATGCTCGTTATATTATTTAATTATATTATTTAAGTTATTAGCAACATAAAGAGAAAACAAATTTTACATTTTCCTACGTAATTTGTGACTTAAATATTGCAGCAATTCTTGCAACAGTCTTGCGTCTTTTATTAATTTTTTGTGCTTAAGGAGGTATGCTTCCTCTAGAGCAAGGTAATGTGTATCATTGTTAGCGCAACTTTACACAATTTGCAGAATGAGGGATCTTTTTTGTTGAGAAGATCTCTTTTATACGTCCTATTGTAATTCGTGCGTAATTTATCTAATTAAGAACATATGAATTTAACGGTGATCGAGAAACGAACGATATATATAGATTGTTTTCGATTCAGAATTATCCAATTCGTTTAGAAAAGTTGGAATGGCAATCGACATTGTAAAAATTTCCCCTCTTGTCGTATTTAATATTATAAACGTATATAAGCACAGTATAAACTTTATAAAGTCGACGAAAAATAAACAGGAAATTCCATGGAAATAACGTTTGCGGTAATTGATCCTGTTTGTCTTGACGAGCGAAGATCGTCCATTTAATTCACAAAATACTAAAAATTTGTCGCTCCGTCGACACGAATAAACGCTCCAAAACTCCATTTAATCAACACATTGTGAAAAGAATTGAATTCGTGTCATAGACGTTTAGGATAAAATCGATCAATTTATCTCAAATGATATTTCTCGTCGTATAGAACGAATATTCTTTTTATCGAAATTTATCACGGCCGTCAAAGCAAAGGAAATAAAATATGACAAAATAATCATTCTATCCATATTGTTTAACGGATTTAATTCGATCTTTCCGCGAGCTACCGCGTATTAAATATTTTTCGCAGCTTTCTGATACGAGGCTTCACCCTATATCATCACTAATCAGTGAATATTTATGCCAATTCACATTTTTATAAATATCCGTAGTTTAACCACAATAACATTATTTAATTACCATTAATCAGCATAATATCAAACATAACATAATAATATGATTATGTTCATCGTATAATACATTCGTTTCTACATTGCATAGTTTTTCATTTTACAACGTAACGGGTCCTCGCCCGTTATATAAACGAAATCAGTAACCAGACGATCAATTTTCATCAGGAGTGAGCACTCAAACCGCTCAAGCAGTTACCAGGTTCTCTCGCTTAACCACCGCCGATAAATCAACGCGGGGATCCACGGAGTTTGGAAATGCTTCCATACGTTCCTCCGAAATACGTTTAAGAATGCAGTTGAGAGAGTAAATCGAGCTCTCTCGACTTTCCTTCACCGGGAGCCTTAAGTAACTGTACGCGAACAGCCGTATCGTGCACAATGCCCGATTCGGCACGCACATTTATCCCTTAACGATTTTAGAAAGTCACGTTGACGGCAGCCACGTGCATCAACGGTTCGTTCCTTATCTCTCTCTCTATCTATCTCTCTCTCTCTATCTCTCTGTCAAAGAACGTATATATGACCGCTAATAAACACCGCGAGGGATATATACAGGTTAAACGTCGCGGAAGTTAGCAGCGGAATTAGATCGGAGAAAGGAGGAAAAAGAGAAAGAAAGGGAGATGGAGAATTTCGTTTTTAAGGCCGATAAAGTTTCAGGGTGCCGTGAAACGGAGAACTGTATCGGCGTGCAGTCGATAAATCGATCGAATCGAGAATGGCTGAAAGCTCCTGTCCAATTAATCAATTTATGGAGCCACCCTTCGCGTAACTTATATTTTACGATCGACGTGAAACGAGCCTCGATCAGCTGGATGTTATAGCATCTACGCGTTTACGTTTACGATGCGATCTCGCGTGATTAAGAGACGCGTTACCAATGCGCGTTATAGCGATATTATCGCTGTCCAAGGAGATACTTGGAAAACGCTTACTTTGGGGCGGTGTAAGGAGTAAAGAACGTAATGAATATGTACATAAATAGATGTGCGAGAGGTAGAGATATGTATACAGTGACTCGTGAAAGAGTTCGAGCAAATGTATACATCTTTCATGAATATATTATATATGTTGTACGAAGCATCTTGAGTTTTCATTATCGTTGTAATGGAAGCCGGCTATGATGATTGTATACCTATCGGTAAGATTTCAAACCAATCTAAAAGTGTGTGTATAAAAGCTACAAGAGATTTTATGCAAGAATATAAATAGTTGGTAGAGATCGCAATTATCTATTAGTACGTAGGCATGTTTAATGCTTCGCGAAGATACATTCTGGTATACTCTTGAATCTCGTGGAGCGCGAGAGTGAATGAAAATCGAATAATAAGGATGATTGCGAGTAATACGCGTGATTGGAAAATTAGCTACGAGATATATTCTGCTAGCTGCGCTTCTGATCTGTAAATGTAAATGACCGATTTGTAGATACAATCATTCTGACTATTTTAAGATTGTGACCCGGAAGGTGGTCTTATTACAGCGTAAACCAACCAAACCTGCATTCCTTCCATTAACTAACCGCAGATAGTTAGAGACAGTGTATATGAATGTATGCGTGTGAGACGCGCGTTATGAAAGTAAGGTTCCAAGAACTTACAAATTTTCGCGATGCTCGGAAACATCTATAGTAAAAAAACGATCCTAATATAACATAAATTCTGATCTATTTTGACCCTCACTCCTTCTAAACGAGATACTTTGGTTGATTTGGAATACAGAAAAAGGGATGTTAAGAAATATTCAAACCATTAAACAAGAAGCGTGTGCATCAATTAAAATGTCGTACATCAAATAAGGCCGTTATTTACATTCAGCCAGCCTTCGTCAAAGGAATAACGAGGATGTTCGAGATCGATGACGAAAATGTGCGAATTGTATCACATCAGTTGATTCGTTCTACTTAAATCACAGCCTCGATGCTCCCAATCCTGTCCCTCGTTGGATACCGCTCTTTATATTTTACTTTATATTGATATCTGCGGTATTTGTGAAATATCTTTTTGGCGAGTAACAGATATCAAACTTTGTACGAAAGATGATATTTATTAACGGCGTGGGATATTACGGTGGTCGAAATGAATTTGCAGCGTTCAAGGGGAAACGCGAAATTGGTTAATACTATTTTGCAACAGACATATGTCGAGTCGGCAGTATTCCAAGTGGCGTCAGCAGAGGTTGAATTAATCCTTACCGTCGACTGACCAAAGTGTAAGCAGAAATATAAATTGTTTCCAATCTGCTTCTCGTTCGTTTTCCAACGAAACCTGAAAAATGAACTCTATTGAAACTAACTATGGGATAGCTTTCCCTCGATAAGATAGCTCTAACGTTTTCTCATATATTTTTGACAGCTTAATTTTCTCAGTAGAATTCGCTGTTGCTCTCACAGAGAAAAAGCTTTTAATCGACTATGAACGACTCTTTTAATATTAAAAATATCAAACACGTTAGAGCGACGAGGTTCGGACTAATTGTACATAAACAGAATGCAAATGCTAAAAACGTACAAGTTTTTGGTGAAATCGAATTTCATTGTTACTCTGATCACACAATTCGGATCTACTTGAATTAGAATCACGTGCCCACGGCGTTTAGTTAGAAAGTATGGATCAGCGGTTGCAGCGTTAATCCCAAAATACGTTCTCGAAAGAACAGCAAGGCAACAGGTTAAACAATTCACGAGCAACACCGGCTAACAAAACTGCGAAAAGAGAAAGCTCGGAACGCGTTGCTCTACAAATCGACCACTCTCGTAAACGAACCAGTTCACTCGGAGCGATCGCTATTCCGTTTCGAGTTACCGAATCCGCAAACAAAAGCAAGAAACAACATGAAAGAACGAACGAAAGCAACAAATAAAGCAGGAAGAAATGGAAAAAAGGGAAGCAACGGTTGAATTCGTCGATTTTGGGATAGCCCGTGGCCCCTTAATGGGATTAATAATAGCGGTGAGTGCAGAACTGTAGCACGCTGCGCTGATGCGATGTATGCACGTAGAGGCGGCCAATCAAGGATAAGCCGGGTCGAGTGTGCACGCAAGCGCTTTGCCATGCGCCAGAACGTGCCACATGGCCGCCACCTTGGCAATGCGTTGACCCTAAAGTAGCGCGTTACACCACACTACTACGCTGTCTCGGGCTGCGAGCGTCTAAGCTGTTGTTTCGAGAGCGATCGCACTAGGTAAGTACACTATCGTGCAAAAATCTACAGCAACTAACATAAACTAAAGAATTAAAAACTATTGATTTCGTTGTATTATCGGTAAATTTAAATATTAATTTATAAATTTAAATTGTATAATTTATAATCTATTCAATCGATATGAATTAATATAAAATAGTATTTAATCTCGATTTAAATTTTGAATTTTATAATAGATCAAAATTATCACCTATTCAGTTTTAATATCATTATTGAAATTGAACAAATAAATAAGTAAAAGTAAATTAAAACTAAAACGAACGAATATAAATAATGAATTCATATTAAAATGAATAAATATAAATATCAAAATCAAATTAATATACGTTTAAGTTACGAATACAGATAATTAGATTAAAAACTAGTATGTCGAAAATAATGAAGTATATCCGTATAATCAGTTTCTGTCTAGATAACAAAATTTAATACTATTCATTTTTACTATTTTAATCAAGAAAGAATCAATTGTTAATAGGCTGTGACTATCCATGCAAAATATTTTTAAGAGCACGAACAGAAATATGCTACGTATGTAAAGATTTGTTTCATCTATCTCGTAAATATTCTAACGAGTACTGTACTTGGGATATTTTATCTATTTTTTATATTTCGCACGATAGCTGCTTATATACTGTTGCTCGTTTCGACATACGCACTCGTGCGCGATATAGACAAAGACGAACAGTAATGACGAAGATGAAAAAGACTAACAAAGACGACATCGTGGAGGAACGAGAGAAACGGTAAAGCAGTTTCGCGCGCCTCGAGAGATCGTCGCCAATTCGAATGTTGCTCTTTTTGAAATTCCGTGGTCGACGATATGCGCTCGCGCTCACGAGCTTTTCGCAAAGACGAGGCCACGCGCTGAACGATATTCTAAGATTAGGATAGCGATGCGTTCGGTTTACACCAACGGAAATACCCGTGTTTTCCACGTGCGTCTGCGTCCGTATGTTAGGAAATAATTCCGTTAGAACACGCCGATATATCGTGAAAGTCGAATAGGGACTCGTTAAGGATCAAGGAACGAAACAACGTGTAATGGATATTGAAAATTTGACAATTGGAAATTTTGAAATTCTGAAGGCCCGAGAAACTGAAAGATCGAAATTGAAACGTTGAGTTAATATAATCCTTGATGAGATAAATTAATATTAAATATCTTTTATAAATCATAGTCTGACATTACGCGTTGCATTACTTTCGTTCTAACGCCTAACGAGACTGTCTTACTTATATACAATTAAAATTTAAACAAATCCTCCAAGAGTTAATAATTTCAATTATCGTTAAATACACCTGATGAAGTGTGTGATTGTGTTTTATCGCGTAATGAAGCATCAAAGTAAATATAGTAAATTCGTTATATAAATAATAAACGGATATGCCGACGGAGAATAGTATGGGGAAGATGAACATAAAATACTAACGATAGTGGGACGATTATCTTATCGAAAAACCTCTCCGGTATCAAACAACCCGTTGTAAATCAATTATACTTGTTTACCATGTTACGCGGCGATCCTGCGGCCTTTACGCAAACGCTGTTTCATCATTACTCAATTTCTGAACACGTTTACCATATAACCGTATGTTCCTGGATTTCGTTCAAAACTTAACAAAGTAAATTAAAGAAACAGTAGTGCTCGTGAAATTTATAGTAGCTTTTAATATTTCAGTGGCAACGTAAAGTACTAAATGCACGATAAAGCGCTTAACACGTTCGCTAGCGGCATGACATATGTGTGACACGCGGCTTTTGTTTTGAGAGCCCGACGTTATGCGATCAAACAAAATCTGCTCCGAGCTTAACAGGCGAGCTTCTGTTCAAATAAATATACGAATGACGGTCTTGGCTTACAAAATAAATCAAAACTCGGACAGTTATCGCTTATGATAAAAGTAATATTGTATGCCAATATTAGAGACAAAACTCTAACCCACTATGCTATTACTATGTTATCAAACATGACGGTGTTGGTATGAAACAATTTTATTGTTTCAACGTTTCAATACTATATTTTCATATATCCTTCTCCTTATGTTTATCGAAAAGTTCAATAACCTGCGATATTTGAAAAATACAAAGGCAGTAATGTAACAATTACATAAGGATTTGTAGTATTGCGTACTATTAGTTAACACTCAGCATTAATGTCGTGTCACCAGTTGCCATAATGTCGAAAAGTATTTACGATACTTATTTACGAATAAGACACACAAAATTCGTTCAGAAGCCAACGTGTTAAACTGTCAATAAACCAGATAACAAAAAGCCACTGAAAAAATACTCGTTTGCGATCGAAAGAGCATCAACTCGAAATCACTTCGATCTATTCGATGCGTTTACACGGTCCCCGTTATCCATTTTAAATCGGAGCAGTCGTTCGTCCCGGAAAGCTATATCTATGTACGCGCATATCCGCTACATATTCATTTAGCTGGAAGTCGAGAAGATCGTAACGTCGGGACGCTCGAACGTGGCGAACGTGGACCGCGAACATCCAGACATGGCCCGCAAATTTTGATTTTTATCCCAAACGAAATCCAAATCCTCGATCAAGCGGCGTACTGTGCGCCGTGGTGGCGCCAGATGAAGGCGATGGGAAGCAGTTTGAGAAGAGGCTTGCAAGAGAGAAGGAGAAATCGTAAAAGCCAGGATGAGAGGAAATATCAAGAGAGAAAGAGAAAAGAGAGATAGAAAGAGACGGAGGAAACGAGGAGAACCACCTGTAACCGCTTATCCACCGGTACTTATCTCTCGGTGTTTACAGATCGGGGATAAGATTACATATTCGAGATAACGCGCCGGGAACGAACGCGTTACCAAAGTATCGCGGCTCGTTTCTGACCGCACGCGGATCGCCGACCGTCCTTTTCTCGTCCTTACGGTAATGAACGGATAATATAAATCTATTATTCGTAACAAGCTCCGATATTCCAGGGAATTGTTTTAAATCAGTTTACGCGAAAATAGATACCGACCAAGGAAGATGTATTCGCGTGAATAATCATTTCGAACCGTTGTATAATCGTGAGAGTAATCGTGAGAGAGGATTAATACGTCGACCGTGCTTGTTTCTGTGGAAGCAATTAGGTGAACAAGTTAATGGTGGAATTTAATATCAGGAACTGGCTTTTACCGCGACTTAGTCGTATTTAAAAACGATATTTTTATATACGTGTTTTCTGTTTATTATTTAAATCCCATAGATTAAAACGATCCGTGTTAAAGTTAATTTCGTTGAAATATTGATCGCGTTCGCCGCGTCTCTCTCGGCACGTCGAAATATAACGAAGATATTTCGAGCTCCGGTATTATACGAGTCGCGTTGTATAACAACTTCTACATGGGGAAACATGGAGCATCGAAAAACGTCGATACTTGCGTTTGCTTTGGCGTTACAAACGAAAATAGCCGAAACAACGCGATTGAATAAAGTTACAGTCCATGGGGAAATTAAAATTCGTTTCCATGGTACGGGCTTTATTTCGCCGCCTATGCGTATATTTCGATAACTATCAGCGATTGTTCCTCCGTAAATTGATACATCCAAAACATACAAAAATCTGACGATGAAAAAAACGATTCATCGCTTGGACTGTAACAAAAATCGTTGCGTTTCGTGAACGAAAATCTCAATCATAAATCTGTCCTCGATCACATACATGCGTACAACGTACTTACAAATTTACGAAGTAGCTCTTAGTAATATGGATGATTGTCGGTGATGTTATTGGGATATTAATTATTTCAATGTTCGGAAAATTGTTTTCACGAGTAATCATCAAATAATTTGAGAATTGTACAGATTGTTTTGATAAAAGAATGAAAACTTTGGAATAGATAGTAAGGTGAATAAATTGTTTGATCTATTTTCAAAGGCCAATACTTCAAAGTAATAATATCGTTGACTAAATAGATCGTATGTAACAATTTCTTTTTTATTTAATGATAACGAACTAATTACACGATGTGATATAACATTCCTCGTTACGCCTTGCAACTCCACCAAAGACCAAATCTACCAAAAGCTACAAAGGATTTCTCTTCCACGGAATTAAAAGATGCTTCTTTATCAAGGCATCAGCAGCGAGAAAAATTCGAGTTTACGTTCTCTCGGTGCGGCAACCAGTTTCCCTTGAAATATTAGAGGGGGGAGGGCGCGCGCGCGCGCAACACCGAAAAAGGACTCGATATTTTTACGTGGACTAACCGTGAAGCCACTAGCCCCGAGAACCTTCGCGGACCTTTCCTATGAGGTCGATAACAAATGAAGTCGTTGCTCTGACTGCGTCCTTCGCGGCCCACGCAGATTCACGGCTCTCAGCTCGAACCAACGCGAAGCAGACTCTCTACACGTATCGCAACTACGCTCTTGGTGTATAGCCCGCAACAATGACCGGTGTGAATGAGCGTGTATACAGTACGAACGCAGGTGGGTGGCGCGGCTCATCGTGTAATTACGCGACCCCGCGGACGATAAAACGCGACGAAACAGTCCTTATTCAGCGCCTGCGTCAAGGCACCGCATTACTTTCTTGCAAACTTGAAAATCCGATCTCGGTTCACGTTCATGGTCTAAGTCGTAAGGATAAGACTAAGGGGACTAGTATCGATTTAACGTCACGCGTAAGGGTCTTTTCGAATCGCGTTTAAACGCTCGTCCCTATCTTTATCTTCGATTTAGGTTGCTTCGCTGCTAACTCTACTGCTCGGTAGTAAACGTGACTAGGAACTAATAAATAAATTTGTAAACGCTTACGCGATGCGTGACTCATAACAGTAGACGCGTATGTTTGTTCGTTGTACTAAATGTTATTCGAAATATATCTATTACAAGAAGATCGAAAATATTGTCATTTCACTAAAAAGATTCGAATATCATGCGAGTTTTTTAAAGAAAAAGAAGGTAAATTCGAAGGAAATGGTTCGAATTCTATACAGAATAAATGTGTATTCTAAGAAGATCATCGTAATCTTGACAAAAAAGGTTCGATCGCGTCACGAGTGAAGCCTTAATGAGAAACTTGCGCTAACTTCCTGTTTGCACTATATGTACAAGTGAAGTGAACTCAAAGTATACGTTGTATATGACTACTGTAAGTTCGAGTATTACTTTTACACGACTCGATTCTTTCAGATATCAAAGCACTTAGTTACGACTATGTAGGTACGTTCTCGGGGTATGCAAATATACAGCTATAAAGCTTATAATTTCTTTACTATTAATCGTCGTTTATAGATACAGAAAACGAAACGTAACTCTTTACAGAGTAGTAGTCGTATGCCACGAAGCGAAACTGTTGTACTGACTGTTATTCATGAATATTGAAATCGAACTCAGCCGTAAACTCATGCATAATTCATTTATTCCTTGCTTACATTAAATGACGAAGAAGAAAAATACATCGCGCAATGATCGCTTAGTTAGAGGAATAAATTGGAAAGATTCGACGAATATTAGTGTCTCCAACCCATATTCGTACAGTCGTTATCTGCATGAATAGCGTAAGTACATATATCGCTCAGCTGATTCCAGACGCGTCGCGATAAGTCACCGAGATCCTGATCGAGTTTGTGTATGCATGACTAGCGTAACCTTGAAACTAATTACCCACTGGCTTGTAAATAGCGAAACACTCGCGACGGTGACCGAGCAGGTTCGCATTCATTGACGCGTGCACCACGTCGAGAACGCCTGCAGCGAGTGCAAGAAAGAGTCAGCGACGGATCGATGTTCGTGTGGAGCGCACGATGCACGGAGTCACGATCGATAAGTAATTAAAATTAAAGAGCTTCACGGATAAGATGATCAAGGTCTACCCTGCTCGTTGCGTAAATACATCAACGATATCGGAATCGACGAATTACTCGAGTGATCGATGTCTGATACGACAATTAGCGGGTAACGCGAGCCCAAACGATCGATATCTGAGTCGCGAGAGCGTAGCAACTAACTATACAATCATCTATGTGTATAATCGTTCGATAGCCATCCATGGTTGACAGTGACAGACTGCGTTAAAAATACACGAATACGATTTTGATCGATTCATTGGAAATCGTTCGATTAAATATTTTATATCACAAATATATTGTCTGATAATATAAAGTTATTGCTTAAGATAAGGGTTAATTCGTTGTATAAAGCAATGCACGTTCGTTTCAATCTCCGCCGATAAAAAAATTGACACGAAGAATACCAAACGCTATTTTTTAAAGAAAATTAAATTTAAACGCGGCTTAATAAATCGATTAAAAACCACTTTTTAAACTAACGAACCTGCTACGAACAATGAATATCCGTTCCAGCATCCTGAATGAATAAACAGAAGCGATCCGACGAACGACGGAAACAAAACGATCGATATCTCCTTTACAAACGCGAACGAGCGAATGGAGCTGAAATCGAGGTGGAACGCAAACGGGACGTTCCGCTAGCTCGCGCGAACGAGCTGTGCGCCAGAATAGCGCGAAACGAGAGAGGCGCGTAAGATTCCACGCTTTTCGCCCGCAAGAATGTTGACTCGTGGAGAAAGCCCCAGGAAAGATAGCCGATAAAGATAAAAACGAGCGGACCAGACATACTGTGTACTAGCGAATTTAAGCAAATCGATTTGCGTAACTTGACATTGCCGATCCAGCAGTTTCCTCGCTGGGTTTAGCACGTGCTTTTTCTCGGTTCACCCTTACTTGTTTGCAACTTACACGCGAGTCATTCCACGTTTCTTTGACGCATAATATTTTTGATCGCGAATAACCAAAGAAACTAACGCCAGGTTATTAAACACATTTATTTTTTCGACAGAGAGGTATAATCGTCATTAGAGATTGGATACGGTCGATCATTATTGAATTCATATTTATAAATATAATTAAAAATAACGTAGGGAGAAAATTATTTTACCTACAACGTATCGAAAAATATTTTAGATATTCTATATACATATTTTTATATGTTACATGTATTCTGTATATTTCTTCGTCTTCAAATTCTTCGTAAATAAAAAAAACTGTAATCTTCTGTTTTTTATATTGCACATTAAAGTATCGGTTATGTTTGTAAAAATATGGAGTGGTCAGTTTAATTATAATTGAAAGAATAATCGTTTATCATGTTATGTTGATCGCTCAGAGTTACGAAATGTGCCATTGAAGAACATTTTAGTATTTTTTCAGTGATAAGCTAAAGCAGTCTTTAAACATTGTGGATACTTTATCTAATAGGATTATTCAAATGATACCACGTTTACGAGGCTAAGTTGAGAAATGCAACCGGCAATGTATATTAACTTGCAACATTCGTGATTTTTTTTTTTTTTTTATCATCACTCAAAGCGATACGAGTTGAATTTTTCCGCTTGGAACAGATCGCTCGTTCGAAACAATAACCGACAGATTTGTATGCCGTATTTTTCGTTAACTAAAAATACGAAGGGCTATTAATACGAGTGTTCCCGTTGCCAGCAGCAGATTCCATTACCACGGCAGAAACTATTTTTATTATTTCGCGGCTGCCAAAAAATCGACGCGCTCCCCCGTGTGTTTTCTCGTTGCGATCGAATTCACGCATCAAATCAATTGCGACCCAATCGTGTCATACGCGCAATCGTCCCGTTTGTTATCAATAGATTATCATGTTTCATGCTGGAGTACCGTGATATCTAGATATTAATACGCTGCACGACCTTACGATACACATTTAGACGACTTTGCTAGTTCCTTTGTGCTACTGTGGAACAGATTACAATTTGCGTAAAATAGCAACGACGCCAGTAACGATAGCTATCGAACACCGAACGACGATAACGATGTAACTTCGAAGAGAATCTCTTCTTGCTTGATATTAACGTATTAATATTTTAACGGGTGTCTTTGATATAATTATAATTAATATTTGGATAATAACGTAGACAATCGCGATGTACTATAGATGAACGACGACATAACGAACGAGATAGCAGCCATAATTTCGTATTGCTCGATATTGACATCTTAGCACTGTACAGTTATGCAAGACGGTTTAAGTATTTGCAAAAGGAGGAGGAACTGAGGACTCGAAATGGTAAATAAAAGAAATTAAAATTTTTGGTGTAAACAATAAACATTCATTTAAAATTGACCGTTAAAAGTTATAAATAACGTGTTGTTAAATAAATTAATAAATTAATCCTGTCCTAAATAAAACAAATTCATATTACATTATTTCATATCGTTAGAGAATTTACATCGACTACCGTTTAATCCCATCAATTAGGTATAAACAAAGAAAATCTAATAGCTAGTTAATGGGGAAAAATAGTTGGACAAACGATAAAACTATTGTGGCATCGGATAACGAAGCGAGCATAGCGATGGATCGATCTGTATCGGTCCGACGATTAGCGTTAATGTGAACAGTTTTTAAATGGAAAGGTTATCGGAAAACGATAGTTAAAGTCATCGTCTATACTATACAGAGAGTCGCCGTAGGATTCTAGAAGTATTTAAGAGTGGCGGGGAGAGTCTTAAAAGTTGAGATTAAACGATGGAAATGTTGGTCAAGGGAGCAAAGAGTAATTTCTTTTATTTTTTCTTATTGCATATTTGACCCTTGTCTTATCATTCGGAATTAAATGGCCAACAGCTTGTCGCTTCTTTTCTCCCTTCACGTACGATTGGGGTAAGATTAAGAAGAAAAGAGATGAGAATAATTCAAATAATACTCATAATTTACTCGTAACATCTTTATAACAATTCCACGGATTTAGAAATGATATAATTTTAGGGACACGTTGTGATTTTTTGTGAATTATGAGAACAAGATATATTCTTTTATTCTTCGCTACATTTTTATTTCATAGTTTACTCCTCGGTAATTCTAGTATTACATTTTTTACACGAGAATAGAACTTAGGAACTTAGAAGATCCCACGATGGTAAAACAATGATTATAAGACGGTTAAGTACGTTCAAACGTTCCGTGCTTCATTGGATTTCGCTGGAACACTCAAAGGTCCAAAGTAAAACGTAACAATGAGCGAATCGATAATGAAAGCTTGAAACCCGTAACAAAGATCGTCGAAAAATAGCGCTCCATTTAATCCACTTCGCTTCTACAGGCTCCATAGTAGTTCCGGATTTCTCTTTTCTTTCAAACATTTTACTACTCGCTCCTCCAATTATCATATTTAGGTGCCACATTTATACGTGTTAAATAGACCTCGCTATTTCTAGTTCCCGTAACTTGTTATTTTTCAATACCTTAGAAGCAAACTGGATTTCTAGCGAAAACCGAATGGAATAAACCACTTTCGACTTACAAAGTCGCGAACTGTCGACTGTCAATACGACAGCCAGTCGATAAACCGTTGACTCAACTTTCCATTTCGATGAAAATCAACTTCAAACTTCTTTTGTGTCAGCGTATGTTTGTGTGTTCAATCGGTCAGCGTATAGTACAGCCTTGTTCCCCATGTCTTGATGCAATCTAAGACATCTCGTTTCAATTTCCAAACCCTTAGATATTTCTATCAAATTCATATCATGTTTTGTTTCAAGAAAATCTTAATTGAAACCTCAAACCTCTTGTAAATTTTCAACACTTTTCATCAGATATGCATTGCATGGCATTGCAGCTATAGGTAACACCCAGTGTAAATATATTATCATACGAACAAAGTGAAATTATTAGTTAAGAAAATATGAAAATGTAACTAATTACGAATTCAGTTTCTGCGAGCAATTAATCGACTAGGGTGTACACGTATCGTGTCGAACACGACAGAAACCAGAGAAAAAGACTAGTCGTTTAACGGCAGCCGGTTTGCGTTAAAAGCGTAAAGAACCATAGGAACGGGTTTACGTAACGTGACAAAGCAAAACAAAAAAAGGGAAACAGCAGGTAATGGTAACCCAACTTCAAAACCAACGAAGCGTCATAGTTTTCACGGAGCCAGGAGGACGAAAGAGAGGACGAAAGAGAGGACGAAAGAGAGAGAAAAGTAAAGGTTCTAATTCCCGAGACGAGAACTTGCTTTCTCATCACTAGTACGATTTTGCCGAAGAGAGACTCGCAAGGAGGACAATAGAGATGGAACGGGATGAAAGACGTCTCGCGTACTACCTACCTTTCTCTGTTCCTTACCGGATGTTGCATGCTACCAGACGTAATTTTCCCTTTTCCATTTGCTTCTATCTCCTCCCCGAACTTTCGTTCCTATCTCTATTCCTGTCGCTATCCTAAGCAAATTGTTGTACGACTCGCTGCATTCCAACGATGCGCCGACGAAACGAGTATATCCCTTAGCCTCGAAATACATTTTACGCTTCTTATATAATGCAGCGTGTTCTTTCGCGAGTTCGCGAAATACGTTAGATAGCGGTATATCGAAGTAATTGGGCTTCCCGGAGAATTCATAATCGTATCTTTCGTATATCTATTTCGTATATCTCTTTCTTATACCTCGTTCTATACAACGAGATCTCTGCGGAAATAACAGCAATTGGAAGGTGTTCGAATATACTTGTCCCTATCGAAAATATCGTACAAAGATCGTAGGGTTTTGAACGTTCGAAAATAAATCAAACTTCTTTACTCGGCTGGCTCGCAAGAATGCATTGCTTTCTCCGTAAAGTGGAGCTCGGCGAATCACTCACGCGACTCCACGAAAAACACATCCATAATACATGGAACGGTACAGCGGACGATATGAAACGGTGTTCGTCGAAGAATAGCTTCTATTTTTATAAAAATTACAACCGTTCGATCGGTGCCGGGCCGGGCCGAGGCAACATCCATAGAGAGAGAGAGAGAGAGAGAGAGAGGCACAGGAAAGGTACCGGTTGAATTATGAAGCGTAACGCCGCTACGAAACGGCGCTGATATTTCAAAGCGTCGCCGTGCTGCTCCCACGGATTTTACCCACTTGAATACCCGGACGAAACGACGCAACGCTGAAAACTACGAGAGTTTATTTCGACGCGAGTGGCATCGACACGATAATTTCTCGTTATCGTTGCGAGACCTCCGCATCGGAGCGTCCAACTTAACTAAAATCGATCGATCCATTGGACGACACGGCGTGGAATTCAATCGAGATCGATCGATTTCGTTGCGCGAGAGCCACTCTCTCGATGAACGCTAATGAAATTAAACAGAAATTCGAGATCCAAAGACCGATTTTTCTCGCGGGAGAGAATTTATCGAATCGGTATCGACAGTTTGAAACGCTTTCGCCACGAGTATTATACCGACTGTGGCAATTAGCTGCTAATGAAATTTTATTTCTAGATCTTCCGTTCGAGCGTTACGAAATCGCGACGGAGAACGTATTTGAGAATCACCAATCGATCATTATTATCACCAATGTAACCTGATTCGAGTGCTCAGCAATGTTTCGTTAAATAATTCATCGAGCTACAAGAAATCTCGATGTTTATCAGATGTTCGATATACGTCTACAGTCGATACAAAGTAAACGTTAGCACTGGATTCGATCGACTATCGAGCAACACGTTGCACGCGAATTAAGTCACGAGTAACGCGATAAAACGGAGATGCACGCTTCAACACCGTGCTGCATTGCGAAATACGGCTTATTATAAACCGCGTAATGTCCCCACATTTACGCGAGGAACTATAAATATGTATATGTGGTTCAATGTATATTCAATAATGTAGATTTCTTTTTTAAATATTCCGAAACTAATCGTACGTTTATTTGGAATAAATCTATTCACTTTGTTTTCTACTTTATCGCGGCGAGTAAGAGGGCATGTAATGTTTATAAATCACGAATTATACTAATTAGTAAAAGATAGTAAAAAATAAAATAAAACCTCTCATTCACTATGGTAACTCTTAATATATTCGCTAAAGCGAGGAAATCGTACTAAATGTTATATGCGTGAATATAATTATATTGCACGTGTTGATGCATTCGTGAAACCTCAAAAGCTCTAGAAATGAACTGGATATACATAACATGCTGAAATAAGCTGGATTCGTATCTGATTACGATAATTCATAGAGCAAACGAATCTTTATCTATATAATCATAAATATTTGCAATCTAAATAAGAAAACGATAACAGAATACAAAACGAATATATTTCGATCAACAGCGTTATGTTTTCGGAGAGTCAAAGATTATATGCGATCTCTAACCTCTGCGCTGTACAAAGGTCAACCGGACTTCTTCGCTGCCGTCGACCTTTCGTGATTTTTGAATAAGCCAAAAACAGATCCACTGACAGACCGTAATTATCGTTGCCCCGACGGCGTTTCTCATGCTCTTCCCGTACGACGACGTGCATTTAAGCGAGAGAGGGCAAGGAGGACCTCGCAAAAGAAGCTGGAAACGCGTAACGGGTAAAGAGAACCAGCAACGAGAAATAAATAACCAGATAAAACGAGGTATAGGACCGGTGAGCGCGAGGCGGGCTGGCAGCAAAGATGAGTAGGAGGAGGAATACGGTGGGAGTTTATCTCGGTTACGGAGCACGTAGTATATACAAGAGGTAAGGAGGCAGAGGAGGCGGGGAAGAACCTTTGCTAAATCGATATTACTATCGCCATCGCCAGCGGCACGACCGTCATAGCCTCTTTCAGAAGACCAGCCCTGAACCAGACCTTCCAAGTATACTGGATTGCCTTCCGTCGATTATCGTTAATTCTTTTTCACTCTCTTACCCTCCTCTACCTGTCCGATCAAATCTTACTTCCTACCCTCCAAAAACGCAGTCAACCCGGATCGTTTGCGGCTGCCACGACCGATCTAGTCTTACGTCACCGAGCTGTCGTGAATTTATCCTTCTCGTATCTTAAGTTGTTTTTCTACGATCGGAGTTTAATATGATATCTAGAATTCTGTGACGAATGGTTGAATGAAATGGTTGAAGTGAAATGGAAATGTCGTCGTTGAGACGAGGAAATATCATTAATTAACGAATGAAATACGGATGCAGAATTGTAAGAAGCTTCCGTTGAAGATCGTTCCAACCGTACAGATTACATCGATGGCCGTATTTTAGAGTTGATATTATCCTGATAATGCTGTACTAGAGATCCGAATACCTTACTTTTGCAAATAAGTAGGAAAATAAGAAAATAGAATTTCGACGATTGAACGATATAGATAACTTTCTTAACGTATCAGAATAAATAGGAAATGCAGTAACGATTATAATATTCCCTGGAAACAACGACGACACTGCGTGTTTGGACTTGAAAAGGTCTCGACCAATTTGCTGGTTGACATCCAACATTTATGTGTCCGTTGGATCGTGACGCGGACCGATAATTCGTGCGGGGTGGTTGGATCAAATTAGAAAAATTGTGATCAGGATGATTTACGAGTCGCGGACGAACGGTCGCGCAGACCTAGGGGGAAACGCGCAAGAGGGAATGAAAGGTGGCACTCCGAGAACGGGGGTGGAAATTTATGGCCCCGCAACAGATGCGTCCCCAAAGGACGATATATTCCTTTCCCTAAGAACATAATACGAAAAGGTGGCGGATATACAACTAGCGAAACGCGGGACATTAACTTCTCGCGTTTCTAATTCATACAAAACGAGCATCCTCTTTCCGAGCACACCTATATTTCTTTCTCTCTTCATTTCGGTGATTAAGTGAAAAATGCAAAATATTTTATCGAATGGAACGCGACATGAACATGTGCAGGAAATAACGAGATAGAAAATATCGGAAAAAGATAGTAGAAAACAATACGTACGATAAAATATGATACGATTGCACGCGTTTGAATTATTCGATCCTATCAGCTGCTACGTTAAATTTTAAAGATAATAATAACTGTACGCATGTGTCATAACTGTGTTTGATATAAGATAGCGGATATACAAGTGGCAAAACATATTAATACACACTATGTGAAATAACCAAGTTACATAAAATGTATAAGTACGAGATATTTTATACGAGAATATTTTAAACCTGTAATTTAAATAACGTTAAATGAATAACGGAGAAGGAATAATCAAAGCTTATGTAATATATTTCTAAATATTCCTATCGATATCTTGATTAATTTCAAAGATACCAATTGAACAATATTATTGTCCATAACAAAGAATTTCTTCAATAAAGTTTCATGTTTGCAATTCATTTAAAACGAATATTCTCGTCTGCAACATACCTGTGTCATTTTCTTTTCCCTGGTTCGAACGATTAAACGCGAGATGAACTAAATGCAAAACATCCTATCTCACAGAGCGTAAATCGAGCGCGTGCAAGATAGAAAATATCGGAAAAGTACCACGGAAAAACGACACGCTTACATTACTCGGTTCTATCGACCGTGGCGTTTGACAATACAATTTCAACGGTGAACATACGCGCTTGTCATAACGGCGCTCGATAAAATTGCTAGCGGATAATTACGCGATAGTCATATAGAGTCCTTGACAATAATCGTGTGCGCGTACGCACAGGATCGTTCGTGGCAACATACGTAGTAGCTTCCTGGATTGGAGCTTCGGATAAAATCAAGCCGCGGTAACTATCTTGCCAAATTCGTAACGGAACCCTAGTGAAGCAAACCGCTCGCGTTCACAGAGCGGAAGAAGGAAGTTACATTCGCTCCGAGCGTTCCTTGTCGGATCAGGTAGCTGGAAAATCAGAAGTTGCGCTGTTCGTTTGTCGCTTAAAGGTTACGTTTCATTGTAAAGGAGAAGAGGACGATGCGTCTTCTCGTAGACGTAGATCGATCGATGCGATACACCTCCGTGATTATTATTCTCCGAAAAGTAAACTTATGAAATCCATCCTGTTCACGATCGAACGATCAATTTAACCCGAAGAAACTTCATCGAACAACCTCTTTTCCGTGAAAACTCTGATCCTTCCAGCTTCCCTTTTTCGGCCGGCTCGACGACGAAAACGAAGAAAAGGAAACAAAGGTAAAGGAAAAAATAAAAGTAAACATTAGGTCGATTCTATACCCGGAGGGCAATTAAGCCGTAGGAATTTTTGGAATATCGGTCGAAAGACCCACGAGACGAAGATAACTCCTCCCCTTCTTTTTCGTTCCATGGTTTTCCCGTATATCCATCTATACGCCGCGACCGATCCTCGTCCCGCTGAATGTACGGCACGGCTTCAAATCGTAAACCTACCACCCCAGGATCCCTCTCATAAACGAGAAGCATTGTGCTCGACCTAAGTTCTGCGAACGACACACGCGTGCATCGACCACGAGATGAAAGAAGAAGACTCGAGTTCCAAACAGCACAGGGAAGAAAAAGAAGAAAAAAACAGGAGAGGAAGGTCGAGAGGAAACCCTTGGACCTGTCTTTCGTCCCTCGCCACGGCATTCTCTTTTCGCTCCTCGTTTCTGTTCCGATCGGTCTTCCCGGGGAACAACGTGTTCATGGAAATTCGAAACAAAGTCCAGACAACTTGTACCATAGCCAGGGAATACCATTCGCTTCGAGAATCGATAACTTCCGATATTTCTGGCTAGCGAATATTGCATATGCAACGAACATTCGATAGACAATTTCATATTTTACGAGAAATACGTTTGTGAGATAAATTGCGAAAGAGAGAACGAATAACAGCTGAGATAAGGACTACCTTCGATAAATAAATAAACGAATAAAGACGATAACGAATAAAGGGGACGATGGGGAACGATACAACGCAAAGAAGAAGATCGACGAAACTGATCGAGGAAAAACGAAAAAAAAAAAGTGAGAGCAAATCGGATGTATCGTATGTACATCGTTTGTCGGAAGCGGCAGAGAGGAGAAAGTCGATGTTCGTACACGGTCGCTTCGCGGCCAGACGTCCGCTGATATAAACGCATTTATAATTGTATGCGGCGCGCCACGACTGTATGCATTAGCGCATGCCAACTAAACTCGAACTAACTCGAGCCCCGGTGACAAGTGCCCTCGTGGACGGCGCAACTGCAACGCGGGGGACCAGTTATTACTGTCACAGACACGCGCGCGCCCCGCCCTTGCTGCTCCATCTACCCTGTTTTCAGTCCTGCTCGTCTCTCCCGTTCCGTTTAAGGTCCTTACCGGAATACGGAATCAACGGGACCACGCTCCTCCCCAAACTGAATCAACATTTTATCCGAATAACCGTTTCTTCCTTCTTCCATGGGTCTCGCCTGTCGTCTTTCTGCCAGATGCGAGCCATTTCTGCGCGTCTCTGAATTTTAAGGCTTAAACTGCCGACGATGCCTGCGGATGGCGGATTTTGGTAATAAATGACGGCAGAATATAGACTTACAGAGTTAATTCTTCGATTACGGCTACGTCGTCGTTAATTCCTGTGTAGCAACCAAAATGTCACGGTTATCCAACTGACGCGTAAGCAGGTTTGAAATTTTGCCAGTTAAAAGTTTCGCCTTAATATTTGAAAGCTTTAATATTTAGCTGGTAATTGATGCGATAGGTGTTGCACCATGTAAATAAAAATATATAGACATTTATAAAGGTTAGGCACGCATCGGTTACGCATTAAGGTTTCATAAATTTCATTTTATTAGTCGTAGCTTAAATTTCGGCGTCAGAAAATCCAAAGTAGCAGTTTTATAATAGTTTCGATAGAGAATAATTAAAACAATGAATAATTGTTATTTTTTACGGATGTTAGAATCCCGTGTTTGTCTCTTTCCATTTTTCTTCGAAAACAAAGTTCACGGTTGAAAATCATGTTTGATAAGGATTATGAGATCAGGTATCTTTACGAGCATCGGTAACGAGAATACTAGTGCAAAACGTAATTAAGAATGAATGGAAGCATGCGAGAGATGTGTATCGTAACTGCTATTAAAATTTCTGCTGATTTACTTCATACTGGAGGAGCGTCCTTGAAATCAGGACGCCGTGAAAGGAACAAGCTCGAAACGCAGCAAAACAGTAACGGTAAAATTGCGATCCTCCGTGAGACAGTAACCCGGCGAACAATCGAAAATTACCGCGTGTTATAGATTGTTCCATCCAGCGGACGGTTTGCATGGAAATACGCGAGAGAAAACAATGAGAGAACGCCTGTGTCTCGTATTATTCCAACAGTCTGCTCGAGCGAAATGAAAAGACTGCACACAGAGCTGGAGAGTAGCGAGATTGAAAATCGAAGAAAAATTGTTGTTTCGCCTCGATGATTTCGTAGAAACGTAAAAATGTTCAGCCTCGCAAAATTCCGCCAGTCGTTCAATGCTTGCAAGTATCACGGTCAATGGATAGAAAACTGGAATTACTCTGTTATCGTTAATTACAATTGCTGTGACTTTTACATACGCGCGAACATATACGAATACACGAACATTACGATTTTTTTCCAAGAGAAATTACGACTCTAATTTGGTACTTTGTACTACATCGATATGATTATTCTAGAAAATTTGTGTCAAACGCCATCGAAACAAGCGTGCGAGTTGAAAGCGCATTAATCAACGAGGCTCCCGTTCGAAATCTCCGTTCGCGTTAATTACGCGAAGAATGAATCGACGAGCAGTAACTACCGTACACGGGCGGCGTGGCTCCGATAGAATCGTATGTAAATAGAGCGGAAACGTTCTCTCTTTCGAGGCAGCGGGAGCGCGCCAACTCGCACGTGCACACACGTCGATCACCACCAAGCGTCGCGTTTTTCTAATTAAGGCAATTTTCACGATCGCGTACGAGCCACGAGAACGAATCCGACGGCGATGCATACGACGACCTCGGACGATGCTATTTTCGCGACGACGATTTACGAACGATGACGCTTCTCTATTCGAGTAAAAGGTAAGAAGAAGAAGGAAGATGTAACCGGATATTTTTCGCGATTTCTGCTACGTAGACATTGGAAAATACGCGTTACGCGGTTCATCGTGAAACTAACGCACCGCGTTCCTTCTTTTTCGCTACGTTTTTTTCGCGAAATTGCGATAAACGCGACTTTCGTCGCAAAGTATAGTGTTTACAACGTGCACGATGTTCGTCTATTCGCAGTATGAATTCGCGCTAAGCAAAGTACCCAAACGATCCTCGATTAAAGTTTCAGTCGTCGGTACACAGTGCACGACGCAGTAGAAAAAGATAGAAAAAGAGAGGAAAAACGGCGAACGACGCAACGGCGAAACACGCCGTGCAAAAACGAGGCAAACACATTGCCAGAGAGAACGACTCTGTATTTTACGCACGAGGTTACACGGAGGGCGAGTACATCCATTTGTGCGTGTTTTACGAGGTGTGTTAAGGTGTGCGACTCTGCATCCACCAACCGGTTATCGATCACGCAATGCTTCCAGAGACATCGTCGAACCTTTTATCGAAAATTTGGAACGGTCTCACAAAGACTACACGCTCGTTCGACTCATTTCGTTTAAATAATTTTCTCATTTTTAATATTTTTTCTCGCCGGAGCAAGAGTACTTTTCTCATTCTTTCGTTATCGTATTACAAATTAATGACCTCTCATGATATACAAGTTTGATTCTGTGTAAAGTTAAAGGTTTCTTAAGGTGTTGAAGCTTATACGACTGACGTAGCCCTTGCTATACCGTATAGGAACACGTTTAACACGGTCTTCGCTTTCCGAGTGCATCTTCGCAAGTGCCGGAGCCGCAAGAACGTGAAAGGGAGCAGCGAATCGTAGAAATTACAGGAAAACAGCGATGGAACGCGGTCGTCGTCGCCGGTAGACACCGTTACGCCGTTAGTCGTCCCACTTACGACCAGAACTCGATTCGTGCTCGTCAACAGAAACGAGCCGCCGGTAAATTTCGTTATCTCGAAACCGCGAAAATCGAAACGACTTTCTCCCTAACATTTTAATGATTTACGAAATATTCCCTTCTTATCTGCTCTTCTCTAAAATCTGACACTTTTCTTTACAAAGAAATGGAGAACGTGGAAGAGGAAAAGACAGAAAGACTCAATTCCATACACTTTTGAGTCGACAGAGGTATTCGCCTTTCCCTCGAAGAATCCTAGGACTCGCGATCCCGAGACTCGATCGATTCTCAAGTACATTTGGAGCGTCGCGCGACGAAATCGCTTTTCACGAAGGTACGATCGCGTTTCTACGAAATTGGCCGGGCTCAATCTCGAGAATAGACGCGTCCTCTCGATTCTCGACGCACGTTGCACGATACGCAGGAATTCGTGGAGGCCCGTGGATACACCGCTGGGACAAGTCGGCCCACCCATCGAGATCGAAATATCCTTTCCCTCTAGATATATGACGTTTACATCGTCACTCTTGGCACGCGGTTCCCTCTACCGATCCTCGCTCTGTCTCTCTTCACGACTCTCTTTGGTATCCGATGAAACGGGTTTCGCTCCTAACTTCACCGTGGAACTGTATAACCCACGTTGCCGCCACTGCGCTCTCTATGCATTTTCTCTTTGCTACGTGTTCCTTCGTCCCACTGTCTCTGTTTTTCTCTCCTCTTCTCCGTCTGTTCCTCTCGCGAGGAACCTTTGACGCCGCGCCACCTCGACTAAGAATAATTGAACGATACGGAAATCTCGACGGAGTTTCTGGGAAAAATGGTCGGGTACCGGTGCGTAAAGCGTTTCTGATGTTAATATTCCGTGGGTTTTACATCGGCAATGAACGAGCGTATACTTTGGTTACAATAATTGGACTTCGTTTTCCATTTGAAATTTTAAGTGGAAGAAGCAAGGCAAGTATTCGAGAGTCGAAGGAACTTTGTGGAAGTTCACGGAACAACCAATGGTTTTGTTTTATCTGCGTTCTACCTACTATTTGGTTCTCTTCGTTGAGATAATGTAATTGAAAAGGGACTCGGTTTCAAAAATGTAGTTTAATGGAATTCAATTGCATTGCGCCGTGTAAACATTAAGTTTCTTCCGCTTCGTTTTCAGGATAATTCCAATAATCGTGGAGTACGTAGAGGGAACGTGAAATTGAACGTTATACGGCTATGAACAAGCTGCACGAGTCGTACGCTGCGAACGCACGCAAAAGGGTACCTTGTGTTTCGCTTTGAAACTACTCGGCTTCTATATCTCAAACACGATGGTCTTGAAAATTATGCAAAAGCCGATTCTGAGGAACGCTTGGTCTTTTCATTTATTTCATTATTAAATAACGAGAATAAGCTCTTTGATATGAAATACATAGATAATGAAAATGAATGAAATAAAACGAGGGAAGAGCAAAAAGAGAAGGGAAAGAAGACAGAGCACTGGACAATTTCCGACAAAATCGTTCAAAAATTTCTTAAATTTTGAATACAATATGAAACAATCGTTATTAAACTGCATGATTTCGACTGTATGCTAAAGATTTTCTCCAAATGTTAAACATTTTTCTCTTGATTGAAACTAAAGCGAGATTTTTATCGAAACAACTGGTAGATCGAGACACTACTGATATAATAAACAACATGATCGCACAATGATGCAAATATGTATCATACGAATATAAATACATGGAAATATCTTCCTACGCGAAACCCACGAATATTTAATAATGTGTTTTTTTTTTTATCATTACGAAGATTGGAAAAAGGAAAAAGATTGCGCGGGATGCAACGTAGAATCGCGACGGAATTTCGTAGAAGAAACAACTCGTACAGCTCGTACGTGAGTTTTCCTTTGAAGTAGGTGACTCCTGAACGAACACGTTCCCTATCCGTGAGCAGTTTGCAGACAGTTTGTGAACTTGGACGGATACGGAGGGAGTTTTAGAGAAACGCGAGAGCTTAACGGACGGACGAGGCAGCCCTGCTGTTAAGCTAATCGTCACGATACCTTCTCACCTATATAATTCATATACCTCGCTCGAACGCTTCCATGTAGCGCAAACTTCTTCGAGGAATCGAGAGAGGAAGTACATCGTTCGGAATAATTGGAAGATCGTTCACCGAAAGCCGAACGTTCCGCGAAATTTATATTTTAACGAGCGACGACGAAAATTCATTTATATCCATCGAAATAGTATATACGAGGCGCAACGTATATACGACTTATGATTTTGGAAAAATAGTATCCGTTGGAAATATTGCAACAAGTAAAAGGTTTTAAAGCGTATTATTAATTGCACGTAAATTACTGTGAATTATTTTAATAATGGATTTTCATGACTCGCGAAATTACATACGTGTCACGCCAATAACGAAGTACGATGGAAAAAGAAGGGAGAAACAGAGAAGGAGAAAAGGTGGGAAAGAGATGACGTACATATGTAACATGTTTTAATAAGAGCTTCCGTAAATTCGATATACGTGCTTCAAATTTTATCCCTTTCATCGATTCCGTTTCACCGCCGCACATCGTCCACTCCCCCCGCATTTTTTGTTTTGTTCGATCGGTTCCGCCCTCTCTCGCGATATTTATTTATTTCTTTTTTTCAAGCGATTCCCGTGTTTCGGATTACCTTTTACAGCGAACTGTTATTTATTAAAGCGATACGTCGGCCGGAATATATCGATCGATCGAACCCGACCGAGTATGCGTGTATTACCATCGAGAGAACGCTTCGATGAGAACAAAGAAATACGATCGAACGAAAACGGAAAAGAAGAAACGGGAGAGAAAAAAAAGCAATAAAAAAATAAGATCGATAACAAAGGACAAGGAAGAAAAATGAATAAAAAGACAAGAGCAGAGAAGACGTTGCAATCTATGAAGTCATTGGCATGATGAACGCATTACCTTCGTTTCAGTCAGTGACGTGTCACCCGTGGTAATAATTCCCAAAGGGAGGCACGAAGCTGAAAGAAAAGACAGACGGTCCTTCAGCACGGAGGAATTTAAAGAGGACCAGTAGAGGCGACGACGGGGTGACGAGGCGACGGGTTAGAGAGAAACGTATTTGCATTTACATTGGCGCGCTCAAATCGTCGGAAAGAAGAGCGTGGAATAAAGGAAGCAACCAGGAACCAAGAAAAGAACTTTATCACGCCGTGAAATCGATTTTTAACCCTCGTCTCTTCTCCTCCAAATCCAGTCTATGATACTAACGGAATCATCGCGAACAACGAACCAAGAGACTTTCTTAAATATTAAACGAAATTTTGTAGCGTTTCAAATAGATGTCGTAGTTCCAACAGAACAAAACGGATCATACATAATTCGATAAAATAATATAAAAGAAACAATGTTGTGGGTTTATTATTTCTTTATAAAACGAAACTTCCATTACGATCTGATATTTCCATCTTCGGATGTCTCGTTCGTCAAAACACGTATCCGCTGTAATCGTAATCTACGGCTTTACAACAACAAAAATGCTAATTCTATCTATGCCTCGAAACAGTGCCGTAAACGCGCATCGTCAAAATCTTTCAGATACAAGCCAGAAACAGCTATTATAACAGAAACGAAACGGCAAAGAGGGTAAACAACGAGAACACGGAAAAGCAAGTGGAAAGAAAAAAAGAGAAGGCAATCGTACTGGACCAGGGACGCGTTTAGAAAGCAACAAAACGGGGTAGCCCTTGGTACGACAACTGTCGCCATTATTGCGGAGTGTTGTCGCACGAACGAAGATGAAACGCGAGGAAACCAAGATGGAAAAGACGGACAAAGGGGGGTTACGGATCCCTGGAAACACGGACAAAGAGAGATTCAGGCAGGTTACGAGGGTGGATAAAGCAAGGGGAAGACAAGAAAGATCGTAGAATTTAAGGATTGCGAAACATACCACTCGTGGAGGGAGTGGAGGGTGGAAAAGCGGCTTGCGAAATTAAAAGCGAAAGCGAAAGTTGGAACGCATCTGCTCTCTTCTTCTTCGCCTTTGCTTCTATTTTCGTTACGTCCACGTCTCAGGTGGTCCGCTATCGGTCGTTAACTGTTAAACGTTGATATTCTGTTGGGCGAGGGCACAACACGGTTAACCTGTTAATCGAGCAAATCGTTTAATTGGTTGTACATGGTTGGTTAAGCGACGGCTACCTCTTCCCGAGAATACGAGGGAGAAAATTGAATTCGACCGAGGATCCTGTGGTTTTTATCGGAGAATTAAATTTTTTTCGCGATTGTAGTGACACGCAGATATACAACGTTTCAAGGGAATAAGTAAATCGATATCTTACAACCAGACTCGTCCATAAAACTCTTATTAATTCGAGAAGAAAGTACTGGAAATCGCTGCTCGACCGTTGAAACAATAATTCTTCCTCGCTCTTTTCTATCCGTCTCTTTCGCTAGCTCGCGTACAGTCGTAATTTCACATCGCTGATTATATAACGGAGAAAATTCTCCAAACGGATGTCATTCCCGAGCTGCTTGCATAGGAGAGCCTGCAGCGATCGATCGTCGACTCTTGATCCCATTATCACACGACAATACGATTTCGCGCACGTTTGTATCTCATTAACCGAGAAAGAACGATAAAGTTAGATAACGTTTAACACGACGCGACGGTCAGCGAAACGTTTAAGTAACCGACTTAACAACCTCTCTCTTTACTCTTTCTCTTCCATCTCTGTGCACGAAGCGAGATTAGCTCCGCTCACAGTGCTCCAACTTCCTACTGAATCGAGACGAATACAATGGCCGATACGATTATCTTCGCCTGTCACGCGGTACGAATCGCTGATAACTCTGTTATCAGCTCATCCTCGCTTAATGGTTATCTTCGTCCCTTCTCTCTTTCTCTTCCACCTGATCCCTAAGCGAAACGTTAATGAGCGAATTCACGCTCGATTATTAAACCCCGTTTCCGGGGCGTATCACGTAGATAAACAGCCAAGCTTCCACGAACCTCGATGAAACTAATTAATCCAGGCAAATCGAGGCGAGAATATTTAGAAGATATTCGAGAAACACAAGTTATGGGTGAGCTAGTCGAATCGAATACGTTGCTCGCCGATACAGAAATTATTACTTTCGCGAGCTTACACGCCACATGTATTCGAATGACAGTTCGAAACTGTGCCAATGTTTACTACCATGACAGAATGTCAAATCAATTCACCGTGTATATATATATATATATATATAATTACAATTTTTTAAAACGAATTTTTCTTGCATTCTTTTCATTACGTAAAAGATTGGAAAATTTGTGGAATACAGAGGTAAATGGATTGAATATCGAATAGATAGAAATATGTAGATGAAAAATCAAATAACGAAAAATAAGTTAAACGAAATACACGCACTGTTCAAAAGAATTAGATCGCTTGTATAATACTACGAGTATGAACGGTTCTGTTGCATCAACCGAGCGAATAGAAACGAAAATAACATATATATTTGATAAATTGACACGAAATAAGTATGATACTGATATGAAATTGATTTCGCTGAGAAATTAACTTCGCTGGAGAAAAGATAAAATAGTCGATTCCTATGACATCTACAATCTATGAATCTATAAAATATTGTTAATCATCGTTATATTTATTTGCGTCTTTTATAAACGAATACATTCGCTACAAATGTTGAAAGAATCGTTATAATAATACTACGATAAAAATTAATTTCGAGGCAACCATTTAAAAAACATGTACAGACGCTTGGACTGAATATAAAAATCAAAATATCACGTCATGCGATTCTCATAATTGCGTTGAACAGCGCGCGTACGACAAATTTATACAGCACATCGAAACTTCAGCGTATGTGCCAGATACTACTCCATTAAATGACAAAGTTACCGTCACAGGTGATCCTTCGACTATAACGTTCCGTAAACGTCAATCGTATTCAAATCCCGCAAATGCTGTTTCCGATCGATCTCCGAAAACTAAACTACCTCTCGGTCGTCGAACAATTCGCTAATTTCCGTGAGAACGATTCGTGATTCATCGGGATTGTGAGTGCGTTAGACGGAATAATAGAAAACATACTAATAGAGCGAATAACAGTTCGTTAAGCCAATTGCATGCGAATAGAAAAGAATAGTGGAGTGAAGGTGAAGGGAACAGGGACAGGGACAGGGACGAAAAAAGGGAAGTGGGTAGAGGGACGGTGAAAAGCAAGCAAGAAAAAAAGAGGAATGTCCGCTCAAAGGACCCGATCGTGTGGCAAGGACTGCTCGTTAAACTGGAAAACAAACTACAGGCCGGTCAGGACGAAGTTCGAGCAGCCAGAAAAACCGAAACGATACTATGCGCTGGTCTTTTATTTTGTCTCTCGCAAGCTTCGGCTCGCGATACGATATCGATACATCGTAACTTTGTATTACTTTATAAAACGGCTTTAATTAGAACGAGGAGTTTGAAGATGTCGCGACACGATTAATTAAATTTAGAAGGAAGACTCTGATTTTATGTTAATTGCCTGTCAACGTACTAGCAAATTTTATTAATACGCTATTATGTACATTAGTATTCAGATTTCTACCTTCCGGTGAATTATGTCCTTTGCTCTTATAAATAATCCAAATTCTGATTTTCAATGGTTAACAAGATTCGTTTAAAGCTTGGAGCAATTTATTCCATGTCCTTCGTTCAAGACGGTCGTTAAACCAATAAACCCAACGACCGGTTTATTCGCGCGATTATTATAGAATTTGAGAAAGATTTCACGGCACAAAGTCGCGACGAGTCATGGCGGCGCGTTGAAATACCTCTTAATTCCAACAAATCGTTCCTCCGCAGAGCCGAGTGTGAATATGGACGAGAAAACGAAAAGGGAGAGCACGAAGCCGCTAAGATGGGCTGAGATAGTGTGGAATAGAATGGAATGGGTGCCGACTCCACGGAGGAATAACCTTATTTACCGAAGGACCCCACGATTATAATACCCTCTTTCTCTTCGGTCCACGTTCCTCTCCCTCGTCCTTACTCCTTTCTGCTTCTCTTCCCTTCTTAAGCGTAGTGATAAATCGTGGTAGTATCACAGACGTATAAACAAATCTTACTGCTTTCTCTATCTCCCTTGTCGGTGCCTCTTCCTATCGAATACTTTCGTCGCTTTACTCGCCCGAATTCGTGTGTACGTAATTCGAACAGCACCGAAATCGACCGATCAATCTCTCATGGTTATGCATCGATCGATTTGCTCGTGACAGGAGAGAAGGGAAAGTTTTTGCACGAAATGCATCGGTCAGACTTTCACGCAGGCGATCTGTAATTTCGTGATTACGAGCATTGACATTGGGAAAGCATTGCTCTCGAAGCACCAGGAAGGCGTTGCCTTTTGGACGAGAAGGAACAAGAATAATCTACCTTTCTGTAAAACTCTCGAGAGATTAAAGTAAATTACGTATCGATGGTCGATAATACTATCGTGCGTTTAAAATAGCGTTCGATATTCTTATATTTTAAGTAACAGTGCTACTCAAGAGGAAATCCATAGCGCGATACGATCGAAGGAGAGCAAAAAGAATTTGAGATTGCTGTAATGTATGCGAACGCGTTACGAGGTCGGATGAGAAAACACAGTTTCTAATTACGTAAAGCGTAGTAAAACCGATCGGGAACATAACATATACTCACACGTGCCAGCCTGACAACGAAATCATAAATTGAAATTAGTTTCCTGGAATATAATTTTCCACGAATAAAGCACGGGAGAAGCCCGACGATTTTTCCGGGGCTGGGCAGCTCCGCTGGGTTTTCCACGGTCGACGAATTCTTTATTGCGATGGTTTGTCCTACCGTCTTCCATCCAAACCGCTGACCCTTCTCTTTACCACCCTTGGAATCGTCCGAAAACCGGGATTATAGCACCGGAAATATCAATAGTCCCTCTCCTTTATTCTCTTCCTAGACTTCTACTAGAAACAGCGTTCAATTAATGTCAGTTTCTTTCTTTCTTCGAAAATGAAGTCCACCTTTGTTAATTTTCTGATTTTTATGTCACTTAATAGCTAAAAAGAAGTATTTCGATATAAAATAATCGAAGAAAGGAATAATCTGATACATTCAGAGATTATATTACCGTTCGATAAAAAAAAAAAAACAAAAAATGTAATTTATCATACCTTTATCATATCTTTCATCTGTCGCCTTATTCATATAGCTAATCCGACTGAAAGAGATTCGAAGAATGTAAGTCTAATATTTTTCATACTTCGAAAAGGAAGTTCAAGGTTAGGTAGAAAATACTGTATACAAAGCTCCATAATGAGACTGTGACTAATTATAGTGACATTCTATATACATAAACGGTATGAGTCACACAGTGAGACCTCACTTTATCAGGGATGACGAACGATTTATGAAAAAGCAAATATACTTAGAAGAAAATATCGCTAATCTCTTGGACAATGGATATGCTCATGGACGCTACAGAAAATAGTCATTTTGGGACTACGTACATGTAAAAGACTTTTCAAAGTTCTTAAACCGTTGTCAACAAAGCAAACGAAAAATTTCAGTGGCAATAAACGTTGGTTCTTCGAAATTTCTCTACAAAACGGAACTGCCATTCATCTTTTCCATGTTTCACCCGCATCATCGACACTTCGGACGCACGCTATCTATTTCGTGTCGCTATCTAATCGTCCGTTCCGCCGATCCTTTACCCAAATACTTTTCAATACGCTCGATAAAGGCTCACGGTTCACGGTAAATATGTATATTCGACGGGAGGGAAGCAACAAGACCTCGTTTCCCGTTCGCTCTCGTCACGGCTACCCGTCACGTGAGGCGAAACACGCTCACAGCACCATTTTTCACGGACATTCTCCGACGATAGACTGCGAATGCATAACGGAGCGAATAGCGAACTAAGCATTGTTCATCGTCCAGCATTTAAACATCCACTCTCTGTCGAGAGAATTCGCACCCATAAGAGAATTTCACCCATAAGAGCCAAGTTTCGATATGGCCTCCTAGATTTTCTCTGGATAGATATAAAAAGCGATATAATGTCACGCAAGATTAGCGAAAAAGCGTTATACGTACAGGTGTTCCCAAGAACCACATGACAGAATTTTTACGAATTTCCCAATCTTTGTGAATACGTATAGTAATGTAATCTATAATTATAACTTGAAACGAATAAAGTATTCGAAAGGAAAATATCTCAGGGGATTTCAAATGCGAAGAAGAAGCGAGAAGAATGGCCGAGTTAAAGGAATACAAATTCCTCTACTAGAATTTAACTTCACTCACAGTGTCCTCAAATTAAAGATATTATCAGCTGTACTGTTCTTCTTTTGACTCGCTCGTACATTTACGTAACCTTACGTTCTAAGATTTCCTTCTATTCAAAGCTCAAAAGCTATGACACGAGAATGAATTCCTACAAGGTCCATGACCCCAAGAAACATTCACCTGTACAATACACGTCCTTTACGTGTAAACAATTTCTCTGCTCGATATCGACCTTTTTCACAGAAAATAACACAAATACTTGCGCAGTCCGTGTTAAAACGAAATACATTCCTGTCCGTACCTGTACGTTGTTACGCATCTACACGAGCATACACACTATGAAGAGGAAGTCGCGCGTATGCAGTTCCGTCCCTACTATAAATCTGGTAGTTCGATGTCTCCATCTCTGCGACGTTCTATTTCGTCGTGCTCATTTTATTTCACCATTATGTTCTATCCTTCGAAACTGATAGCGAGACGCGCACGAGCTTATATTCCCCGGCATAACGTTCACTCCGAGAGAGGAAGAGAAAGAGAGAGAGAGAGAGAGAGAGAGAAACGATTCACCGAGGAACGTCTGTTACGGTGTTCGCGCAAATTTACATGAATAGCGTTCATATAAAGAGAGAAGGAGAAGAGAAGAGAGAAGGAAAGACAGAGAGAAAGACGGAGAACGCGCGGGGAGAAACAGTTAATGGATTGACACGGTGGATCGCAATTAAGTTAACGGTTGAACGCAATTCCTGGATTATTTCTGGCGGTTCGAATACATTATAAATATCGGAATATGAATTCTGTTAATGAGGACTGACGCGGTGTGTAACGCGCACGCTCGTCGTGTTTAACGCCAGCTATTCGGCCGGAGATTAAGCGACACGAATACGTTATCTCGTATAAGCTGGGCGTTAACAATTCATTTTACCTAGCTAAACGAGGATCTTTGTTACGAAACCTCCGATTAAAAATCAAGCAAATTTCGATTGTATTTCCGTTGAATGGATTACGAAAGTAATTTGCGAAAGTAATTCATCGAATTGACACGTCGAGATAACTTAAAATTATCATCTCCCGTTATTTCAACTTAATTTAATATTGTTTTAGCAAAGTTTTAATTACAAAGCAGAAAATTACACCTGCGGATAAATTTCGTTCCATTCTTCATCGATTCTTACTTATTTCATTTGCGATACAATGACCAGACAACAAATGGTTGTGGCTGTTACGTAATTCTAGAACGAAAGCTGCGGTATTTGAGAACCAAAACCTGTCCGAATTATTTAAGGCAACGTAATAACAAATGCTCGAAGATGAAACAACGTTACCATCGAGAGATAGTATCGGACAATCGGATCGATGGGTCAATAAATTCACCCTCCGTTTTCTCCCCGATCGTTTCAGGCGTTTCATGAAAAACACGAAACGAATCTTCCCAGATTGGATCCGTTCACTCGAGTTCCTTCTTTTAAGAAACTCTCCCCACCCACGGGGCACTGCCGTACCGGCGTATCCCCTAGTTGGGCTTTTCTTGCCCGACTTTCGCGTAATAACCGGAAGCGAGAAGCGAGGGCAAAGTGGATCGCATCATAAATCTGCTCTACGCTTAACAATGGAGAGCCTTCGTCTCTCGTAAGTACGATCAAAAGAAGTTTCGCGGAACTGGCTATCATTATGATAATCCGTCTACTATCCCATAAAGGTTATAAAAAATGAATCGCATACTGTATTTTCAACCTCGACACTTCTCCTTTTGTTCCGTCGTCTGGACGTTCCGCGACGCTCAAACATTGCTATGTACGTACTTACGCTATTTCTCGATATCGCTCTCAACCTTATGTAAATGGAACGAGACGAGTTAAGTCGTCACTCGAATAACAATTTCTCTGTTTCAGTCTTTCAAACACCAAACTGATTTTATTACGTAAATATGTACACGATTAATAGTCGATTCTCAAGAAACGAATGACTTACATCCATCCATCGCAAGCAGATAAGAGAGATAATGGTAAATTATAAATAAGTTGTTGCGATTAAAGAACGACCTGCTTAACAGCTTAACGACGCGCTTCACTTTGTGCCGTGTGAAACGTCCCTATATCCTCGTGTGCTTTCGTCTAGAATGAGAAAGTGTATAGGTGAACGTTTAAAATCGTGGGCGTCGGAATCGACGATCGTATCACGATCGACTCGCGAACGGACTCATATATGCGTGTTTCTCGCGTTTTACCGGAGAGTAAACCAGCGGATATCGCTTCCCGTCTCCATCCGTTTTCATGTTTTCATCCCCGTTACATTTACAGTAATGAAAAAGCGTGCAACGGTGAGGAGGGTCGGAGATGTTCTAGAAATTTTGAGGAATATCACGTCGTTCTTTACAAGGCGTTCAGGTTGCCTCGTGAATCACCCGAAAAGTCGAGGCTATTTTTCAAAGCGAGCGCAGGGGACACGACCGTCTCGAAAAACGAGCCGCTCGAATGCTTCGTTCCCAGAAGAATTCCGAAAGAACGGCAACGATAAACGTGCGACACTCGACGATTTTTTAACGCAGGAAATATGAAAAATGCTAACGGAGGAATTCCTACTGCTACGTATTACCTTTTACGAGTATTTTATATAGGAAATGCGCGCGCGCACGTTTAATTAAAAACGTATTTCGCGATAGAAGGGTACCGTTTCTCGTGTATTAATTTCGATTTTAAAAAACTTCTCGCTACCTGCATCGAAGAGAACATACCTACGGTTGAAACAGTCCACAATGGCTCCGAGCGAATTAGTTGGATTCATTTACGCCGAACCGATCGAGGTAACCTTCGACAACCCGACAGTTACTCAAGGTTAGTGGGTACGACAAAGAAGAGCCGCTCCAGCGGTCTTCATGGAACGCTTCGACAACACCACTGTAACACGTATTATTCAATATATCTACCATCGGCCGCTCCTTCGATTGAACTTTTGATACGTGCAAGGACATTCCATCATTCCTCTTCAGTTCGCAATTCTCTTTGTGCATCATAACCCTTTTTTTCGATTATACAGGCGAGCAAAAGTAGAAATGATAAATGAAGTATTATTGAGATCGAATCTTAATTTGAAAGAGATCGAAACTAATTTATTACAATTTTACTCCAAAAAAAGTGAGTTTTCTATTTGGCTGAACGATGATCGGAATTAGATACAATGGACACCTTTTCGCTATATGAAAATTAACACGGAGAATATCCTTTTCCTACATTCTTCGTTTTTTACAAAGCAAACACGAACGACCACTTTCCTCTTTCATGCACATGAATTTATAAGCATCTGAAATGCGGTGCGCGCGTTTCTATGCAAAAAAGAAGTTGCTAGAAGAATGAAGATATACGTTCTGGTATGAACATATATACATTTGGAAAAAGGATCTTTGGCCGCGTGTTCAGCATTACTTGGGCTAAGCCGACGAGATTTATGCAATAAGCTGGAAGATGACGTCGTCAGAGGAACGCTCATCCTCAAAATCGATATAGCATTTTCTATCCACATTTTCACACATCTGCTTTTTGACAAATGTTTTCTTCCGGAGAACGAATCGATTTTATCCCAAACAAATATACTTTACATCCCCGTTATTCCTAGTAAAATTTTCTTAGTAAAAGGCGTCAGGATAATGAGTTGGTTCATCGACGATCCAAGAAATTTTACTCCTGAATTTCTCTCCTTTTTATCTTTATCGAGAAAAGTTTAAAATATTTAAATTGACAAATGATTATATAATAGAATAGAAAAACATCAACAACTCTGGAACACAGTGACAAGATTGTCCTTAGACATAAACGACCCAATTTGTCTACGACCTACGGAAGAATATATTTGTCTGTGATTTGGACTAAAATTAAAAGAAACTACTTCACCTAGAGTGATACGAGTGACGAACACAACATGACTGAAATTGGAAATTTTCTGAAAAGCCCGTCAGACGCTTTCAGGGGAAAATATTCACCGTCATAAGGGAACACCATTAACGTTTGCCATTTCGGTCACGATTTTTTCTTCGTGGGTATTTTACGAGGATACTAATACCGCGCAAGGAACCATTCCGTTGTGTGAACGTGTACGTATAATAAAAGATTACAAAGATCAACGTATACATTCGAGAAACCCGGTTTTCTTTGTGTATGAAAAGAGCAAAGGGAGAAAGAAGGAGACCAGGGAAATTCTCCAGACGCCAGAAAAATGTCCTCACAATCTGCAAGCAGGTGTTGAGAATGTGACCTGCGCTCGTCTTTTCAAACGAACCTTCGATGCACGTCCTACACCTTCTACAAGTGTATCCGTGTGTGTATGTATGAATGTGTTCGTGGCCATGTTAGAATTGTTCGCATCCTGTCGGAACGGAGTTAATACTGCGGTATTTTCTGTCGAATGTTTCACAGTGTGCAGTATGTGGAGACTTTTCGTCGAACGACAAAGAAATTTGGAGCAACACGAGTCACCAATTGTTTCCAGCGGAACAATCGCCCGGTACAGGCACGCAGTTGCTCCTTTCTTCTCTTCCATTGAGAAATTAATCACGGGGTACGCGATAAAAATGCAAGGTTAACGTCATTCGTGTATGCGATAGATAAGAAACATACGGCTCGTTTCAATCACACGCACACAAACACGACATCGTCGCTAGAAGCCAGCTTAATTACGACCATAACAGCTCGTTCATTCGTGCTTGCGACGTTCATTCTTCTTATTCTGTTTGTTATTAGGTTACATATTCTATTCTTAATCCTATAGCCTAATTCTTATTCTACGAGCTTCAAATAGTTTAAATTATAATCACGATTGTCAAATAAGACAGAGTTGACAAAAAGAATATTTACAATTGGATTTAAAACATAAAGAATATTAAGATAGGAAGATCGAATGACAAATTACAGCATTGGATACGTTGCGCCACGCATAATACGATAATGCTGAAAGTACGAACTTCGAACGAAGAAACGATACGGTTGATAATTCAATAATTTCGCAGATTCTCGGTTACAACGTTTTATGACTCTCGTCTCGATCGATCTGTACATGAAGATCCTTGGATGTGCGAGAGAGGAAGAAGGCAGAACGCGAGGAACAAGTAACGAGGTTACCGGAACGTTCCACAATTAATTTGCTTGCAAACGGTTACGCTCCGAGAATAATTATTCAAAGTCCTAGCTTCTGCTTGTGCAAAGTGCAACCACTCAAAAGGTTCAACGACGTATGGACGATGTCGCGTAAAATGTAAAAAGATTTACGCGATCGTATTTTAGCCGAGTTTAATCTGTTTCGTTATTTGAAACGTCCTTTTCATCTTTCTGCTAAATGACCTTAAGCTTTATATCCACTTACTTGGTTAAAGATTTATAGTCTCATTTATATTTGAAACAGACGCTAATTCTTCGATATTTTACACGATTCTGAAATTCTATACATCTACACTTTTCCCGTTATAGACCAATTAATATTTTATTACATTCGTTAAAATTATATTTCAATTGTACTCGAAAAGAATGATCAACGAACGAGCACATTTTTGCTCGGACAAAAGTCAAATAACAATGCTCCGCGACGATTCGTATTCGACAGCCTCGAAAGTTAATCGATGTCGATTAAAGAGCACGCGGACTTCGTTAAAATACAATTAAAAAGAAAGTATCGTCGGCGGTTTTAATAGTTTAACTGCGTCTAACGCTCGTGTCCCGCGCGTCGTTAAAACTTGCTCGATTGCACGAAACATCAGCAGAAAAAAAAGAAAGAAGAGAAAAAGGATACCATCCGCGACATGGTTCGCCCTGCGATTCTCTCTACGTACAGTAGTTACGTATTAAAAGTTCCCTTTATATTTAATTACATAGTCTGGAATTCCGGTTCGCGTATCGCGGAACCCTTCAATTTCATCTCATTTCTATGCAAGCTTTTCAAACATCCACACGATCCCGAACCTATTCATCGGAACACTCGCGCCATATCTTTTTGCACGTTTTATGCTTTAACGAAAATTTCCTGTTACACCGAATTTTACGATATTCGATTATTCGTTTCATCAGCACTTTCTATTGTTCCGACTAACCACGATACGTTCAATAGAACGTGTTTCTAAATGCATTATACATAGATGGCTACAATTAAAGTAGTGTATGAATGATTTACTGCATAATTAAACAAACATTATTGATCAAATTTAACAATTTATAACTCACAAATTGTTAGTGTCAACAATGACAACAGTTAACAGCTTTGGTAATAAAAACGAAGTTGTACAAGCAATCACAAACTATGTGATTAATCTAACATAAAATTGTAAAATAGAAGTTTCTAATTTATAACTCGAAATTTGTTAATTTACCGATACTATCGATTGGTAAACTATTATATAAAATAGACAAGATAGACTACTTATCATTAACTTGAAAGAAAACGGAATCTTCTTATATCTACGTTAATGAATAATAAATAATAAGATATAGAGAGAATAATATTTGGAAGCAAACTCTTCACATTCCTGTTTCTGCCATAATTGAAGAAACTTGAGATATCCTACTTTCACGTTAATATGCTGAATTTTAATGAAATTCGATAAGGAATGAGCACGATAAAATTGACAAACGCGTAGCAACTCCGAAAGGTCAATTTCCTGGTGGAGTACGCCGCAATTGGAACGCATCGATGGCATTGCACTTGTCGGTAATAATTCTTTGATAAAAGAGCGATGCAAGACGTAAACAACGACGAAGAAAAGAGGCTGAGACGGTTGCGACGACTTTCCGAAGTTTCGCTTTCTCAGCAGAACATTCTTTCGCCGATAAGATAACATTTCCGCGCGAAGAATTTTAAATAGATCGTCGAACGGGTATCGACGTTTTCTTCGTCCCGTCGAGCTCCGTATTGTTCCACGAGATTAAAATTACCGGTTAACTGTCAAACGCAAGACAATTGTTAAAAGAAAACGAGTAGACAATCTACTAACAAATTAATCGTCCAACAGATTTGTGCGATCGTTACGCTTTGTTCTATCAACGTGTTTATGCGATTGATATAACACGATAAAGCCAAGCTCGTATCGTCGCAGACGAACTCTTGTTATTCTTAGTATTTATCATTCGTAATACAAATTCATAATCAAAACAACTCATTTGTGATTTAAATGAATTTTATTTAAAGCATAATACGATTAAAAGGTTAAATTCACAGGAGGATAATGGGATTTCGCTTTGTTACCATTTTCCTGTACGTTTTGTGTTTTTTCTTAACAGCTTAGTTATACATGTACCTATTGAGAAAGCGAGGAACAATAATAACACGGATGAGCACAAGGGCATCGTTGATCAGAACCGAGGAAAAAGAAAAGATCGATATTCTCTAAAACGATGTCCAGCCAAAAACTCGAGGAAAATCTGTTTGCAAACAGCCTCTGAACAGAACTCATGAGAGAAAAGTCATCGCCGTGGAATTTATAACAGTCGCCAAATATCCGAGACCTGTGATAACCGCCAAGATTCGCACTGAAGCCAATTTATCTATACCACCTAACTAACAACAGATTCCGTAATTATTATCCAAGGCACTGTATCGTACCTTGTACAGGGTTAACGACGATTTCGAACGTCGCTGTTTTGGAGACATCGCGTCGCGTCAGTTTCGAATCGACCGAGCATCGATGCAGAATGAACGTAACCAAGACGTGTCGATTCTAACTTCAGGCGCGTCGATGTTTTTTAAAGGTTCGTAGAGAATATCGCAGCGAAACACGAACGCGTCGGCGATTTCGTCGATGACGCAATTCCCCGAAGGTTCTTTCTATCCGGTTACGTTCTTTGAAATTCTCTTACGTCTATCAATCTTCGAAATTTTCGCGTAAAAGTGAATTATAATAAAGTAAATAAACGGTCGAGAATAATGGGGGGAAGGTAACGAGGTAACAAAATGGTCGTTGATCGAAGGACAGATAGCACTCGCGACATTGACAACAGACTGAGACTCGAATCGATCGTAATCACGAAAGTAACGTTTAAGACAATATTTTAGTACTTACATAAATTGTGAGCCGCAATGTTGCGCTCCGTCGGCAGATCGCAGAGTAGTGTATAATATATCCAATAATCCACAATAGCGTAGTACTGCACTGATAAAACTTTCACTTTTTTTCTTTTCTTTTTTCTTTGCTTGCCGAATATAATCGGCTTTTTCTTTGAAATCACTGATTTAAATCACACTTAGAACAGTCGCACCACTCGGAGGTTTGAACAAACACACCTCTCACGAAACACCACAAAACAATACGAAATTGAATCAATGAAGAGTATTCGATGCAGAAGGTGCTAGTTGAATAGCACCGTTTTCCAATGTCTGTGTGTACATATGTAGCCGGGCTGGTTTACGTATCCGTACGAAGAAAACACCTTACTGTAAAAGCACGAACGTTTAGTTTCGATCACACTGTTAAGATAGTTGTTGAATGGGAACTGGCTTGTTCACGGAACAGGCACGCGCTTTGCTCCGTGAACTTGGTCGAATCCAATGCGATATCGACGCGTATCGAACCGACTCGGTAGCCGTAATACAATCGAAAGAAACTGCTGCGTCGAAAGCGCGAAAATCGGAGTGACTTACACGGCGATCACGATCGGAGTATGTATCTCGGACGAAAGACGGGAAAGCAATGCGGCACGAAATCCACACACAGAGCCACTGGTAACGAGACGAAAATGACCGATCGGCCGATCCGATGGAACACGAGCACACACGAGAACGCGGCGTACTACCGATGATCGAAGATTCTCGCTTGCAACCGACAAACGAGAAGGACAGAAACCGAAGACGGATTACATATAGAGCGCACGCGCGCGTTCTAACGCGCTTTCGTTACGTAAAAGAAGTGCGCGTTGGTTAAACGTCACCACATCGGGATGGTACACACTCCGCGGGATCGCGTAAAAGGTGTAGAGAGAGAAGTGGTCGGAGAACCGGGTATATTTTACCGCGGTGACGCGAAAGGCACCGTGTGCTAACCTACTTCTCCTTCCGTTGACTGAAACTCTTCGCACCAACAACGTTGACGACGACAACGGCAATGGGTACGACACAACAACGACGGGAACCCACACGAGCGGCACGGTACACGCGGCGACTCGTTGTCTCTCCTCTCCTCCGCACGCGCGGTCCCTCGCTTCTTCGACTTTGCTGTTTGTGTCACCACGACACCGCGAAACCAGAAAACAAACAACTGCCGTCGAGGACGCGTCTTGTTTGCAGGAAAGCTCGACTCTTTTTCACTGGGCGGAACTCGTTGTCGTTGCGGGGGAAAAGGGGGACATAGAGGGAGAACGAGGAACACACATACACAGTGGCGCGCGCGCGCGCGTGCCCACGGGAGGGAATGAGAGAAAAAGAGAAGGAGAAAGAGAGAAAGAGAGAGAGACAGCGCGGCAGAACGACACAATCCGACTACGACGGAGGTCCGACTCGAACTGAGCGCCGAGCGGCTGATCGAGGCCGACGTCGGCCGACTCGACCGAACCGAGGCGCTCGCCGATAGCGCGCTCTGCTCCGCTCCGCTCTTTCCCTCCCTCCTACATGAACACTAACCCTCCCTCCCCGACCATCACCCCCCCGTCGTAGCTTCGCAGCCGCCACCCTCTTGCCTCTTGCTCTTCCCTCTCTCAAACTCACGGCCCACCTTCCTCCTCGCGCTCTCCTCTCTGTAGTCCTCGAGCTTCGTCTCGCGTTCCCGCTCTTTCCCCTCTCTCAAACAACCTCGACGTCGTGCCTCACCGTTCCCTCCTACCGCGTCTCACCAAAGTTTCCGACACACCGGTAACTTATCGGAATTTACTCGTTACTCCGAATTCGTGAGCGACCGCGTGCGCCGCGATAATACCGCGTGCGAGAATACCGATAGACGCCAATAGCATGCTCCGATTGATTTTAAGAAATCACTTGATTCTTACATCGTCTACTCCCTCTCGAATAATAGGTAATTAAACATCAGTTTCGATTCTCTGACGTAATCGATCGTGCTGCATTACGATTAATCAGTTTTCGACCTAATGAAAATCTTGTTATTGAGTGTGTATTGTTTATTCGTTGAAATAGGATAAAAGGATCTTTTGCTCCTTTGGTGCACCAATATCGTTTTGAAGTGCCAGTTTGGACGAGTAATATCCTTTTGGAGCTAGAACATAGCCAACTTAACTATTCTTGTAACAAAATCATAAATGTGCAGATTTTCACTTTTTTCAGTAAAGAATCGATCAGAATGTCTTTTGCTTCTGTTCTTATAAATTAAAACAATGAACGCGACACAACAAACGTGATTGCCGATTGTGTTTTAAGTTTCATTCGCCAGTTCGAAAATTATCTAATCACTTTTTTGTTCAATTCTGAGTTTCTATGATCCATCGAATCCCACGAGTTGCAATGTTGACAGTGACACGCACGACACTATATAGTGCTTACCGTCTAAAACTACGTATTATCGACCAATATGAGATACAACGTCGATAATTGACTAGCATATAGCTGTTACTGAAGAAATTACTACAAGAAGTTTAGTGAATAGTTGACGGAATATTTAACGCTTACCAAGAAAATTGTTCAGCGAATACGTAAAGACATTTGCCCACGAATACTAATCACGCACCGATTACACGCTCGTGTCACTTGTTTACCTCGGAACGATACGATAAATGATACAAGACCGAGATAGGTTAACTACACGGCTTTATTACGAGACGTATGTATCAGCGAAGAGAAGAAAAGTGACTAAGGATGCCGACAAAAGGTTAGCATGTGTCGGCATTGTTGTGGGACACGCTTATTACTGTATTAATATAACATAAATTAACCATCCGAGAAGTAATTGCAGAAATACATAGCCACAAAAACATGGCGCCATTGCTTACACGCTAGTGTGCTCCAAATTGTTATAATTAGTTAGAATCTATCTAAAAAATAAAGAAGAAAGTGCAGCAGCCTGTAATAGTCGATGTTTTTATTTTTAACGATTTCTAGTTGTAAACTAATCTTTCACTAATATCATCATCAGTTTACATTTCAATTTTTCCCTTGCAAATGACAAATGATAATGGTGCAAAACATAAACAACATGATTTTCTAAATATGTTAAAAAATAATCCGTATTCGCACGTGTAAATCTTCACGTGTATGTAAAATATCATGAACATTGTGAAATATAAAAATTGTCTAATGGAGAAACATTGGAAAGTTTCCAAAAAAAGAGATCATTACTTTATTGTGAATTCTAGTTGTCTCTGGAAACTATCCAGAAGGTGTATAACGTTAGCTTCCTGTGTTATATCGTCAAAAATCTCTCTTTTTAGAAAGGGCCAACAAAATTAGCATCATTTTATATCTTCATTCAATGTACCTACAAGCTGTTCAGATATACACAATAACGAGCAATTCAAAATGTTAGCGCATTCATATTTTATTTTTGCAATAAAAAAAGGTCTTTACACGAAGCTAAAGTTATCAAATACAATGTGAAATTCTTTGAATTACATCGAATTAAAATCTACATACGATCTTCTCGTTCCCGGCTGCACTCGTGCGTGATAATCATGTCGAAATCGTTAAATTACATTTTACGCACGCGTGTAACATTTTTTCCTGCTATGCACAAAATCCGAAGCACGACAATCTGTACGTACACGAAACCTTACGTACGATTTAACTAGAGGCATTGAGTAACCTTTGTACATGTCTAGTCGCGACTTACGCCAATGTCCAACAAGTTGTCGACATCGAGCTCGGTAAACAGAGCCGCCAATAGAGACTGCACGACATTAATCACTCGGATCGTTTGTCGTCAGTGTCGCGTCATCTTCGATCCCATAGGAAGACGTTAGCGTCGATTTTGAGGAACACTTGTCGAAGGACGCGTGAATGATTTGGCACTTCTCCAAAATGCAAATTTCACGCGAAGATTATCGGCGGAAGCGTGGACACGCGTTCGTATGCCTTGTAGCATCGCTTAAAGATGAGTCATATAGTTAAAGAGAAACACTTAAGAGTACGTCTTCGTTCTGCAGCCGCGAGTAAAGCAGGAAAGCGACGCAAACACCAAGCGCTTGATTAAGCGATAAATAATGAGACGAATAAAAGAAAATAAAAAAAAAAAGAGAGAGAAGCGTCATGAAAAGCAGTCATTTGGTGCAACTTATCATCCAAACGGTTGCATCTTTGCTTTTATTATAATAAGCTACATCTTTATCGTATCACGATCGGTTAATCGATAGTAGAGTTGTTGAAACATTACGTGCGATCTATCGGAGCGTTGAACTTGGCGAAGTTGCAAAGTTATCGACAACTCTGAACAGGCCGGCGATCAACCGAAGCCAATTACGGTGTTCGGCGATGTAGCAACGCAAATAACCGACGTACGTGGGATAAGGCGCAAAAACGAAAGAAAAGACGGAGAAAGAGCGAACAGAGAATACGAAATCTAGGTCACGACCCAAATCATTCTCCTCCGGCTTCAGTTTGAATCTTTCGCAATGCATGAAAGTGCCCAAAGCGTTTCGAAAGCCCCCGCTCCACCGAATACACGTTGTTTCGCCGTGAGCTTTTCTCGTTTTCTCCAATTGAATCTCGAGCAAGGCTCGAATAAAACCACTGTGTACTAGACATGCATTAGATATATTCCTTGTCGGAGCTTAACCGTAAATATTTCATGTACCGCACGGAACGTTCTTCATATTCTCGCAACACCGCGTAACGCTTCTTACGTTCACAATTTCGTCGTCCACTGCTACTTTCTAACTACTTTATTCTATCAACACATTGTAGATCTACTATCTTATGCAAAAACTAACACGTGCCCGCAATCTATCTTTAGTTGCAAGAGTTTTTTCAATAATAAATAAAAAGCTAATCTTATGAATTATAACGTCTTAACGTCATATGTTACCTACGAACGTAATTGTGATAATACCTGTAATTACAAATGTTTATGCAAATCGAAATTTTTATGAATACGATTTAAAAAACAGAACATAAATGCAGATTTGTTATATGATATAGATATTATAACGATTACTTTATTTTGGATATTTCGTACATTCTTGTGTATTATGAGAATTCGATACATTTTTGCACATTTAAATTCCTCACAGATAATTGTATAACGATTCATACTCTATATAATGTATATAAACGCGTGAACTAATACTCCGAAATCCCATGGTAGCAGTTAAACGTTAATAATGACTATCCAATACCATAGGCAATGTTGTAACGACAATTTACAAAATTTTATACTTTAAACTGTTGTGTTGTTTGTGCTTGTCAATATTTAATATGTAACACTGTATTCTAGTCGAAGAATTTATATTATAAAATTATAAGGAGAATAAAATATATAGTTATAAGGCTACAAAAATTCATCGAAACAAATGATTAGCCAAGTTCCTATCGTGTTACAGCTTCGATCAGGAATATTCCTGAACGGGACGTATCGAAGCGGAAACACGTGTCCCCGGGTGTTTTTCGAACGAGGCCAGAGGAAATTTCTGCCGACAGCCTTGAAAGTGCACTTGATTCGTGAGCGCGTGCCTCGTAAACGCACAAGGCAACACGCGAGAAAGCTCTGGGTGCTGATGGCGCGTGTTCAGAGACGTTTCGTCAGTCGTTCGACTCGGTCGGTGCGCTCTTTCGATTTCTCGACGTCAGCCACGTCTATACGCAAACGCATATACGTAGCCAGCAACGATCCACGCGGCCACGCGTGCACACGCTAGCCCGTGTATTAGACGATTGCAACGTTGCCTGGCGTGCAGCGGGTGCACCGGCGTACCGTGCGCGTTGTTGCCAAGCCATCGGATCAACCGGCATTCCCATAGAACCACGCGAGTGCGCGCTCTCAGCCTTCGAACTTCGCGACTATGCGGACCACCGGGCGAAATTCTCAACGATTCGCGTTTCGAATTTTCTCCTCTTGGTTATGCATAATACATTGCTCGGTTCTTTTTATCCGTCATACGTCCACAATTTAATCAGTTTACATACCATTCGACTTCAGATTACAATGCAGATAGATTCTCGGAAACACCATCGTGTTGTAGAAATAGTATCGAGCAGGATACGATGATACGTTAAGTTTTTGCGCAGTGTTAACGCACAAGCGTGTGATTTAATTACACGGTAATTGCATAAAAATATAATGTAGAGATGAAAGTTATGTTTAGTGATCGATAATAATCGAGAGAGCAACGTCGAAATGAATTGTAGGCACAAATGGATATATTGGATAATATAGTATAGTGATGATGCGTGAGAATAATGGCTGAATGCCAGTACGAGTCCACCGTCGAGGACCACGATTGTGCCAGTCGACCGTGCTAAATATACGTATAACTGTAATAACTTTCTAACGGTGTATTCCGATTTGTTTCTTTCGCTCGGCTATTCTTCTTCACGCTGCATTTCGTACTCCATTTCGTGGTGAAATTAGTTTGAATTTGTATGAACACGTCCTACAGCACCGAAAGACCATCCGCATAATAGGTTGTAAATGACGTCAAGATTAAGTCGAAGATATTCGTACTGGTAGCAATAAAAAGACTGCTTTCGTCAAATAATCACCAAACGAACTTAATACGATAAATTCAGCAGAATTGTTTCATGACTTATAACATTGGTGGATTGCACATAGAAATACTGTCTACGAATATAAATTATAAAAATTTTCGGAATACCTTCGTCGTTTCTTTAAAAGGAAGTTTTATGGGTAATAAAACGTCGTCGTGGGTCTCGAAACAACTTCAAGGACCAAGCAAGGGTAGGTCAGTACGTTGGGTAAGAAGAAACGCATACACTCTCCCATCTTTCTGAACACGTCATACGATCTTAATTACATAGCCAAGCTTGCAAACAGCATAGATATACGTTTACTTTAAACCTGAGAACAATATAAATAATCAGTTTTATTGTACTTTGTATATTACTATCCATATTTGCATACAATTTGTAATCACATGCTTGTAGAAAGTATGGAATTATTGATTCTAAATTTCTTAAATAATATACATTCTTATTTTATTCAATAGAAAGTATACAGAAGTATCATCGTTATAAAATGTGAAAATATGTCGCGACATATCTGACAAGTTGATGACCAAATCCTAGAATAGTCAAGCGAACTCTTCCTGATAACTTATCGCGACTCATGTACGTATAAGTGTTTGTTTACTTTTTGAACGAATGGCACGGCATTGAAGAAATTATCGCCAGTTATTTCGGGTCGTGCTAACCTTTGGGTGACCTCGATTTATGCATCAACAACTATCAAAGTAGTTGCGAAACTTCTGTTTTTACAAAAATATATGTAAATATAGCATAAAACATAAAATAAATAGCATAAAGACGTTAAAACAATTATTTACGTAACATTAACTATTAACTTTACTATATGCAATGTAAACCTAGTAAAATCAAATATAAAGAAAAAACGAAAAAGAAGGTATTATGATGTATATCAATATTTTATAAATATTTCCAATTTGTGAAGCTGAATAAAAAAAAAAAAAAACGCCAGATCTGTAGAACTAGATAAAGAATCCTGAATCGGTAAACTTTAAATTTGTAGGAAAGGCAACCTGGGAGCACAACATTCTCGTAAAAGTACCTAGATCCCAGATCTGTGAGACCCGGTAAAAATATCTTGAATACCCTTCTGATGTTCTTGTACAATTTTTTTATCACAAGAATTGTCTTCTCTTGTCCTGTATTTATTAATTCCTTTTTTGGTGCTATTGTGTTATCATTCTTATTGCTTCCATTTTTAATATTACTTTTTTATTATTATAACTTTTTCATCACATTCGCTTTCACGCTTTCGATAGCTTTGCATTCATTTATTTTTTTTATTACTATAACTCGGTCTTATAATATCCTTGCGCCGTGTTTTTTCCTATTAAAATAATTTTTTCAGTATTCATGCACTGCTATTTATTAATGAGATCCTTTTTTTCTTGGAAAGCTGGATACTCTCGTTCCAAACCGTCTTTATTTCCATAGTAGTATCGTTTCCTTGAATATGTAAATTTTTTCAAATCTTAACTTCAACAGAGACGTACCACAGGTATTGCAGAAGAGAAAATCCTTGTAATAATAGATTACTCTCCATCACGGATTGTGGATGGGCAATGTCTATTAGATAGAAACGAACGTGGAATCCTACGGTAGTCAGGTCGTCTAAGAGGAACGATTTTAGAGAAAGTGGCCAGCAATGACTATAAGGGTAGAATATCGTCTATGCCAAGTAATAGATCATAGAGTTAATTTAGTATATATGTATAGGACACACACTTCGACACTAGATCATTCTGTGATGTAGAAATTAAGAATGTAGAAATAAATTTAAACATCCGTGAAAAATATCCTGATAATCACTCATCATCATTTTCTGTGAATCCTCGAAAGTGATACTTAATCTGAAATAGCACATTATCACGTGAATTCAATTATCCTTTAATAAGATATACAATCCATTTACAGTACTTGTATCCTTATCGATTTCAGATGCTGAGCCCCACGCATTAACGGTGTGGATTAATTTATGCAGATGTTCCATCACCTGATCTCCCTAATGTTATGAGGATAATTAACAAATTACTCGTTATGTACTTTATAGTAATTAAAAAATTGATCAAAAGTCAAAAGTCTGGTAAAATAAAGGGTTGAAATTCCAATTAGAAGCAAGACCTCGATCTCTTTCCAATTTGGATATTCTTTTTTATAATGATAAAGTATTGCAAGTAATTCCAGATATCATTGCATCAAACAATATCACCCCTTATTTGATCCGCTAGGGTCTTGCTATAACGTAGAGACTACTAGACTCAAGACGAATATTTGCTGAGATTTTATACTATGCATAATAAATCACAAGAAGTGTTGTCGAGTGATGAAAATCCAAGTGTAGTATTTCAGGAGGAAGGTGTTGCACCACAAGAACACGGAAACTGAAACTGAAACTAGTGGGGGAGAGAAAGAGATTGTAGCACGGCGTCAACTGCGACTCGAGCGAGTCTTGGTCAAGGCAGGTCAAGTCACGTCTAAACCTGACACTCTGATCGCGATTGCAATCCGGGGAGGAGGTCAGATTGAGTCGTGGAGGCCGTATACGTGGCCTTGAACCACGTGCACGGCCGTGACTTTATAGAAATAGAAAATATGGATTGCACCGGTATTTCTGACTGTTTTCTGGCACACTCGCCTTCCCATGCGCCACATCTCTATTTTCCACGCGCTCTCGCTTCAACGATACCTGTTTTGATGAAAGAACCACTACTGTAAGTTGAATACCAAAGGTCTCAAACGCAAGGCCTAGAAGGCGTACATATGAACATTTAAATACGTATGTATAGAAGTTTATTGAATTCAAAAGATGAAATCGGATCGGTAAAAGAAAGAGAACTTGGAAATGATAGTAATTTTAATTGGATTTCATTCTTCGAATTTTGAACGCTATTTCAAATTTCGAATGGCGTTTTACATGATTCGCGTAAAAATAAAAGTGCAAATGCGCTTTACTCTCTACAGCTAAGCCGAATGAAAAATGCTCAAGGTCCCAAGCATGCAAATACGTCTGAATATCCAAAGTTGAAAGGAATCAAGACTGTGAAATGTTTTCTTCCATTATTATCATTCACTAAACTCGTTGCCACCATTGTGAAGAGTTTCCTGATAAAAGAAAATGTTTCTTGTACGAGTCGTGTTTCTATTATGTGCCAATAGCTGTTACGTGTATATCTTGTGTATATCTTACGCGTATATACATCACGTGTACGTATAATGTACACACGTTATTGTATGTTTGTCTCGTAACCAAGGCAGAAAGAAGGAAAGCTAGTCGCTTCGATAACTGGCAAGTTTGCAATTAGTCATAGTACTTAGTATAAGTAATATAATAATGATTATAATAATTTATATTAATGAATTCTCGAATCATTTCGTCAGCCAGATAAAAATTAAAAAGTTCGATTATTACGTTAATATGTTTATCTCTTTAAAGCAAAATGATGTTGTAAATCTAAACTGAATGGTTTGTCAGCATGCTCAAACCGATGATCATCATTAACATTTAACACGACGCGTAAATGAGCCCTGTTATTTATGTAAAGTGCTTAGAAGAATCTCGTGTTCACGAGCTACCGAAGGAAAAAGGTATACGAGAGGGTGAAGAAAAAAGACGACGTCGAGAAAAGTAAAAGAACCAATGGGAAAGAGAAGGAGAGCCAGTGGGCACGAGACAGAAACGGGTTATAGATATCCAGGTCAAACGGCCGCCAACGTGAGCGAGTATTTCTTTCACGTTTACTTATCAATTGTCTGATAGTCTATGCACAATGAATCTAAACTCGTACGAACAGTTACGTACCGTGAATAACGATTTTTAAATTTCTCACGAAACATTGTAACGCTACAGCAATCGATCGGAAAAAGAGGAATGATCGATCGGAAGCAAGAAGGCAAAAACAGAAGTATAAAGGTGGTTCACCATTGTGTGCGCGTATGTGCATACGTTGTATGTAGTTAGGTATGTGTATATGGAATAATGGCAATAGACGAGTAACGAACAATCACGTAAACTCGATAGGAAACAAATATATCGTTTTACTGCCTTATAGATTTTCGAACAGCATCGATGCGGTGTATCGGTGTTTATTATTTGCCCTCGTAATTTTACGAGTGTTTCCTTCGTTCCACCGTCGTTACAACTCTCTAGTTTATCGTAATCATTTCACCCGTTCATAACAGACATATTTATGCTGCAATTAACTCTCGTTAGCGGAAAGCCCATCAAGTACATGACTACGCCGGTATATCAGCCACACTACACCGCGGGCTGATTTCGTTATACCGTTGCAACGTGCTGCCGCAATCCTCTGCGCGGAATTAACAATGCAACCCTTCCACGGTTGCCGCCTCAATGACCTACACTTAAGCGCCTTATTATTATTATTACCTAAGAGTAATTATTCAATAAAGCGTACTGATAGATTTTTATAAAATCATTTCGCGTTGGAAAGTTACGTTTTGCGCCCGTGTAACAGCCGAGAAACTTGGCTACGAGTTTTCAACATTGTTGTCCATTAACGATCCCTCCGTAAACAATAATTGCAAGCAGTTTCTCGTTACCACTTTCGTCTTTCCTTGAAAAAGAAAAGAAAATAAGTCGCTAGTTAAGTAATTACAGGAAGTTGCAGCGCGTAAGAACCTTAACAGAAGCGACAGGATACGAACAACAATCATTCGTTTGAAAGGACTCAAACTCTCGGAAAAATAAACAGACCGTCATATTCTTGCGTTCACGGCTCTTTATGGTTTTCCGAGACGCTTAGCAGAGTACTTAACCCAGAACTACTTTTGTAGTCGTCGAATCAAAGGACCTTTAGAACGTTTCCGTGAAAATTAATCAACGACTTTCATCGCGCTGGTTATCTTTACCTTGTCGTGAGCAAGTTACGTTAACTATCATATCATTAAGAACGTCATCTTTCCCGTGGAATCTGAGATATCAACTCTTCGCTAATCAACATTGCGATAAATTATCCGACCCTCCATGGAAAATGTGCGATTTTATTATGCCGTTAGCGGAAATATTTTCACGCGTGATATCAAATTAATCCTATTCTGATACGACATCTGACAGATCCGACAATTTCTCACTAACCAACTCACCAATAACCGAACATAATGACCAACATCCAGTTTGATTAACGAAGATGATTTTACGCGCGAAAATATGCTAAGTTGAAAAGTAAGAGTCATATGGGAGAAAATAAAAAAGGCAAGGGAATAAAAGTAGAGAAAAGAAAGAACAAGCGTGTGCTTAGCATTGACTAACCCCATTTGGTAGCGAAGCGAGAGAAATCCATTCCAAGGCGCGGAACATTACCCAAACCATCGGCCAGGGCCCTGAAACCCAGCCATGGTTGCCATGGTGACCGCGTCCATCCCCCTCTTCGTACTTGCCTCGTACAACCCTCCGTAGCCCATTTTCCACCCCTTGCTCTGCCGACGCCCACACTACCGCCATCAGCAGCAGCACCACCACCACCAGCACTGCTACCCGCCACCAATGTCCATCCCCTACCTTCGTGTTTGCCTTCCCTTCCTTCTTCTACGATCTTTTTCATTTTTCATCCTTCCATGCCCTTGCGATACCATTCGACAACGTTCGTTCTATATCAATTTACGGTATCGATTACCGTACTATCGATTATTTGTTCTACCTTGTGATTTACAACGATCTCGTAAGTGTCGCAAGTTACAGGTATGTTTACAAGCTTCCTGTAACTCTGTGATTTAACTGTTTTCTATCGATTGTTGCAGATTTGTACAGATTTTTCCGTCAATTCTTGAGATATATCAATGCGCGTTTGAAATGGTTTCTGCAATATGTTTCGTTATTTTTGAACGAAATTACAGGTGTACGATAGTTTACGTTTTGTTATTTAAAAACGGAAAATGAAACGCGTCCCAGCCGGATCACGCAATTCCCCTCTACCTCCTAGATTAGAATTTTCCGGAGATCTCCTTGTTAGACTCCACAAACTTTGTATCCGCTGCAAGTAAGACCGAACTAACCAGGCCAGTTAATAAGAAGTTGACTAGAGGAAACAAAAAGAGGGAGAAGGATGTGAGCAAGAAAGTTTACACGGAACTTTCGACGCATAATTACGGACGCAACGGCAACGAACGAAATTTAATTCCAGAATCGGGAAGCGAATTTGTAATTGGAGCGCTGATTACCCTGGCCATTTCCTTCTAGCTACAGTTCCAGACGGTCACATTCTTCCATGTACCTACAATTGTCCGACAATCCTTTCCAATCAACCTTTCTCTTTCAGCGATTCAAAGAAGAGCAAATTTAGTACATTACGATTTTCGATCATTGTGTGTTCCTTTTTTTCATTTCTCTAAATGAACTTATCATTGTCCACACCAAACCAAAAAGTCCCTTATACTATAGCAGCTTACTTTCAACGTGCAAAGATCCGAATAAAATGAAGGGAAAAAAGATACGTAAGAACAACCCCGTTTCATTATCAGTACAATTCCGCAGAACAGAGAAACGCGTTTTTTCGCCGAGAATTAAGCGTGAAACACTGGCTGCCGCTCGGGCTACTTTCTTCGCTGTAATTTCAAGGTTGTCTGCCGTGTAATAGCATAGATAAAGCTCTTTCTTTTGTCTGGCGGTATGTCGAGGTCCGCAGGCGTGAACAACGTAGCAGACGTAGTCCGTTTAGTCGGAGACGTCGTCGAATTAGTTTTCAGGTAGACTGGGACAAGATTCTAACGGTACCACGGCTCGATCGCGAGGCAGGATGGGATGGAATGGCATGGAGTTACAAGGCGGCGCGGGCGGTTCAGTGACCGACCGACCGACCGATCGACTACTCGCTATACTACGTCGTCGTCGAGAGAGAGCAAAGCGAAAAAGGAGAACGAGAAACGCAGAAGGGTTCCCTGGGTACTTTGTTTCAGAAGTGGTACTCGTCTCGCTACTTGCGGTCTCGTAACTCGATTCTTAGGCGGATATCATTTGCACCGGGACGATGACGCGTCGATGACAAAGAAGAGGAACGCCACAACTATCGTAGATTGACGTCGACAAACTCCATCGCATCAACCAGCAACCCCTCCTGACACGTGACAAACTTTCACGATTCTTTATTCGAAACACCGTTTCTTTTTCGATGATAAAGAAAAACCAAGACTATTCGTTCTCTTCGAAGGTACTGATATTATGTATGCTATGCGTTTGGTTCTTTTCTTATTAGATGACATATTATCGTGAATAAATATTCTCAAATGAGTACACATATGTTTAGGTACGCGGTATAGATCAGCAATTCTAGTATTAAAAAATATTTACATAGCATGTATGAAAATACGAATACAATCTATACCGTCGATCCTTCGAATATCGTTCATCAGAATGGTCGTATACACACGTCGAAATATAATCTAACAGAACTGATTGACATCAATGGAAGTATCACAACAATGATAGTATACATTCCAATTACGTAAATGGGTGAAGAGAACGTATCGTTCGCGTGGAAGTCTAAAAACCTCAGAAGATTTTCTAATGGAGCTGTAGGCTATCGAGATTGCGACGAGCGATTGCATACGGTTCCGTTGTTTCGCCGCAACTGTTGATGCAATTTTCGAAAGCACGCAAAAGTTTTATCCGACGATACAAACGTTGGCGCCATCCCCACCCCTCTCTCTCTCTCTCTCTCTCTTACATCAGCCGATTCACCTACGCGTGTACACCGAACTAATGCTGGCCCCTTGCTCAGCTGAATAAATTACACAATTTCCCATCTTGTTTCCACTTCTCCTATCGCCTGTCTGTTCTTCGCCCCTTTCCCCACTTCTCCCAGTGTTTCCTCCTTCTGGGGTATTGTATTTCGCTCTCTGGAGGAATCCACCAGACAAATAGAAACGATAGACGTACCCAGTTCACTCGCGCCATCATCCAAACGAACTTTCTTCGCTATCGTCCAAACACGCGTAACATCAAACATGCAAATACGATTTGGTCAAAGAGGAACGCCGTTTTGAGCGACTCTATAACTTTGAGTTATATAGTTAACATCCTGAGTATTTTTGTTAGTGTTAAAGATTCGACAAACCTTTCTTAGTTAAAATGTCTTGTGCAGCACTTTTCCATAGATACATATATTGCGATATTTATAATTATTCTTGTCTTGTCATCGCGTTTTACCAAAATAACGGAGATAGGTTAGGTTATTTTACTTCCGAGCTCTTACGTTCTAGTGAAATGGTCGACGATAAAGTTACATTGGCAAATATATTTTTTAATTAAACGATATGTCTTTTACGTACATGGTTTCTTTTATTTTAGCAGTTAATCCAACCCTTCTTCGTTACTCAACTGGTTCCTCTCTGAAAAGGAAACATGTCTCATCGCAGGCACAGTACATACACGCTATCTTAACACACCTACTTAAAGAGCGCAAAGGAAGGTCAGTCTATTTATAGAGCACAACCTGGGATCATCGGGCTCTCGACCATCGAGAGTTCTATCGTTGTCTTACATAATGGAATATTGCGCCGGTTTGTTAAGGATGCGATTATTGCCTGTCTAAGACTATCCGACGAATCCTTGCAGATGTCTATGTTATAACTACTTTCAAATAAAGAAACAACTATTCTTAGAATCAGGCTTTTAATCCTGCCTCTTGTTTCAATGGAGGAGGGAAAAGAATCGTCAAAACCTATCGTTAAAAGTTCTAGACAACCGGAAATAAAATTTATGTTACATAAAAGATACATAAGAGATGAATTATTTCTTAAGAATTCAATGATTTTGTGTAGCATTTTAACTCGTCGTCTTACAGTATCAAGTTATATTTGACACGAATAAAAGTAATTTACATTAGTAATATTACATTTTATGGAATTGATCAGCATAAGTTCCGAAGTACGCAAAATTAAAAATAAAAAATTTATATTAAAGAAAAAAGTAATGTTAGGTAAACAACGTAGAGAGAGAAAGTAGAATTTACAGTGAGATTGGCGTAAAAAGGTGTCGCTGGTACTTGCACTCGCGACTTTATCGTGAACGCGAGAAAGAAAACAGCTATGAGAAGCTGTCAGTAGAGGGAACGAGAAGCTGGTGGATAGAGTGTAAATCGAAAGAAGTGGGGGGATAGCGAGAATGCTGCAAGCACGCTAGTAACTTCGGTCGGTCGTGAAAGTGCCGTAAGTCACGTTTTAACGAGCGCCCGATTTATACCGTCGCCGTTCCACTGACCTCGCAACGTCGACACTGTCGCGCGCGCCGATACCGAACACACGCTTTCCAGTACGAAAATCTGCGAAATCGACGCGTACGCCATGCGAAAATAAACGTCGTCGATCATTTTGAATCGATATCAAAGTGCGTCGCTGCCGTTTATTATTTCGCGAACGTTGTGAATGGTGCTTGTTTTATTCATTTTCATTTATTGTTCCCATCGTTCGACGTTACATATATACAGTGTGAAGCAAACGTAAAAAAATTTTTAATTCCGTGATCTATAACTAAAATAATTGAATCACAGAACATATATTGTTTAAGAAATGTTTTGTGAGTATATTATAATATATGTTATATGAAATATTTTTCATTAACATTGTAATGAAACATAACTAGCATAATTATCTATGTTGATAAATCTTTAACCAAATCTAAAAATTAGAAAGTTATTTTAAAATTAAAAAATCTGAAATATATAAAATATATACAAAATATTTGATGCAAGTATAGGTATATATATTCAGTGGGAGGCCATCTTTAACACATATTATATGCTTAATATTGCTATTCATGCTGTGTACCAATTTTGTTTTACTAAATACATATATGTCTATAGTAAAGTTCTTGAAGTTCCTATATACACTTTTAAATTGGTTTCAAATTTTACCAGTATGGTCATAACTGTCGTGTCTCATTACGGAACTAATAAAGTTTCTTAAAATATTTTATGTAATACACTTAACATATTCATGAGACTTTCCTATGATAAGTATTCAAATACTTTCGTGAGACATTGTATGTGTAGCTACTAATTTCTCTTTCTGTATTATATGCACGTGACATGAAGTTCGTTTTAACTAAAAATTAATTTGTCTATTAACTTATCTTTAAGATGGATCGTCGTGTTTCTTATGGTTATACCTCATCCGTATTCCGGAGAACCTCAAGCATACTTTGTTCCCACCATCAGTAAACGCACGTGTTCGCGTAGATATGCAAATCGATATTGTCCGCGTCGCTATGTAGCATCTAATTGTCTGTCATAAGCATATAATCGTGTTCTCCATGCAGGTTTCTATGCATGTTTTAACCTGCTCGTGTACATGTAATGAACGTATGCTCGTTCGTGAGTGTTAGACATATCTGTTATGACTACGTTTACTAATCGCACGTTATATTGGTATCTCTGAATAATGATAAGGATTTCACTTGCCCCGGTGATCTGTACTACACGTTTCTATACATAATCGAAATGTGTAACCGATCTTTCTGTGGCTAATATAATATATGTATTAGGTTGGTGCATACGAAATGTCGTATACAATTTTAAACACGCATAGTGTCATTGAGATATCATATTGTCATCATCATATAATTGTATATATTTCATCAACGATTAGTTTATTTTATTATTCAAGATTTATAAGAACTATACTGTCTAAAATTAAAAGATTCGAATGATGCAACAGTATCTTTATTTGCAGCTTCGTTTATAATAATTTATACGTTAGAAAATTGCTTAAATGAAATAACGGAAGCCGTTAATTTTTATGATATCTTTGCTATACTTAAATCCATACGAGAAAACTACATTAATATTTTGTTTATTCGTAATAAGATTTTGAAATCATTGTCGTCTTCCTAACATTTAATACACGTAACTTATAACAATTCTTTTTCTTTCTTAATGTAGTTAATAATCGAAGATAGGACAAAATGTTACAAGTAATATCGGCCCATCAAATTTAAATTTTGGAGAGGCGATATTTCATGTGCATCTATTTAATATTATAATATTATTATTATATATATATATATATATATATATATATATATATATATATATATATATGCGTATATACACGTTTAAAAGTATCGGTAAATTTTATTCAAACAATAAAACGAAATAAAATAAGGAAGATGCAGTAGATAATAATTATGTTTTTGTTAGCGTGAATATATCATTCAATTATTTTGAATTATCAATGTATTTTGCGATAGCAATAGAAAACGAACGTTTTCGAACAGATTAATATAATCTAGTCTAAATCCGCACGTGCCACAGCTAGTGGCAAGGCTTTGTACCATAGATATAATGTGCGATCCGTATCTATACCTGTGTAACCGTGTTTGCGCGTATCTACATAAATCCACATGTGTTACTCCAGACGTTGAATCGCATTTCACGTGTACGAGGTGACAGCCTTCGCAGCAATAACAAGGTAACAAATTTTTAATGAACGTGTTCTACGCATTATTCGCAAGCACGTGCATTACTTTCGTGTGAACGTCAGTAAAGTAACGTGTGAATAACATAAATAACATTTGAATGAGCGATAAATCAGAACTATCGTACTGAACAAATGAAGCTTCCATTATCTTTTTTCCGTTAATTAATAGTTTCGGATATTTTAAAAGGCTTCCTTTTTTGTTGGAAAAAGAATATATATATGTACGTACACTCAAATATCACAGATAACCTTACACGCAATTCATCTCTGTGTCAAAAGATTGTATTAGAAAAGGCGATGTAAGAGACGTTTCCTAAAAAAAATAATTAAGTATTGTTGCTAAATCACATATATCTATATATATATATGAAAACGATATATTACTATTTTTTAGCGATTTTAACAATACATTAGATGACGTTAAACTGCAGTAAAAGAGCAATGAAAAAGGAAATAGTAATTTTAATTTTCAAGTGTACTAATAACTAGGTTACTGGGGCAAGAAAGTTGGAGTACGATGAGGAATAAAAAAAAAAGTTCTATATAAGGACACGTGTTTGAAGGTTTTGTATAATAATACAAAACTAATGTAGCGCTTTAAAAATATTCTTATCATAATTTTTATCTTAGAGCATCGCACAAATTTAGATGTCTAAATAATCTGCTATTTTTCTTTTTCGTATATACTGCAACCATTTAAAACATGTAACTGAGTCAAATTTAGATGGTTACTTTCTAAAAATGCCGATTACGCGCTGTCCGAAATTTTTATATGTTCATTCAATATAAATATCGAATATAAATTTATTTTGAAAAATTGATAATGTATATTATACTTTATATCAAATTTCTACATCGCAGTGCCATCTGTTAACGCGTACGTTGACTTAGAAAATCGAATATTACCTTGTAATCAGCAGCACTGACTAATACAGTCAGAATGCTCTTTTCAATAGATGGCGTGTTCACTGTTTTATCGACGAATCGGAAGAAAGAGATACACACAACGAGGAATAGAATTTCTAACCATGATATGCATATCACGACACCACGATCATATAAAGATACTAGACCTGACATCTTACGGGATTTCGTGTTACATGTCCCGAATTATCCACCCATCTTGTACGCAAAAATACATATGTATGTAGTACGTACATGATAACTTTAAACAAATTCCTTTTTTGATGTGTGTTTGCTGATTCCTCCAAAACCTTGAATACTTTCAATATACTATCTTGAAATACATTGCGTGCATTTACTGCACCGATTTTGTATGGATTTCTGAAACGAACTTGAATTTAAATTAATTTAAACAAAATTAAACTCTGTTTTATTGGTTCTGCCTATCAGAAACCTGAAGGCTTTCCTATAAGTCTTGATGATACAAAAATTTAGAGATCTGTTTATCCCAAACAATAATACAAACTATAAATATTTTATTCTATTTTTTCTTCTTCGCAGTACTAATTTACTAAATTCAGATATAAAATAAAAAATTCTCAATATAAATCGTGAAGAGTGTTTCATGCGATATTTGCAAAAGTAATTATATATAGAATTAAGTATTAAAAATAAAGAAAGTAAAAAAGAATTAGAAAACTGTCGAAAGCAAAAGTAGGATATTTTAGCTAGGTATAAATATTAATCTACACACTCATATTTCAATATTCATAGCACTAATAATGAGACATCCAGTGCAACGATATAGGAAACTGCTCGTGTTACCTGCACGGGATAATCTAGGAACATGGTTCCACAGGTCAGTGAAAGAAAATTGAGCATGATACAGGCGCAACACTACTTCAGAAAACGCGATTATTCATCAACGTAGCTCTACCTAGAAAACTAATTAAAACAATCGCAATGGAAGTCCGCAACACTAATTGTTAAAATAAAATTAATAAAGATTGCTATCTATATAGGAACAAAAAGCTACATCAAATATTATGATATTACAAATTGCAATATTGTAAAATTAATGATAAAGCTAACTTTAAATGATAATAAGCAAGATGAATTCTAATATACATGTATTATTCTTTAAGAAATTATATCAATTCATAGGTTGTTAAGAACTGTAGCGTACAAGTAGTGAAGACAACAGAACAGTAAAAAAACACCACATAATTAAAATCACGTATTTCAAAAGAAGATATATTTTAATGCCACGCTTTTCAACAGTACAATTACATTCCGCGCCAAAATTTCACCTAGCTAACTCCTGATTGGCTGGAGCGGAACAACTTAATTATCATTGCCGCGCCCAAAATCGACATATTGTGTGCCAAAAAATTTGTTTTGATCAACAACCTACATACATGGTATGTTTATATGTATCGACATGTTATAATTAAGTGTACATAATTAAGTGGATATAATGTTCTTCTTTTATTAAATGATATAATACAAGCAATTAAAGTGATGTTTTACAGTAATTTTATATTAGAGACTAAAGCACGTTTGAGCGGATGTATGAGATTTATACCTCCAGCTTCGCTTACAAAAAACATATATTTTATTTCACGAGTGTAACGAGTATAATAATCTTAAAAAAATAAATAAAAGCACAGCTGCATTTTAAAAATGCACATTAAAAAATTTTAACTGCAATTTATTATGAAATAAATTGTATTTAATATTTGCGTGAATTTATTTCATCTTAACAACCTCTCCCATTTTTCTACGAAAAGGCCACCACAGACGCTGGATCAATAGTCCCAAGCATCAAAAATTTTTATCTGATCCTCTGTTCGGCCATCTTCGAACGATGCATGCGTACCATTATGCATCTGCAAAATAAAGTATATGTAAACATTTTGCAGATTTGAAAAGTTGAACAGACGCGGGCTGTTAAATATGACTAATACAAGCATTCACACAAAATTCAAGTCGTGAATACTTTGAACTTCATCAATTCAAAGTTATCGGCTTTGAGATTAAAATTATCATTTTCATACCAAAAAATATTGCCCCATTGTTATTATAATATTTTATTGTGACATCTTTATTATGACAAGCCGAAAATATAATCGACAAGGTGCGTTTATCGATTGTTACGTCACTCAGCCACAATATTCATTTTCAAATCTTCAGCACAAGTTTGAGAACTTTTCACATAAACTATCCAATTCTTTCTAATAAATTATATGTCGTGTAATAGTAAAAAATAAAAGAGAAGATAAATGATTTTATTTCTCAAAATAAGTTATTTATAATTTGTTTTTTCATAGTCAATGATTCGATGTCCTGTAAAATGCTACGTCCAGTTTTAACATTTTTGACAATTAAGTTAAATATAATTCCTATATTTGCCGTAGCAAATCACGGAGGGCGTAAGAAATACTGATCTCTGATATCTTTCAATGTCGGTATTTCAGAACGTGACACACGAAGTGCCTAATAATTGTCAAGTCTATCATGTATTTAGTCAATGATTTTAGTATAAGTTAGAAGTTTTAATTGGCTTGACATTATATTTATTTATATCTTTTATTCATATTAATTAGTACAAAAATATAAGAAATGTATTCTGTACATAACTATATAAAAACTTATATGTAGCTACTTCATATAACAAACAACTCTACAATTATATACAGAATGTACGATCTATTTTGACAAATTCTCTACCAGTATATATAATCTGTAATAAAAGTAACAATTAACATTTTGTGTTTCTCATAAGCGATTGTTTTGATTATTTAATTTCGGAATATTTGAGGTAAATATTTTTCCCCTATTAAATGTATTTCCCCTAAATGGATCGATTCATTCGAACGATTCATACCATAACACTTTATGTTTCATGCAATTTAAGTACTTACGAAATATTACGTATTGTTTTATACAGGTGTAAAGAACATTCAGATGTGAAGTGCAAATATAACTTTTAATGTATATATATATATATATGCTAATATATATATATATATATACATAGAAACATTAATTGATATTAATATACATAATTTTCTGTTTGTGTACCGTTATGTCTAATTTTCCCGCAATACGTTTATCAACACGAAGAATTGTGGCGCCAAAGCAATATACGCATAACTTCGGTTTTAATGATCGTACATTCTTGAAACGAAATTTTAAAGAATTACCGAACAATTTGTCAGTATTGTGATAATTTATTGCCACTTCAAGATTACTTTATTTATTTTCGAGACGCGTTATGTAGCTTTTAAACATCGTCATTTTATTTTTGTACGTAAGAACTTTATTTCATCTCATTTCACTATATTGTTTATTGTTATTTTCCATCATTACTATATATTATTTGTAATTCTCTCAGTTCAAGAATTATGTCGGACCCTGGATTCTCGTTTGACGAAGAAACACTATCTCCAGATATCTTCAATGATGTAGATAACGTGACAAATAACCCTGTAAATTCTGATGATTGTAAGATATTAATTGAGCACATTTAACTTTGAAGATTTGATGTTCGGGAAAATTAAAACTACGTGTATACTATTTATGTTATATGTACATACAATATTTTGTATATTTTTCTTTAAATTGATTATTCAATTGCATTTTATTTCATAAAGCAATATCAATGTCTATTGATGTTAATGGACCAGAACCTTTGGATGATGTACCTGAATGGAAAGGTGTGAGCATGGATGAGATACGTAAAGGACTAGGTGTATATGATTGCCAGGAGTTACCACCTATTTGTCCTTCTCCATCTCATATAGTATTAATATCGGTATGGATTAAATTGAATAAATATTTTTCATTAATGCATATAGATTTTAACTTAAAAATTATTTAAAATAGTTGCCATTACCGGCACGTGGAACACCAAAACCATATCCTACTCATCAAGTAGAAAAATGGTGTCAAGATTATGTTAGGATGCCGCATTCAAAACGTAGTGTGTATCCAATAGATGAGGCAAGTGAGAGATGACAACAAGTAAAACCTAGTATTATTTTCTACTCTGCAATTTCTAAATGATATAATTATTATTACAGAATGGATCTCGACGTTGTCGAAACAGATGGGAAATAATACAGGAATCATTACTTCAGAGTTTTGTTTCGACTCATCAGTTAGAAAATGCAATACTTTCCTATAATCACACATATGCACAGCGTTGGGATTTTACTGCACTGCATCATTTTTTTTCTGAGGTAAAATCTTAAATTTTATATACCTTTTACACAATGTACTCTTTATATATTCTCATTATACAATAATTTCATTATTATATATTATATATATATTAAAGGTACTTGATGAAGATGAAACAAATAATTTCTTTGAAACTTTGATGCCAAAGATGGTTCAGCTTGCTTTGCAACTTCCTGTTTTGGTAACTGGTTCAGTGCCTCTTTTGAAACGTCACACTAATGGCACAATCAGTCTTAGCCAGTTACAAATAGCCTCTTTATTAGCTAATGCATTTTTCTGTACATTTCCAAGACGTAACTCAACTAATCCGCAATCTGAGTATGGAAGATATCCATACATCAATTTTAATAGGTATTTTGTTATATGATTATAACTTTTAATAGGATTAAAGTAGATCATACCGTACAAATGTAATTAACCAAACAGTAGTACTAGCAGAACTAGTTATACATAATTTAATAATTATATACATTTAATATATTAATATATACATTTACATAGGTTGTTTTCAGCATATAAAGAGGAAAAATGGAATAAGTGTGAATCTGTAATGGAGAAGATGAAATGTATATTTCATTATTTTCGGAGAGTAACATCTAAAGGTGGATACGTTACGATTTATTTAATGAAGTATTAGTAAAGAATCAATACATTATTTATTATAATTTTTCCATAGAGCAGCCCCAGAAGGTGTGGTAACAATACAACGGCGTTATATTCCTAAATCCGATTGCCCAAAATGGGATGAACAAGTACAAAAACTATTACCCTTACATACTACAAGTAAAGGGACGATAGAAGCAGAAGGAACTGGATTTTTGCAAGTGGATTTTGCGAATAGGTATCTTATATTTTTGTAGTCAATATTAAACTAAAGTGATATTTGTTATAAAAATTGAAAACTCTTCTAGATATGTAGGTGGTGGAGTTCTTGGTTTAGGATGCGTACAAGAAGAGATAAGATTTGTAATTTGTCCTGAATTGATGGTAACAATGCTTGTTACAGAAGAATTAGATGATACTGAAGCATTAATTGTCAGTGGTATTGAAAGATATAGTAAATACAAAGGTTATAGTAACAGTTTCAAATGGATGGGAGACTATGTTGATGAAACACCTAAAGATAGCAGTGGAAGACGATTAACATCTATTGTTGCAATCGATGCCCTTTATTTTACGCACTCAGAAGCGCAATTTAATATAAATAATATAATAAGAGAACTTAATAAGGTTAAAATTCGGTGTTTATATTTATGTTAGATAGTTGATTCTTAATTGATTAATTGTGTAAAATTTAGCAATCTTATTTTTTGTAGGCATATGTTGGATTTGTCGGTTGTGAAGGTAGTAAAAACAACCTGCCACCTATTGCAACCGGGAATTGGGGATGCGGTGCATTTCGTGGAAATCCAAAACTGAAAGTTTTATTACAGTTAATGGCAGCAGCTGTAGCAGGTCGATCAATGGTTTACTTTACCTTTGGAGACACAAATTTACGAGATGACATTGCTGAAATCTACATGCATTTTGTAAAACATGAAACAAATATAGGTATTGCTCTACATTATGTTATAATATGTTTTAGATATTTGGAATGTATAGAATTATTTAAAAAATGTTATATTATATATTTTCAGCTCACATTTTTTCATTATTGGTACAGTATCAAGAATTTGCTTCAACACGAAATTCAGATTTCTATCGTTTTTTATATAATCGAAGTAAAATAAAACCAATTACTCAACATTTCAGTAAAAATATTCACACAAAAATTTCTACAGCAAAAGAAGTTTTTAGAAAAAATAAATGCGTTAATAACGGAGAAAAGAAATTATTTCATTTGGATGTTAAGAAGTACCCGCAAATAGAAGAAGAAAAAATACAAGATTGGTTAACAAATGTTGATGAAGATAGTATAGATAAAAAGAAAACAGAGATTTTAAAGGAAGAATATGTAGATGTTAAAAGAACTGTAGAAAAAGAACAGATTCAGAGTAAAGATAATATAAAAAAAAAAGAAGGGCAAATTCACGATAGAGATAGTACAGAGAAAAAAAAGAAATCATCTTTATGGAAACTTTTAGAAGATACGGCGCAGGCTAAAACAACTCAAGAACATCGATTATCTGGTTTGGAATTATTAGATTCAAAGCAAGAGGTTATTTCGCAATATTTAGATAATGGTTGCAGTAAATCGACTAAAGATGAAAGTCGTCAGTCAATAACGATATCTACAGACTCGCATAATATACAGGAATCAACTCAAACTTTAAGTGAAATCTCTGTACCTTCACATAAACACGAATCGCCAACCAAGAAAGTTGGACAAAGAAAAATTTCAGACTTTTTCCAATCAACAAGTTAAAGATCTTTAAATATATAAATTAAGGCGATCTGTTAAACAATAACATTTTCACACAAGACTTTCTAAATAGACACATACTTTGTATATATTGTAATAACGAAAATAAATAAATTAATTAATTTTGCAAACATTGTCTTTTTATTATTACTGTATCTATTCATTGATAATTAACCTACATATGTAAACGCGTTCAGATGTAAATATATAACATTACATATCTTTTTTACGATCATTTTTTTATTAAGATTAATATAATATAAAGTAAGTGACAATAATATTTTATTGTATATGAACATAAGGAGGTAACACAGATTCAAAAAGTGAATAGATCTGTGATTATTAGCAGTCACGTGATACTTATCGACGTATCGTGTTGGCTGTGGACCGAAGAAATCGTCGAATATCGTCGAAGATGGCTGCTACCACTGAAATATTAAATACTCTTACAGAAAGAGCAATTTCCCAAAAGAAAATGTAGGATTTTCTGGCTTGTGACGCGTTTCAGGTAATAACTAAATAATTAGTAAAGAATACGGTGCATATTCACAGGACGGTGTCTGAATTTTATTAGTAAGAACCGTGGGCGGTTACGGAGAGTCATTGTAACTTCATTCTAACTTGACATTTTGACAGGAGATAGACGTAAATATTGGACTGAGCGTTCGATGAAAAGTAGTGTCACAGATTGAAAGTATCAAAATTATTATGACACGTGCAGAAAAAATTGATTCATGTGTATAATAAACTGGATAATAGTGTTTCGTTTTGTCTTACACAACAATGTGCCATTTTCACATGTTATAAGTTCTCCGATATGTTAACGTTTCGAATAACAGCACAATAAGTGCTTAAACAGATTGTACTACCGCATATCAACGTTTACACATTACTAATCCCTTTATTGAAAGATTCATTTATTGTTTTCGAACTATATTTGTTTTCAATTTCATTTAGTTGTGTGAGTCTTAACATCATATAATTTTTAATATTATTGCTATATCAACGTACGATTACACCGTTTATTATATGTAAAATTCTTTTATACAAGCACATATATTCTCCTGTAACTAGTTGGCTTTATATAATGACATTAATAACAATATAATAACAGTTTGAAAAATTATAACTACTTATTTTTATCCAAAATTTGTGTAACTAATATCATAAATACTATAAAAATTAATGAATTTTAACTATGTACTTTAGAAATAGTATGCATATATAAGCATATATATATTTATTTTATAATCTCACAATTCATTAATAATTGTTTCAAAGGAGCATTTTTTACTGTGAGTTTAATAAATTATGTTGTATTTATGTTATTTCATGAATATCTTATGTTTATGTAGAAGAATGCTGACTATGTAAATCCTTGTAATATTATTTACACATCCTTGCTATATGTTAAAAATACTATCAGTGTGTTAAAAATGTAGATTTCATTTTATAAAACATATAATATATGTATAAAGGTACTAAAAAAATGTATTTAATATTCACCATAATATGAATGATGTAAGTAAAAAGTATACCAGTGATATGAGTTTTTAAAAAATTAGTATCAAATTTTTATGTTCTGGTCTTCATACATGTCATTTGTGTGCTTTTAGCAAGTATTAAATATGAACATAATGCGTAAACTACGAGGGGGTACTAGTGTTGGAGGCATGGGTTCCAGCAGTACTGGTGGTTTAGACGATTGTACTGGAAGTATAAATCCTCAACATACTGCTTTGGGTCTTATGCACCTTAAAAAACTTTTTTCTGAATATACCCATCCTCCACATCTCCTCTCTGATGCTGAACGTAATGATAAATTATATAATATGTTGCCATTATTTTGCAAGGTCAGTATTCACATATTACATAAATGGAAGTTCAATAATTTTCTTTCTTTCTAGCTAAATTATTAACTTAGATTAATTGGCATTTAGGTATTTGGATCTAGTCCAACAGGAGACATGAGTGAAAAATTTTGGGACATTTTGGCATTTACACAACAAGTATCTAAGTTAATGGTATTTGAAATCAGTAGTAGGGCAAGTAATCAGAGTACTGAAACTGCAAGTTGTGCCATTGTACAATTTTTAGAAATTGAAAATAGTGAAGAATCAAGCAATGGCTGGATGTTACTATCTGCATTAAATTTGCTTGCAGCAGGTGATACTTCTGTAATACAGGTATACATTTCAATTATACTTCACTATTCTAATTAATATAAACTGCTGTATGTGTTAATAGATTTATATTTTATTAGGCAATGACTACTGCTTCTGTTCCGTCAACATTAGTAAAATGTTTGTACCTATTTTTTGATTTGCCTGAAATGATTGACGACGAGGCTGATATTACAGATGCAAATAGTGAATATACTTCAAAACAACGTAGAATATTATTACAAAAAATATTTGTACAAGTACATATCTCTCATATACCCCTGATTTTTTTAATTTTTATTTAAGCAATTAAACGAATATTAATTTACAGTTATTGGTGAGATTATGTAGCCATCCATATCCAGCAGAAGAACTTGCACGCAAAGATGATCTAACTTTATTATTCTCAGCAATAACTAGTTGGTGCCCTCACTATAATGTGATGTGGCGTAAAAGCGCGGCAGAAGTATTAATGACTTTATCTCGACATGGACTTACCCAAAATGTAGTAAGCTACATTCATAGTAAGTATAAGTTTAAGTTTAATCTATTTAATCATGAACTAAATATGTTTTTCAAATTTGCTAAATAATATGAAATACTGTCACTTTTAATTGTAGATAAAGGATGTATAGCACTATGTGTTGATAATATGCAACGTGTACCTGAGCTGGCACCATTGGAAGTGGTAGAAATGTTTGTTACAGTATTTTGTTTCTTAAAAGACTCTAGTGAGGTATCGCAAACACTTCTAGACGATTTTCGTGCTTGTCAAGGATATATCTTTTTATCAGAATTTTTGTTAAAGTAAGAATTTTCTAACTGTAATAATATTAGTTATATAAATTAATCTTATTAATATAGCATTTAATATCATAACGATATTAATATTTACAATACCATTATTAATTTATGATCTGTAGACATGCTCCATCAAGATTAGAACAAGATAGTAGAGCAGAGGCACAAGATGCCATTCGGAATTTAGTGCTTATGTTGGCTTCTCTAACAATGTGTGGCCATACAGAATTAAAGCCAAGTCAAGCTAGTATGGGATCTTTGTTCCAAATGCTTGGTTTTACTTTACCTCAACCGAGTAATAGAGGTATAAATATTTCAATATATGATTTTAAATTTTCCTAGTGTTATTTAATAAAGCATAATAAAGTAAGTATATCATCTAGAGTTAAAAATAAGTTATCTTTTACAGGAGGAAGTGTCAGAAATATTCAAGCATTCCAAGTATTACAGTCTGTATTTGTAAAGTCCAATTCACCACTCTTATGTTGTACAATCCTTGATGCAATATCTAGTGTATATCATAGTGACAATGCCAATTATTTTATACTTGAAGGGCAAAACACATTATCCCAATTTGCAGAAAAAATTCACCTAAAAAATCGAGAAATACAAGAGAAGCTTTTTCAACTACTAGAATTTATAGTATTTCAACTTAATTTTGTGCCTTGTAAGGAACTTATATCTCTATCTATACTACTCAAAACAAATAATTCAACCAGTTGCAGTATATTATGCATGGAAACACTCCTTAATATACTCAGGTAATAAGCAGTGTTTTCTAATTATACAACTTATTCTACTATACATACTTTATATTAATCCCGGAAAACGTATCTTTTCAGACATAATAATATATTTAAAGATGTATACAGAGAAGTGGGTATGTTAGAAGTCTTTGTTACATGTCTTCATCGTTATGCAACCCTACTCAAAGATAAACAAGCTGCACAAGATCAAGGATTAGGTATTAATATTTTCATACCTTTTTTCATTTTCAAATAACATGTTTTATTTAATATATATATATATATAAATCAAATAAACAAAGACTGTTGTTTTTTAGAATATCAAATCTGCCAAGAAGATGAGCGATTGGGTGCCTTAGTAATGGAAGCCTTGACGACATTATTAGCAAGCAATGTTCAGAATGCTAATGTGTTTAGGGAATGCGGTGGGGCACGTTGTGCTCATAATCTCGTGCCCTATATGGATTGTCGATATCAGGCACTTGGTATTGTTAGAGAATTAATACTTAGTGCAGGAGGAGACGATGACATGGCTACATTACTGGGTGTTATGCATTCAGCACCTTCTAATGCCTTAGTCTTAAAAACACATATATTAAAAGTTGGTGTAATTGATATCACTATTAATCCTTAAATTTTTTAACATTACTATAAAGTATTCTAATTTTTTAGTCTCTATTGGCTTGTTTACGAGAATCTCATCGAACTAGGACTGTTTTTCGAAAAGTGGGAGGTTTTGTGTATGTTATGTCCGTCTTAGTATCTTTAGAAGGTCAACTAGGTATACAAAGATCAGAGAGTACAGAACCTTGTAACGACATAATAAAAAGAACGCCACAGGAAGAAGCACAGTTACTGACTCTTTTACACGTTGTATTTCACACTATAAGTACAGCTATGAGATTTGAACCAGCAAATGCTAAATTTTTCCACCATGAAGTAAGTATTTATTTATTAATATTTACAGAGTAAAAAAGAGAGAACGATTGTAAATAACATAATTATGCAATAATAAATGTTTATACAAATATTTATATAATATTCGATTTACAGATATGCCAATCAAGTTTGTGTGACACTTTGCGACTTCTTGGATGTTTCTCAACACGGACGAAGCTTACTGAAATAGATATAATACCAACTACGAATTATCATAATATGTTATCAGCACTATTTACTGGGAGCGTATTAGAACCGGTGTTCTCAGATGTTATACCAAAGACATTATCATATGCATGCTTATTACTACGACTTCTGTATGATGTAGCACTTGACTCTTTTGATAAGCCAAATTTGGCAGGTCTAGGAATGAGATCGCCAAATCATAAACAAAATAGCGTTGAGGTGGTTCTTAAATTTAATTTATAGTACATAATAATGTATGTTATTAAATTACTAAACTAAATATTATATTATTTTTAGCAACAAAGATCTTTCGATTCACCGGGAAGCGGAAAGAAAAGTGGTATAAATTCTTTAAATCTGAGTCCACCTACTCCTGAACCAATTGTAGTTCATCCTGGCATAGTTGTTGGAATGTTATATTTACTTCCATCAATCTCAGAACCATCCAATCCACAAATGGCTTTAGCTTTACAATTGTATGTCGCAGAAATTATTAAAAGTTTAGTGCGATCCGAAAGAAACCAACAAATAATGTGTGATGCTGGAATGGCGGGTGAATTGTTATCTATAGGTAGAATAGCTTTGCAAGATGAAACACATCCTTTACATCAACCATTACAATATATTATAGAAAGACTTGCAGCACAATCCTTAGAGCCACGTGATTTAAGGTAAGATGCAAAGGAAAGTTTAGAGAAATACAAATCAAAAGTAATATTTGTATATAAACTATATAAAATTTTTGTAATTAAAGGGAATTTTTGCGTTTGGGTGATCCATTATGCTGTATTTCACTTGATGATATTGAACTAAATAAACCTCGAGGCGGACCCGTGCCGTTAACGCGTATTAAAACTTTAGTATCCATGACAACACCAAAGGATTTTCGAGCACACGGTTCTTGTACTTTACCGCCTTTCGTAGAACTGGATATGAGTGCTGAAGGATTTGCATGTCTATATTTACCTAGTGTTGCACCACAAAGTACAACTCCACCTACAGTGGTAGCTGCTGATAGTAGCGTACTTGGTGGAATTGGTTCTGGTAAGTCTTAAATATCTTTAAGATGCAAGTATTAAAGAATACATATTCTTAATTTATAAAAGATTTGCGTTTCCATCCAATGTTAATTTTTTAGGTGATAGGTTATTTCCCCCACAAACTGGTTTGACTTATAGCACATGGATATGTGTTGACAAATTTAGTGATCCTAGAACTGATCCTCACTGCGTGCGACTACTAACATTAGTTCGTATTCCGCAATCAACAAGGGATTTGATTTGTTTAACTGCAGTGCTTAGTGCAAGAGATAAAGCTATTATTGTATCTACACAAGAAACACCGTTACCGCAAAGTAAGTTTTATTAATCTTTTATTTCTCCTTATCCTTATCCTTAAATTCTTATCTTTACTTACTTCTAATCTTTTCTACAACATAAACTTTATCTACAAATTAAATAAAAATTTCAGATGTAAGTGAATGGGAGCCAGAAGGAACTGGTGAATGTGGTGCAAGAGTCTGGTGTCCAGACTTGCTTCATGAAGGTCAATGGCATCATATAGCTATTGTATTAAATCGTGCTGTTTTAAAAAATTCAAGTTTCTCGTTATATTTGGATGGTCAACATATTCATAGTCAAAAGCTTCATTATATTACACAAGTTCCTGGAGGAGGAGCAGCAAATTTGACAGTAGCATCTCCAGTATATGGGTATATAGGTACACCACCTTGTTGGCGACGGTATTCTAGACTAACATGGAAACAAGGACCATGTCACTTAATAGAAGAAGTATTTAACTCTCAAAACATAACAACATTATTTAAATTAGGCCCACATTATATGGGAAGTTTGCAAGCTCCACAGTTGTCAGGTATTAATATAAATTTTATATAAGTCCATACATTTATTTTTATTTAATTAAAAAACTTAATTTTTTATACAGGACAAGAGCCTTTAATGCCTCTTGTTGCAGAAGAAAAAGTTGTATTTGGATTAAATGCTAAAGCAATGTCCCAATTAACATTAGCTAAAATTAGGAAAGTCTATAGTCGGACTGATAACAAATCAATTGCTAAACAGGTATATACAACCATTTCCATTTATAAACATATCTTCTGTATGTATTAATTAAATATTGTTATTATTTGGCAGCTTGGTATGTCATCGCACGAAAATGCCACTCCTATTAGAGTTCTTCATAATTCAGCAGGACATCTAAGTGGACCAGCACGAGCACTTGGTGGTGTAGTCGTTGGATATCTCGGTGTTCGAGTCTTTAGCCCCCGACCTGTAGCTACAATGATTGATAATGTAGGAGGATGTTCAGTGTTGTTAGGTAAAACTTTTTACCAATTTGTACTTTAAAATATATTTAAGTATTTATTTAAACAAAAATTTAAAAGATAATCATTCGTTTTAATAGGTTTAATAGCTATGGCACAAGATGTAGAATCTTTATACGCTGCTGTTAAAGCTTTAGTGTGTGTTGTGAGATCCAACCAAGTTGCCCAACAAGAAATGGATCGCAGAAGGGGATATCAAACATTAGCAATGTTACTAAGAAGGAAATGTCCTCTTTTAAATAGTCATATTTTACATCTTACATTCAGTCTTGTTGGTACAGTAGACAGTGGTAGAGAAACTAGTGCAATACCTAATGTTATGGCATTTCAAGATCTTCTATGTGATTTGCAAGTATGATTTCTTTTTATTGTTGATAGATAATTTATCCTTAGAGCAAACATTATGAAGATATTGAAACATTATACTTTTAGATTTGGCATGAAGCACCTGGTGAACTTTTAAGATCACTTCTAGAACATTTATATGAATTAATAGCAGAATCAAGTGAGAAAAGAACAAATTTACGTTTAATGAGAGATTTGCAATTAGTACACAAATTGCTACATATTTTAAGTGATGTAAAACAAAGTAGTACGAGGCAAATTTTGCTTGCATTACTAAGTATTCTATTAAGTCAACCAAGACAAGCTGATTTACTTTGGTAATTTAACATACTCTAAAAAATATAATTATATTGTATGTGTATATCGATAATATCTTTTATAGGTTTGGGCAATTTATTGTTGCTACATTGCCTCAAAGTTCAGAAAAGCATTTAATTCTTCGAGAAAGCGAAGGAAATAAAGAAGGAGAAGGGGAACACATACTCTTACGAAATCGTTGTTTGCAGCTTTTACACTCTCTGTTATTTAATGGCCCCAAAGTGAATGTAAAGTAAGTGAAACGAAGAAGGTAGATATGTAAACAAATTCACTATAGTTTCTGTATTAACTTAATAATGTGTTGTAGTATGTGTGAGGAATTAGCTAAAGTATTAGGTTTAGATTGGATATTACTATTTCTTCAGTCTGGCCTTCATAGTACCACCGTAATATGGGGGTTACGAATTTTAGTAGCCATTTGTTCTGTACAATCAATATTACAAAAATTTAAAGAAGGAACTAGTAATGGTGGTTGGTTACGCCATACGGATCATAATAAAATGGTATTAGCACTTGGTATGTGTATAAAAGTTATTAAGCTTTAAATAGTTGTATTTCATACTTTTGTGTTATATCTTATTTCTATATTTCTAGGTTGTCATCAGCAAATAACTGGTGGTGAAACTAAACCATCTGGCCTTCATGTACCAGGATTTCAACATTTAGGATGGCTATTACCGCAGCATGTAGATCTTGTTCCAGAATTGTATTTTCTTTTTATTGCCCTCATGATGGGACAACCCGTAAAATTATTACCTACTGATTCCAAAGTTATTTTAAAAGTTCAGTAACATTTGCATACTTTTTATGTTTTACAGTATTTAAATCAAGCGTAAATATAACAAATATTTATGTTTTATGATAACAGCTCGATTTGGACAATGTATGGAACTTCTTGTTTGGTGTCCCTGCAAATCATACACTATCCTCTTTTGCTAGTAGAATCAATCTTTGTCCTGAGGCTGTGGTAACTTTATTAGCAATGGTACGAACAATGTTGAATAATTATTCAATCAAGTAAGTTTATAATTGAAATTTATCTCTTTTTCAATTAATTACTTTATAATATATTAACGTGTATAATTTTTATTTAATAGCCCTGAATCTTTGCCTGATTGGTTAAGCGATTATCCAGTGACAATAATACAGTTCCTTTTTTTCCTTTACCACAATTTCACTGATTTTATGCAAGTATTTATGTCTGCGGAAGTATTGGGTGCATTAGCTGGTACTTTGTTTCCAAAACCTGCAAGCTCTAGTCAAGATAGTAGTGGAGCTAGTACTCCAGCAGATGAGGTGAAACTTAAAGATTAATGATAATCTTTTTAATAGGAAAAAAAATTTACAATAAGATTTTATTTTAGCAAGAACCAGTGTTAGTAAGATCTCCATCAAAGGATGTTGGCTTAACAAATCATCCAGCAAAGAAATTTGTTATGGATTTCATGCGAGTTATTGTAGTAGATTCCCTTTCTCTGCCTGTTAGTGCAAAATCTCCACCAGCAATTGATTTAGTTTTGGAAGCATGGCCAGAACATGCATCTACAGGGCAACAGACACGTTATCAAACAGAAATTCTATCTATTTTAATGGAGCATCTGTTAGCTGCAGACGTTCTAATTGGAGAACAAGCAGCATTACCTGTAGTTCCTGGTGGATCAGTTAATAATATAACAAGTAATGTGTGTTACGTTGCAGCCAGAATAGTTGACAAATTGTGGCAAGGTAAATTTCTAAATTTTCACTTTTTATAGCCAAATGCATAATCGAATATTTATCATTTCGAATCGATTATTTGATAATGTACAGGTGCTTTGACGAAAGACCCACATGAAGTGTTTGATTTTATTGTAAAATTAATTGGACAAGCAAAAAGACGACCAGGTGTCGTTAGTATGGAAGGACTTCATCATTGTTTAAACAGAACAATTTTATTTTTATTGTCACGAGCAACAGATTCTATAGCCGATCAAATGGCTGTGTTAGAAGCGTTGCATAAACTTACCACCCACAGGTGAGATTAATATTTTTTGAAATAAAATTTTTTGCAAATTGTAAATGAAATCTAATTTAAATATATTTTTTATAGATTGTTAGTTTTTGGCGCTGGTAATCATGAATTAGAATTTATTGGTTGTCTGACTTATTGTTTATTGCAACTAACAGCTGATATAAAGATTATGCTTGATACAAATACGAAAACAACATGGCACGTTAATCCACAAGTTGAAGCCAGTGATGATAGATTAACATCTCATCAAGGTCATAATCTGATGGCTGTTGCAGCAACAAGAGTTTGGGAAGAGTTATATGTGTGTAAAAAGCCTGCTATAGAAGAAGTTTTTAAAATTACTCTTCCAACACCTATAGGTAATGAACGGGCTCCCGAATTATCGGTAGTGAGAGATCAAGTACATGAAGCTGCAACTAAGCTTTGGTTGAATTATGTTGTTATGGAAAGAAAAGCTTCTTATAGAGTTCCTTGGGAACTTCATAATCAAATACAATCGGTAAATATTCGTTTACAGATTCTAGTAATAATTTATATAAAATAGAATGTGTAGAAAATCATATTGTGTTTAGAAAATCCAAAAAGTAACAGGAGGTTTAACAAGACTAGCAAGTAGAACAAAAGTTCGGAAAGAAGAATCTGTACGCGTAAGATTGAGATTACATCAGAACACTGTTGCACAATGGACAGAGCAACATATTGCATTAGTCCGTGAACTTGCTGCAGCGAAACGTTTGCAATATATACAAACTAATCAACATACCCAGCGATATGTATATCAAGTAAGGATATCATTAAAAAAAGAAGAAAAAGAAATGTCAATAATTGTATTAATAATTTTGCATTATACAGGAGTGGTTACAGACCGAGACTGAATTAACAAGAGAACGAGGTCTATGGGGACCGCCAACTCCTACTAGGCTCGACAAGTGGATGTTAGATATGACTGAAGGTCCATGCAGAATGAGAAAGAAAATGATGAAAAATGAACTTTTTTACATACATTATCCCTACCGACCTGAATTAGAGCATCCTGATAATGTAAGTTAGCTTCACTATTAAAAGAATATTAATTAATGATGAAAAATAATTTATTTATTTTGATTTTTATAGAAACAATTGAAGTACAAAGTTGCGACAAGCACTGATAGTAAAGAATACTATTTAAAGCAACTTGGTAATTCATCTGGTATGTTTGAACGTGAACGCGATCCTGTTATTGATGATACACCGTTAAATGTTAACGACGCCTCTACGGAAAGTGAACCCCCTATGGTACCATGTACATTAGAACGTCACGCTAGTGAACCTGATGAAGCACCAGAGGATAATGAACAAGAAGAAGAAAATAATCAGACTGTTCCAGACAATCAAACTTTGATACGACTATTAGAGGAACATGAAAAAGTTTGTCTTTTTTCTTTTGCTACAAATATAAATAAATAAATAATAATCTATATATGTAGCATTTAAGCGCTTTTTATATTTCCAGATAAGTCACATGTTCAGGTGTGCAAGGATTCAAGGTTTAGATACAACTGAAGGTTTGTTGTTGTTTGGAAAAGAACATTTTTATGTAGTTGATGGATTCACACTGTTAAAGTCTAGAGAAATAAGAGATATCGAAAGTTTACCCGAAGCTTATGAGCCAATTTTACCATCGCCGGGATCTCCGAGAAGATCCAGAGCTATGAGGCAATGTTCAAAATTTAATTATGAGGATATCAGGTAATAAATTTGTATACAACGTGAAACTAGATTATTGTATCTAATTTTAACACGTCAACAACAGTGATCACGTTTTGTATGTTTTTCTATAGGGAAGTACATAAAAGAAGGTATTTGTTACAACCGATGGCATTAGAAGTATTTAGCGGAGATGGTAGAAATTATTTATTAGCATTTCCTCGTAAAGTAAGAAACAAAGTTTACCAAAGATTTATGACATTTGCAACAGCGATTGCTGATAGCGCGCAACAATCAGTTGCTGGTCAAAAGAGAACAGCAAATGTAGAACAAGCTACAGGTTTACTTTCGAATCTAATAGGTGAAACTTCTGTTACGCAACGATGGGTGGTTAGTATTTTAAGTGATATTAAATTTATATTGTTCATATTATAGTTATTTATGGAAATATTTATTTTATAGAGAGGCGAAATATCCAACTTCCAGTATTTGATGCATCTTAATACTTTAGCTGGTCGTAGCTATAACGATTTAATGCAATATCCGATATTTCCCTGGATCTTGGCCGATTACGATAGTGAAGAATTAGATCTCACTGATCCTGCAACATTTAGAGATTTTAGTAAACCTATGGGTGCACAGAGCCCAGAACGGTTATTACAGTTTAAAAAGAGGTAATGTAACTAAATGAATTAATATAAGAAAAATAATTTAACTGTTAATTCACATTTAAATCAGATATAAAGAATGGGATGATCCACATGGAGAAACACCTCCTTATCATTATGGGACTCATTATTCCTCTGCAATGATAGTTTGTTCATATCTAGTGAGGATGGAACCATTTACACAACATTTTCTTCGATTACAGGTCTATACTAATTAAAATAAAAAGGTCTAATTTATAGCACGGAATTAATTACTACTATAATACATGAATTATGAAATTTCTAGGGTGGACATTTCGATTTGGCAGATAGAATGTTTAATAGTATAAAGGAAGCATGGCTTTCAGCATCTAAACATAATATGGCTGATGTAAAAGAACTTATACCAGAATTTTTTTATCTTCCAGAATTTCTTGTTAATTCAAATCATTTTGATCTAGGTAAATATTACGAGCTAGACATGGATATGTTATTAATAGAACTGTAAACATTAGCGCCATATATTATTTGTAGGTTCTAAACAGAGTGGTGTACAATTGGGAGATATTGTATTACCACCATGGGCAAAACAGGATCCTCGAGAATTTATACGCGTGCATAGACTCGCTCTAGAATGTGATTATGTATCGCAACATCTTCATCAATGGATCGACTTAATATTTGGTTGTAAACAAAACGGCCCTGCTGCGGTTGAAGCTGTTAATGTATTTCATCATTTATTCTATGAAGGCAATGTTGATATTTACAAGTAAGATTTTGTAGTACCTATTTTGCAGTACTTCTCCTAATTACATTTTATGGTTTAACTTTTATAATTCCTATTGTATTCTTCTAGTATTGATGATCCTTTAAAGAAGAATGCCACTATTGGATTTATTAATAATTTTGGCCAAATACCAAAACAGTTGTTTAAAAAACCGCATCCAGCTAAAAAAATGACCCAGAGAACTAGTGTTATTGATCCAGGACCTATTACTCCTGGCTTAAGCATTACTACATCTGACAAGTTATTCTTTCATAATCTTGATAATTTAAAGCCGTCACTTCAACCTATCAAAGGTTTATATAGTTATATAAAGATCTAGTTATTGAATCATTGTGAATCATAATTAGTAATTTACTTTTTTAGAATTAAAAGGTCCAGTTGGACAAATACTTCATGTTGATAAAGCAGTGTTAGCTGTGGAACAAAATAAGACGCTTATTCCTCCAACATATAACAAATATGTAGCATGGGGTTTTGCAGATCATTCTCTCAGAATAGGAAACTATGACAGTGACAAAGCAATATTCGTTTGTGAAGCTATGATACAAAGTGGTGGTGAAATAGTTGCTTGCGTTTGTCCGTCTTCCAAATTGATAGTAACTGCTGGCACAAGTTCTGTAAGTTATTGCTTGAATTTAGTTTTTGTTTCAGCAATTCTTTGAAACAGAACTGTTTTAATAGGTTGTGACAGTTTGGGAATATACTAAAAGGCAACTTTCTATTAAACAATGTTTGTATGGTCACACGGATGCTGTTACATGCTTATCATCTAGTCCAGCATATAATGTAATTGTATCAGGATCCCGAGATGGTACTGCAATTATATGGGATTTGTCTCGTTGCTTATTTGTTCGTCAACTTCGCGGACATGCAGGACCGGTAGCAGCGGTAGCTATAAACGAACTGACAGTACGTTTAATATATTCTGTAAAGTATAATGAACAAGAGCAAAATATAGATTTATATCACATAGGCGTAACATGATTTTTTATAGGGCGACATAGCTACTTGTGCAGCTACTTGGTTACATGTGTGGAGCATTAATGGCGAAGAACTTGCTAGTGTTAATACATGTGTTGGGCGTGCTGACAGAATGCAGCAAATTTTATGCGTTGCTTTCAGTCAAACTCACGAATGGGATTCACAGAATGTTATTATGACTGGATCGACTGATGGCGTAGCACGCGTAAGAATAACGCCACTTATTAAAATATTTAAATTCTATAGTATTGTACATAAATAAAAAAATATCATATTTTTGTAGATGTGGTCGATGGATTATGTACAAGTGCCTGCAGAAGAAGAGAAGCTAGAGGAAATTACTACTACCAAAGAAAAACATATGAAGTCAAATAAAAATGAAAGTCAAAATGAAAATACGAAAAAACGAGTGCATGAATTAGTTAAACAGATGAGCATTTCTGCCGAAGGATCAAGTTTGCTCGCAAAAAGTGGTTCAGAAAGTAGTCTTTCAGAACCCGAAAATGCTAAAGAAGCATCAAGATTGCATGAAGAGAAAGAAGAATGCTCGGATAACGAATCAAGTAATGGTTCCAGTAATAAACCATCGCCGCAGAATAATACTCCTACTATTGTGCTTCGTAGAAAGAGTCGTGGAAATCCAATGTTTCGTAAAAGTGAAGGCGGTGGACGTGCAGATAGCGAGGGTACTCAGACAAGGTACTTAAATACACCTTCTGTTCTTTAGAACAAATATTTTCATTTATTCAGTTTTTACTACAATAGTATTGATCAAATTAATTCATAGCGAGTCATCTAATAATCCTGGGGATTCTGAAGGAGCTCTACGAGCTAGTAAAAGTGATACTAGTTTAACAGATAGTTTCGTCATGGTTACGGAAGCTGATACAAAACCTAAAAAAATTAATCCACAAAATATCTTAAGGGACGGTTTTAAATGGCAACGGCAATTAGTATTTAGAAGTAAATTAACGATGCATACTGCATATGATCGCAAGGATAATGCGGAACCAGCATCTATAACGGCCCTCGCAGTATCAAGGTAAAATATTTATAAATTATTTTTTATTTGAAAAATATATAAAATATTAAAAAATTAAACATTTAATTAAATCACAGAGACCATAGAACAGTGTATGTTGGAGATACAAGGGGAAGAGTTTTTTCATGGAGCGTATGTGAACAGCCGGGACGTACGGTGGCAGATCATTGGCTTAAGGATGAAGGAGCAGATTCATGCGTTGGTTGTGGAGTTAGATTTAATCTTTATGAAAGGAGACATCATTGTCGTAATTGTGGACAAGTATTTTGTTCAAAGTAAGTTACTATGATACTATAAATTATTTAAGTCATTTACAAATTCACAACCTGTTTTCTCTTTCTATATTTACTGTACTTTACTATACTTATTGACATAAGTATTTTGTTAATATTTTTATACTTTATATACAGATGCAGCCGATTCGAATCGAAAATATCGAGACTCGGGATTTTAAAGCCCGTTAGAGTTTGTCAAGGTTGTTATTCGTCATTACGATCTCAGCATTCTGCTGAAAGCAGCATTTAAATATAGTAATTGTATGGTTCCGTATAAGTTATTGGTTTCAGAATGGGTACAGCGAGAATGTATGTACATAGCAACCGCAACCCTTTTATGTTTTTATTTGTATTGTTTTACAAGAGAAACGAGGCGTGCATTTCCTTGCTTTTTCATATTTTGTACGATACATTGTTTTAAAAGATTATTTTACCAGAGAGACAGAAAAATTGATCGCTGCATTTTTCGTATAATCAATTTTGGTTTCAACAATCTTTCATGTTGCGAATTGAGATCATTTCATTTCTTTTTTTCTCCATGAAATAAACTTAATATTACAATACACTCCTGTCGATTTTATAATATTGCTTGTATATTTTTACTATTTTAATGAATTAAGCTATTTCCTAATAGTGATCGGCCTGTTTCACATTATCGACAGGTTTGTACTGGAAGAATTTTAAAAAACAGTATTTGAAAACTGACATGACATTTAAATCTCTAACATGTAAAGCACATATTATAAAACACGAACATATTTTTCGTTTTTAATGTTTGACTCTTAATCATTTCTAATACTTTTCTACATCATGTGTATTTGTATTTTATATGCCGAAGAACAATGTGTACATTTACATTCTGTATTGTATATTTGATTTATATGTTGCACTTACTTCTTAACAGTAAAAGGAGACCTTATATATACAGACATATATACGAAATCATGTATAGCAGCACTTGTTTAATATGCGTAGTCTGTGATTTTTTTCTTTCCTATTTTAATTTAATGAAGCTATAATTAATAAATTTCTTGAGTAATTATTACTAATAATAATAAGAATAATAATATATAGAATGTATATTATGCTATTTATGCGATTCATTTCTCTGTCATAACGCTTATATCGTTTCTCATATTTGAGTGTATTAAATAATTATTGTTAATATTTATTTTAAATTATGATAAAAATTAATACAAGATGTCAATACTGTTAATGGAAAAATATTAGATTTAATATTATTAGATTAACCAAAAAGTTATATTTATACCGTCTATTTCTACTGTTCTTGTTTACATTATGTTTTACGTATAATTATTGCTTAATAAAATGCTTTTATTTTCTTTTTTATAATATCATCATGTACATAATGCAGTAATAATGCGCGGTGTAATTTATTCTAAAAATTATCAGTGGTATATAATTTATTACTGTATCATGAAAGACAAGTCTTTTATTTTTCCATTCTATAGAACTGAAAACACTAATAATCTCAAAATTCAAGAATATATGTATTACAAAAAAAAAAAGAAGGAAAAATATGTAATTGCAGTGCACCCTTTGTGATCGCTGCCTCTATCGATATAAAACTCATAAATTTATAATAGACAATACCTTAATTACGTTAAAGTGTTATTAATTGTAAGATGGTTATGAAACCATAGACTCTAAAACCAGCAGTAATATTGTAAGCAATGTCATAAATGTGGAATACGCTCGTTTGTTCACAAATTGATATATCATGAATGCATCTGTAAAATTAATAGTAAAGAGGGAGATAAATTAAAAACATGTTCTTGGATAAGTGTTTTGTAGAGTTTTAAAAATGATGAAGTATTGCAAACGCAACATATTCTGGGGAAAATTAAGTTTGTCTAACAGTTAAGAAGAATCAATGAATACCGACGAAACATACAAAGATTTGTATAAATACAATGATCGCGGTATTAGGAAAAAAAATTGTCTCCCTTTATGGATAACGAATTCTACCATTTGTATTCTATCGATACACTTCCATTTTTCTAAAGGCACAAATTTTATAAAGAACAAGAATAAGAAGTAGTGTGACGATTAAGAACTGAGAATGAAATAAACGCAGCTTAAATATCGCGAAATATTGTTTCAAGGTGGTACTAGTAAAGTACTATTGTTACTAGTCAAATGCAATACGAGCACACTGCTAATGAGTATTCTTTCAAAAAGAATGCTTTTGATATAAAGGTTAAAAGTAGATAATGCTGGAAATGGTGTGAATGAATTCCAATATTTGAATCTCTTAACTATGCGCCGCATAAAAAGAGTTATCACGTATCTTACGGAAATAATATCTGTGTGTCATTATTACATGCCAGTTCTAATAAAACATTGCCAACTATCTTTACTTTTGTACTCCTACTTATATATACAAAAAACAAAGCTTATACTTAGTTTTACAATGGAATTGGAATGCTTACAATTAATTATAATTAACAGTTGTAGATATTAATTTTGAAATTTTTTACTGTTATTTATCTCTTCAAAATAACTACAAGTGATATCCAATGAACTAAAATTAAGAGCAGGATGAATCTTATGATTGAAAAATGTATTATTTTATCAAGAAGATTACAGTCCATATAATTATGTACAATTGAAATAAGTGATTACTTCATCATGTAGAAAAATAAGTATAATTTCTAGTCACACACATATTGGGTGCCTCTTAAGTTTGCTTCGGTTATACGAAATTTTATTTTATATTTGGAGCAGTATTATATTTAATCATATTTGTTGGTGTTTGTGTATTTTATTACAAGATATCAGAGCTACGTTCTAATTCGAAATGTACTCGAATTTATGCTGTTTATACCCTATATCATACCTAAAAAAGAGAAGTTAAGCATTATACTTGTATGTAATCACATATTAGAGTATCGAAACATATTATCTGTTAAATTTGATTATCGCCATGTAATACGAAAATAAAATTAATTTCATAACTTTCGGCAATATTGCTTTTTTCTTATGTATGTACAATGATTTTATCTTACAATACAATTATGGCGTATTTGCTCTTATAATTTCCTTTTTATGCTAATTTAATAAAAGAAACATTATTTAATATAGACACAATGATCATATAACTTCTTAAGAGACTGTAAAAAAAATACCATTTTGTTATAATGTACCAAATTATATCTTCTTAAGCATTAGAAAAAAGCAAACCATTGCTAATTTTACAATATCACATAAATTAATGTTTTAAATTAGTCTTTTCGCAAATCCACTATATCAATGAAGCATATGTGCATTTTATAATTTGACCCCAAATTGTACATACATAGAGATGTATAAAAAAACATGAAAAAAATATTAATTATATAGAAATGTACGATAGATAAAACTTAGAAAATATGTGGAAAATTCTAATAACCAGTGTTGAATACTGGTATGTATGACTTTGAAGGCGTGCATATGCGTGTTATTCTGTGTATATGCGTGTATACGTTTCCCACCCGCACATAGGAATTACATACATGTATACATACAATCATTTATATATATATAAATATATATATAATATTGTATGTAGGTAGTTTTATTGTACTGTTAGTTGATATTTGAAAAACATTGTATAGTAGATTCTGATAGTAGAATTATATTAAATGGGCCAAAGTTGTAAGAAATTTATTTTATTATCAAACCTGTCTAATATTTGTAAATATAACAAAATTATATGTTGTTTACTTATACTGCAAATGTTAATATAAAAATTGAAAACATATCCATATGTCAAAATTACAGATCACATTTTTTTACAGCAGGATTCATGTTTCTTGATTCTGAATGGATGGAACTTTCTATGGCATTTATTACATGCAATAAGCTGAGCTTGATATTTTTCCCAATCCACTTGGGCATAGTTGAATTCTAAAACAATAAAAGTAAAGCATTTAATTCCATATATATATATAATTCCAATATATATATATTGTTATATCTATTATTGATAGAAGTGAATGGAATTGTCAATATTTTAAAGACTAGGTCACAACAAGATTACTTACCTGCAGGAATGACAGGTTCTTCTTCTTCTGTGGAAATAATGGACGTGGCCAATGACTTATCAATAGTATTACAAAGTACTGTTTCTATGCTATTATCACGAATTGGTGTTCTAGCTAGTTCACGTTTAGGTTTCATAGGATCAAAATCATCATTATTGTCCTAAAGAAATAAAAAAACCATGTTCAATAGTATGTCTATTGAATTAATTGTATATATTAATTAAGTGCAATACTTGGTCTGTGTCAAGTGATTTATCTTTTATCATTTCTTCTGTATTATTTTCTATTGGTGGAGAACCTGCTTCCTCTGTAAACATAACTTTTAATTGAATAATTGTGCAGAATTATGATTTCATGTTTTGAATGAATTTTTTACCTTTTGAATCAACAATACTGCTGGTTGCTATTTCTTCAACGTTTTTAGATTTTTGCTGAGGACGTCTCAGAGATACCATACCATGTTTTATGTTTTGAACATAATTAATTTTACATTTACTTATTTGTTTAAATTCCTCATTTGTCTGAATATCACTAGAGATACATTTTCTTGATGCATATTTCTCTATTTTTATATCATCTGATTTTCGTATGTCTTCATTAGATGTAGATCTATGCCTTTGATTAGTCTCAGAGTTATTTACTTCAAGATTATTTTTCTTGATATTATTTTTCTTTTTTTGAGTAGTTTTATTTTTTGATTTTCTATTTTTGTCTTTCGGTTGCTGTTCTTCATCTGATGCCTGAAATGTTAATCTTTTTGGATTGCCAAAGTATAAAGATGTAGATCTAAATTGCTCCACATTAGGTTCTGTCTCCTGCATTGTTACATCTGGACTAAACAGACTTTTATGTACATTAACATTTAATATATGTTTATTTCCTTTTTGTGGTTTTTCTATGTTTTTATGTGTTAATTCATTATGTTCTAAATTTTCTTTGTTTTGATCTATGTTTTCATGTTTCTAGAAAATCATATATTTAATTTAATACATAATATACAGAATATATAATAACAAAAATTCTATACATTAATCAAAAAAGAAGAATGAAAAGAAATAATCATTTACCTGATTAACACAAACGTTATTATTACATTTACACCATTCTGTACATTGAATATTTTTTTTTACACAACCACAAATTTTGGAAGAACATTTTGTTTTACAACTACAACCATGCTGTATTATCTTTGTATCCTTTTTCCATGCACTTTGATTCTGTACTGTTTGATTAAATTCATCTACATTATTAAGATTTACTGGACTTGGGGTTCTAGATTTTTGAACTGTTTCAGGAGTTTCAAAAATATATTTTCTTAAATGCTGAACTTCAATTGTAAGAAGTTTTACTTGTTCTTGCAAATTTGCTATTTCTAACACAGTATTAGTTTTATTGGTTTGAGTCCCAGCAGTTTTCGTTTCTCTGAAAAAGAAACAAAATTTTCTCATTCAAATTTTATACGAAACAAAAAAAGATAAAATAAAACCTTAAAGAGGCTTAAATATTTATAACGTTTCAAACTTATTCTTTATGTATAAATAAAAGAAATAAACTATAAGTAAATAATATGTCAATAACAAAAATAAGTATAATAATTATTACTAAATTCTTATCTAATTTTAAGATTGTAGCAGATGAAAGTCCAATACTATAAACAAATACTACTAAAAGAATTATTATATTTTTTATATCAGAATCATATCTAAGTACTTCAATCTAAATCAAAATAGCAAACATTTTAAACGTATGAATGTCAAATTTGTATCAAATTTATCTTTCAAACATTTAACTAAGAGAAATTAAAATAAAGAAATTCCTTACTTTTTGGCTTTTGGTGTTTGTGACATTTTATGAAGTGAAAATATTAAACACGGCTAAAATTATTTGATGAAGAGAATTAATATTCAAACACAGTCGTGTATTCAATGTAACCTGACGTTCGTGTTGACGGTTGACAGTTTACTCGCATTTAAATTCTTCTGACCATAGACGTAGAGGAATAGTGAAAGTACTGTTTTGCCTTTAGTTATTGTTTTTCATCGTTTCATTTTTCTTGAACAAACAATGATTTATTATATTTTAATTTCTTATTTAACCTTATCTATCTTAGATACCTAGTCTTACAAAATTTTATTCGAATAATACTTAGTGTAATATACATATTATATATATTATTAATTAAAATTTCAGCAAAAAAATGTATCAGTGTCATATAATATCTTTTGAAACACAACCTGGCACTAAAACCGGCTTTGTACTTATTTATTTGTACTTATATATACAGTATATGGAATGTAAACAATAATGACGACTGTGTTACAAGTTGTGAATGTAATTGAAATAATAAAAATAAACAGTGTATTCAAAAGAGAGAATACACATTTTATATAAATACCAGCTAAAAATTCAAATTTATTAAAAAAGAAATTTTCAGCTTGTCATACTAATATCGTGATCCATCATTATTTTTATGTATTACATCATCTTAGTTATGATATAATCAATTGTATAAATAATTATATATAATTAACACATTGAAAAGGTTACAATAATTTTAATTCCCGTGTATAGCTTACATATCATCCTATCCTGGAAAGAAATTTTAAACATAAAATAATAAGTAAGTTATTGTTAAAGGATATATAATAGAAAAAGGAACATAAAATACATTTGTTAATATTTTATAAATACCTGATAACCATCGTCCTTTTTTTTCTAATATGTTTATCAATTCTTGTCTAGATGTTTAATCGCTATATTTCCCCACAATTATTATTTACTCAACTGTTCTTAATGTAATTTTGTAGCAACAATAACAAAAAAAAAAAGAAGAATAAAGAAAGAAATGGAAATATATGACGAGACGCTGATCAGAGTGAGGACTCGATTCCTTCTTTTAGTCGCGATGTCTGAGGCTGCACGATTAGATAAGACCTCGGTTCATAGTGCGTCCGAGATGCAGAGCGCATAAGAGACCAAGAGACCGGAGGGCCGGCCTCAGTTAAAGCTGTGTGTGCATACCGGCAAATTCGTTGACAAATTAAGTAAAAAATTTGAGCTAAAGGATCAGTGTTCGCTTCGCGAGTAATATACACGTGCCTCGTATAAGTTCACTTTCGACTGGACTCTTGGCCAACAATCACACTTACTCGTCTCTCAAGTCATACATCGAAAACAATTAATTTTTTACTGATGTTTCTCTACTTAGAGAATAAAATTTAAATCGTTCTCAAGATCGAACTATGAATTCTTTTTTCGAAAGAAAATTTATATTCGAGATGGAGTGGGACTGACTCTGATTCCTTTATATTCGATTATAATTACAAGGAAGTAAGAGAAAGAAATTAACAATGCCAGCCTGTACTAGTGAAAACGTTTCGAGGTTTTGGTCCTCGAGTCCACCGATTTCCAGGAGCAATAGCGTATCTCCTCCGATACCTAGTTCACCATTGTCTACGTCGCCGCCTTTGATATCACCGATATCTACTTTGAAACGATCTGTATCGAATGTTTCTAATCATTCCAATGCATCGAACATCTCCCAGTCATCGAACAATTCGGGCACACCTACTGTCATATTTTCACCGAAACGACAGCAGCAACATCAACAACACCAACAGAGGTTGCAGTTAAGCTATCAAGCTCAGCCAACACAAGGACAGGATCATAATCGAAATGACTCGTTGCTACTGAAAATTTTCTCGGTGTACATAGACATGTTATACGTAGTACTTCAAAGTATCATCTGCGTAATAACTTATGCGATCTGGGCGCCAGCACTCGGGGCATCTATTTGGGTTTACATGCTATGGCTAATTTTCCAATTTCCCTTGACCACTTTCAAATGGTTCCTAACCGTGCTCTATATCCCGGTTTCGGAGAGGACTCGTACTAAACGCTGCGTTCTTATTAGTGGTGGAAGCACGGTGCAAACAGTTCATTTAGCACGAAACTTCTATAAAGCCGGCGCTAGAGTGGTGATCTGCGAATTGGAGGGTTTATTCAGCTTGGCCAAGTTCTCAACTGCGTGCTCCAAGTTCTATACGATTCCAAAACCAGGACCTGGAAACGCGATCGAGTACATCAAAGCGTTAAAAGACATTGTCCAAAAAGAGAAGGCTGTCTATTATATTCCGGTGAGTGCTAGTAACACGGCCTACTATGACGCCTTGGCGAAACCTTACCTGGAGACAATGGGTTGTGAGTGTTTCGTGCCTGGTGCCAGTGAAGTGACAACTCTGGACGATCCCTTGGAACTTTTGCAAAGATGTCAAACATTAGGTCTACCGACCCCCTGTCATGTCGTTTTACGCTCTATACAAGATGTTTCGAGAATGTACGAACAGAATGCGTTCTCCACTGGAAGATACTTGATGCTAGCTGCAGGACCAGTTGGAATGAGAGATCGAAACAAGATGATACTGCCTCCGACTATAAGGGAATTCAGAAACCAGCAGTACGAGATTAGCGAAAGTAAACCTTGTATAGTAATACGTGACCCTGGCGACAGACACTATATTACTTGCACTACGGTGAAGGAGTCGAAGATCGTGGCCAACGTGACTTGCTTGGTGGACGAAGAGCGAGGCTTGATACCTGAAGAACATCCGGAAATAATGGAGTGGCTCGACAGATTTTTCGTTCGGTTGTTTAGTACCAGGATCAATGGGCACTTGAGCTTCAGATTAGCCGTAACGGAAGAAGGAGAACTAGTGCCAATCGGCTGTCGAGTAGGCGTTAGCTTACCCTACATCTGTCACACGGGAATTCATCCTCGATTGGTATGGAAACCCTGCAGACACTTCTCCAGACAAAATTCAGGAGTCTTGACTACGTCGGACAGGCATTTGCTACCGAATGGAGCATCTTATGCACTGAAAAGATTAGCGGGAGAGACCGTTCCTCACCTGTTGGGCACCGTACTCGACAAACGAGAAGCTCTTTTCGCTTATTGGGACCCACTACCATATTGTGCCTACTATCATCTTCAATTACCATTCAGACGCCTCGCAGGCATAATTCGAGCACAGCCAGTACAACATCCACCATTAGCGGTAGTGCAGTAATTTTAGCTGAAATTTAGCGAACTCTATCTTAATGAACACTAATAAAGTCCATTTTTTAAAGCAGTCGCGTAAACGGAGTCAGAGCAAAAGAAAACAGAATGGAATGGTTGAGAAACGAGCCTGCATGATTTCAATCGATTTCACGAAGGCAGCCAGTATTCGGAGATACGGATCGAACGAACGAATTCTTGTGCTTGAAAATAGAAAAATCGAACTGAACGATACAAGGGAAGGGAGGATTCGTGCGGGAAATCTATAGATTTCAAAGGTCAAGTTCATCTTTATCGATAATAAATACTGCTGAAATCACAAACAAAGTGGATGTGAATTGAAAAAGAAGAAAATGAACAGGCAGAAGAAAATATACACGTTCGAATCACGTGCCGTTGCTGTTAGACAAACCACTTTTGCGCGCTGCAATTTAACGTATGTTCCTATCTTCATAGACTGCTATAGTGCTGAGAAAATTAAGTGAAAATTTCGTGTTTCGCAAATGTACAATTATATTGCGTGTACAGTGGACACACATATCTTTTCTCGTATTCAATTCGAATTTCTTTTTTTATTTCTCTGCATCGATGATTCGACGGTGAACTTTACCTAGTAAATAAGCATGCGTGCATACCTACATACAAACACTATTAATATATTTTATATTTTATATTTCATTCATTACACATTGTTACATCAAACTCGATAAATTATAAATAATGTTAATTGACCTATTATTCATACTAAGCGGATAAGAGGATGTTGCGACGATTCTCGTTCAAGAGCGGGTTGGTTTACAAACTTTTTTCTATTTCTCGACGAATACCGAGATGCTGCAGAATTTCTGTATATTTATAGTATTTGATATTTTGTAAGGAGTCGAATTAACTAAAATTCGTGTAAATACTCGTGAGCACATTATGAAAATAACGAACGTATCAATAAAAGTTGTTCAGAACGGAATATTTTTTAATATAACGCATTAAAATTATTCTTCATTTATCGACAATTAAACAACATAAACTCTGCATCAAAAATAATCGAAATATGTAACCTTCCTTTCATAATTTCATACTCAAACTTTTAAGTCATTGGCTTGTTTTTCAAACAAGAAACTAATTCTATGAAGTAAGAGACAATCTCGGTTACGTATTGTTGACATAATATAAAATTATATCAAAGTTCGGTAGATACCAAAACTATCGCCTTAGAGTGATCGATGTACGCATTGTCTGTATACACTCATCGATCAATGCATGAATGTACATATCTGATTCAGCAATAACAACAAACAAGTTCTTGACCAGTGTACGAGCAAGATTAATCGAATTGCTCGATTGCATTGCTGAAGCAGTAAATAATTCGTTATATATACAAGTGACCCGGAGGGCACTTAACGGACTTTGAAAGGCAAGGGTCACCGGTTCGAGAGATGCTGTCGGTATTATCATCCATCTGGTTTTCTTCTTTTCTCTCTCGTCATTTCTTCTTCCTTCCCAGCAAATTTTTATCTTTAGCTGTCGTCAACTGTCTGAATGAACATGTAATTTTGTCACTAATTTCTCTCTCTCTCTCTCTTTCTCTCTCTCTTTCTTTCTGACTCTTTCTCCCTTTTCTTTATCTAAAACTTACACGATAAGAAGTTAATTAGCATTTTTTACAAACTTTTGAGATGCTTATAATTAAATTTTGATTTGGGAAATTTATTCAGTAGAATTAGTTTTACTCGAACTTTTATATTTGTTAAACAATAAAATAAAGGTAAGGATATGTGTCATGAGGGATTTATATTCGAGCATGCTATTGTATGTTTAGGTCAAAATAGATTTCCGTGATCGCATGACATTTCCCTTGCACAAGAATGTGACGGGAGATTAATAATGATCGTAAATATCACTGATAGATCATACATGTAAAATAGGGGTTGTTTTCACGATGAAACGGGATGAAAGGTGAAGATCGGAAAACGGAGCGACTAAATGTGTAACGCAATCTTATCATGCGATAATATCGAAATGCAGTTCCTTGACGACGGCCGGTGAAATAAATCAATACGCGGACCACCTTATTTTTTTGTTTACATTTCATTTGGAGACAGCATACAACAGAAATTGCTCATATGTCAAAATTGATGTGGACTTTAATTGCATCTTACACATGCGATGAACTCAACAGTTGATCGGCATTCAGAGGAAAGATTTAATAGAAAGCTTGCGAAGAACATAAAAAACCATATAAAATACGTATATTTTTTCCAGAAAAACGAAACAGAGCACTTCTCATTCCCAAAATAATTTTCAGATATTAAATATCCTGAATAGACAGATCGAACTGTCACCAAGCCGAGTTCAGAAGCGTCTCATTTAATCTGATTTCATGAAGGAAATGTGATGATTCGTAATGGCTTATTTTTTAAGCAAGTTGTCCAATTTTTGTTTTGCCGTCGACCCCTGTTATCCGAGGACAGGCTTACGATTATCATGATTCTCTCTCTTTCGTTTCAACAGTAAAATCACCGATTTATCAAGTATGTACACGATTGCCTGTATAATATCTTGTACGAATTCGTCATACGATTTTGATTTCTCAGAATTAACGACTTTGATTATTTTTTGTTTACGATTGTTCGACATATTTAGTATTGTATACGTTAACTCTCGATTTCGAAAAAGTAGGAAAGTAATAAAAGGTATTGGACTGCGAAAACAGACTTCAGAGTCGTTTAATAATTGTTCAGTCTAACAACTATTCTCACGTTTTTTCCATCAAAATCTGTTTCGAAGTGTTTGTTTGTGGCCGCGTTACAGGTGAAAGGTATGGTAAAAGGAAGCTTGAAAGCTCTTAGCTTGATTTGACTAGGAATAAGGAAAGTCATTTTCTTAGGTAATGCGTACCACATGGTTCCAGGTACCGCACTGTGAGAACAGATTCACCTGACTCGTATACCAATGGTCCGTTTACTGCTACAACTTACACCTTACCGCTAATTTCCTAGTGGCAAGAATGTTTAACGCATCGATACGCTTCTTATGCGAGAACGATCCTTTATTTCAGCGATATCTTTTGATACACACATTTTGTTAAAATTTGCATTGTCTGTTTTTTAATTGTTTGCAGAAAGAATTTCAATAATAAAATAACTCACAATTTCTATGAATTTTCTTTAGCAATACAATACACGATCAACCAAATCAATAATAATCAGTCTAAATGTATTGGTCCTCATCGAAGGTTAAAAATTATTTAAGAGAGCCTACATATTCAACATGTTTTAAATAAGTGTCAAAGTTTCCGCGTTATTCTTAAAGCAACGTGAAGCTCACTGTAACGTCTGGCTATTACAAGATTATACTACTTAAAGCGCACGGACTCGCGGTGGTTCGATTTTCATGCTAATGTAAACATGGGTATACCTTCCAACAGATGCACTTTAGTCTTTTTTTTTTTTCAATTTTTTCTTGCAACGCCTGTTAGAAAAAGACTAAATTACTTTGAGAAAGCAAATAAAAAGTTGGTATAATTACTGATATCATCGAAGGTGCGCACTGAATCGTAATTGAATCACGTTGGTAGAAACCGGACGATGGAGTTAGTCGAAATAACAGAAGCGAGTAAAACGATGTAAGATACCACCGTTGTAATCTAATCTCTGCGAAGAAGCGTCCGGCAGAGTGCAACGAGAGTAAATACATATCGTAACCAGAAGGGGGAACTTTCGGTGTATCGATGGTCGGCTATTAATACAGTCCGGTTGTTAGTTCTATACGCAGCATTGGTCTGTTCGATAATAAATTGTATTTTCCATCTGTTGTTGATGTTTAAATCAAACAATTGACAACACAATTGCCGTGTTTCATTAGTCAAGCGGTGTTTTTTTAATTGATCATTATCTATCCAGTTGTAATTGACCAAATCTCGTAACGAGAGGATGAGATCTGTCGTGTTTTTTCTCTTGTTCAATCTACTGGTCGTTGTCGCCTATAGAAACGAGCAGTGTCAACGAAGGACAGACGAGCAACTTATCTGGGACTACGACGTCAGAAGATCGTACAGAATCGGTGCATATCAAGTACGTACTACATATAATTCAAGGTGATGTCGATGACCAGACATCTATGACACACGAGCATCATTGACGCTTGTCAAAGTTCAAATTGAGAGAAACTGATCCTTTACTGAAATTGTATCAAATGGTATTATTTTTAATTTACGTTTCGTGATTATTACCAGTGACATTTCGCGTGCCCTTTCGCGCTATTTCATTGCTTCATTATTTTATCATTATCTTCTCCCCGATAAGTTTCATGTTTAAACAGATTTAAGAAATTAAAATGGACGTAAACAAAAAGATATAAACAGTCTTAAAGATATAAAAGGAGACTTTTAATAGTGATTTGCATTATTCGCCTACAGGAAGTGGAAGCAGAATATGGACCAGCCGATGTGACGATCACATGTATAGGAGTAGATTCCCTATCTGACGAGAACAACGGAGCTATGTGGGTGACATCCGGTGGGATAGGATATAATTTCATTAAAATTAAGTTCAGGTCGAAACACTCCCGAGGATTTCATTACCGAGTCTACGTTTATGGAAAACCACACCGAACAAATAACATTAATTTATTATAATTTTTTGTAACAATAATCCTCTATGATTGTATTGTTGATGGTATTTGTGACTGTAAAAATTTAATAAAATTTTGTTCCCGTTAAATTTATTATTATTTTTTAAAGTCTTCTGTCGCACTATTATTACCGTAAAATATAGATAATTTGTTCTGAGAAAACAATAACTGTCTCGAATAGTTGCTTCCGGTTCGATGACAGTGGTTAATCGTAAATCTCCGAGTCGCCGCGGTTTATTTCGTAAAGCTTAAATGTCGTGACTGAAATGATTGGCTCAAATAAAAGTTTTCCACAAAGGTATACGAAGATCGAGAAACCATTATGTTAAGGGTACCAGCCACAGATTTCCTCCGACGACAAGTTGAACGATTAATGAATCGGCAGAAATATTTTTCCCTGCGTGCACGAAATAATGCGGAACTCCCTGCTTTACCGAGTAATTGCAAGGAAGACATTTGTTTGTGGATTCTATTACATTATACTCTACAGGTGAAACAAGATATCTGACTTAAGCCGAGAATTTTTTAATCTAACACAATTCTACTTTCGATGACTACAATATACCTACATAAACCTACATAAACCTACATAAACGGAAATAATATACGTGTATGAGTCTACTTCTGCTGACTTCTTCATTTTCATAGATATGCTAATCACGCTATCCACAAATTATGAACAAAATCTATAGAAAGTGATCAAGAGATTTGTATTATCATAAATATGTACAACACAATAAACCGCGATACGATGAGACATTTCTCAATAGCTTGAAAGTTCGACTCTCGTAAATTACGTGATATAGGTACATGGCAAATGTTATCACGAGAGCCGTTAACTGGCGTGGTTAATCGGTGAAACTAGGTTTACGGTGCTAGCGAAATAACGGTATTCGATGCGAATAACTATCCCTGGTCTCTGGTGGATCGAGCTAGAATCAAAGAGCTCGCGTGGGCACGGTTAAGCACGCGATCGAGATCGGGTGGTGGAGCATCACGACGCCGACGCCGACGTCGCGCTGTTACCGATGTCGGCGTCGAGGTCGACGTCGAGGTCGACTTCGGGGGCGCTTCAGTAATAGCCAGCCGTTTGCCCGCGTCGAACGCGTAATCGAACTTCCTCGAGCGTTAAAAGGCCCTGAAGAAACTATATCGCCGCCAACCATCCTCCGATATCAACCTTCACACTCTCATTTTAGTTATCGCTGATACCAGACGTCTTTTTGCTACGACAAACCGCTCGAGATGTCACGGGTGAGTTGTGGCGAAGAAAATAATCGCGATTGTAATTTCATTTCGCTATATATGTATATGCCACTTGTCCACGCAGATCTTTACACGTTGTTTTGTTCGCCAAAGTTTGGTGATTTATTGGCGAATTATCTGATTAGTGTACAATTATTTGTCGAGTGATAACAGACCTGCAATTTCCACTATGATTAATCGAGTATCGATATTCATTCGATTCGCTTGCTTATAATTGATATTTAAAATCAAATGAGATAGTTGTTTACGAAGTTTTTTACTTTTTTGTAATTGATTATCTAATTTCCTTACGAAATGTACCATATTTAGTTTCTAATTGTCGATAAAACGTATGTACGATCAAATTTATTACTTTGAAAAAATGAAACTAAACGTTTGTAATTCATATTATCACAGACGGAAAGTTAGATCTTTCGTTTCGGCTCGTTAGTATTAAAGTCTTGTCACGTTGCACAAACTGAAATTAATTCTGAAGAGCAGAGTTGATGGCGTTTGCCACGCGATTAATCAACAAATTCTTCGATCGTACGTGATATCCAGGTGCAATAAACTCGACGCGGAGAAATGAGATAATTAGCGCTACTGGTTCACTAGTTTCGTAATAGTTAGGATTGATTGACTTCTTCCATTAACTAAAACCCGGTGTACCGGGCAATGGAAAATCGAGTAAATGAACTCGACACCGCCACTCTCGGGTTTCCATCGTTTTACGGATAATGATCTCCGACCTATAATTGTCTATCATTAAGTACCTAAGATTACTAATCTAGTCAGTACGTAGCAATTACTACACCGAATGTACTAAAATTTACAAATATTCTAATCTTCTTAATTTGTACGTTTCATTGCGAAAAAATGGAATGTTTTTTGTCTAATGACTTTCGGTTTTCATTAAAACATGAATATACTTATACATGTTTGTCGAGGTTCTTAAGTCTTATTGATTTTAGCATGATGCGGTTAAAAATCTTATTTCCGGTTTGCATACGGATATAAATAAATAATAATTAATGATGGTAGCGATAGGGTGACCAGTGGCCAGTTTCATAGATGTGTGACGCATTGGTTATGGGGTGACACGCGTTCAGATGTAGTAGGTAATTTGGCTGAACTTCATGGTTGGGGTTGATTCTGTCACGTGTCATAGAACCCCACTCAAGCCGGTTTACCACGTGCTTGCTGGCTTATCGGGATCTGTCGCGCGTTTCTTAAAGCCGCACTCCTGCTCCCTTTACAGATAGATTTGCAGTTACAGATAGCCTTTTCGTTTGTGTGAATTATTTTGCGTGAATATCAGTATAAATAAGTAGAAAAACAATATACACAAAATTGCATAAGGTCATGATATAGATGTACAATAAGATGTATCACGTGTTATAAATCTGTTTTCCATCAATCAAATATAGTACGCGAAAAGTACGCATTCTCCACGCATTTAACTGCATGTACGTATGTCGCCTTTAAAACTGGTCGATAAGTTGCTTAAAGTAATCATTATACACGCTTTCTTTGTCATAAAGTGTTTCTACTTTTAAAATTAAAATTATTAAAATGAACGCGAAAGCAAATTATCAAATAAAAATTGTTACATATCGCGTATAGATATTTGTATCAATAACTTATCGCCATTCTTAACTCGACAATTTTATGCGTTTTCGTGTTTCTCCACTACTACTCTATTTCAAATGCGAGCAAGAAATAAGACAAGTAAAAAAAGTAGCAAAGGAGAAAAAAAGGTCGAAAGAAGATATGTAATTAATTTGCACACGATTAATCACGTATAGTGAAATCATATTTTTTGTTTAAGTCTCACAATCGCTTCACCATATTGCGTGAATCGTATCACTTAACACGTGAACCGGACGAACGATGAACATTGACCGTGGTAATTTCCCCGGGCTCTGTAAGACGTTCGCATCGTCACGTCTCGCTGTCCTTATTAGTTAACGAGTTCTCGATACAGCAGTTATTAATTTTACACGACGTCGTGTTATAAATATAACGTGCTTGTTTCTTCAATGATCTGTAACGAAGCCGTGATAGGCCAATAAAAGAAAGCGCAATCTTCGATCTTTGGAATGATGAAACCGTCCGAACAATAAAATCTTTATTGGAAATATTCAGGCGCCTTTGATAGCCGAGTCCAAATATGAATTTGCGTATAAAATCTAATATCTAATTGTACATTGGCCGTTGCTACGATTAACAAACGATTTAATATCATTTTTATTTCTCTCTTTAAGCTGTAGCTGTAGATTACCGTTTTTTTATCTTGGAGTTTGCGTTTATAACGTAACCATGTTGGCTTTTACATGATTTTGTTAAATTCCACTCTATGGATACAGCGATTAAGTAATATATAATTGCATTACTCTTGGATAATCATCAAGACATCATCTACGCACGTGATGCGTAAGTGTGATTGGATAATCAGAACTATTAAGGTCATACAAGTTCTAGATTGCGGTTATAAGGAATCGTTTAATTAAGTTATCAATTGGTTCATTTATTTATTTTAACATATTTATAGCGTTTCCATAATAAGACTTTGTATCAAGCAAAATATTTGGCAAATTTCTATTAAGATGTCTAGATTAAAACCCGGATATTGGACTACCAAAATTAAACCAATTCACCAACCAACTCATAATCAACCAACTCACTGTTTTGATTTTGGCTAATCAAGTCAATTAAAAAAAGCGCTTCATCTACCCACGAAGTTTCGACAGCATCGGTGTAATGAGCTATAAATCGATTCGGTATTCAAAGAATGTAATCGAAGTTAATTTTCACATGGTCAAGGACGAACATAGGCGTCCCTTTGTGAAACTATGTGACCGTGAATTCTCGTGTAATGAGCCCGGATTCTCTCACGCTATGCTTATTCGATGCACTTATCGGTAACGATATGCTTTGATATCATTCGAAGAAATTTTTAGCTGCGCTAATACTCCGTAATATTTTTCACATGTAGTTAGTGATTTTTTGATAATATATATCTAATCGTATTTTAGTCGACCAAAATTTATTTCTTAAAGTATGATCAAGTGTCAAAATTATTCACGTATAATATTAGCCACGAATTCAAGATGCATATTCCCCTTCTTTCTTCTTCGAAGTTGCATCATAAACAAAAATACAATTGCCGACCAATGTTTCTTGTGAAAACCACACGACCAGTTAATAATTCATTGTTTAACAAAGAAGAAAAGACAACGGGGTAGAAATTTCTGGAAAAGAATGAATCGAATGGTTCGAGGCGTGCACCAGCAATCAGGCGATAAAGTTGAAAAAAGCCTTCCTATCTCTTCAATTACCTTCCTGACCGAAATGCCTTTCCGACAATTCACTTTTTCTTTCGCTGTTTGATATTCGCCATTATCTCATTATAGATGCCGGGTACAAATAAAAGCAAAGTCGAAGATAATTCAAAATCGTAGAAACTTCTCGACTTCGTTTAGCATATGCAACATCGAAAGAAAAAGTCAATAAAGAGGAAAGGGAGAAAGACGAAGAAGGAAAGCGGTAAAACTATCCCATCATAGAAAAGCAGCGGAAGGCTATGCACATAATATCTGAGCGCGGTTATCACCGACGGGATAATGTGAGAAAAAGGAGAAATACGATGGAAGAGGTGAAATCTCGATGACCCACGGAACCGCCGTCTGTAAAAACTTGTTCAGATATGCAAACGTGCGGTTTAATCCGGTTTACTCGTTTCCTTCGTCTCTTTGACACGGTTCAAACTCCATGATCACACACAGATTACTGATTTGACAATTTATCGTGATCGCTTGAATTTATGCGCCACCGTGTAATTCCTCTGGAGGATTATTTTAACAACAATGATACAATTTCATTGTATAGACAGGTACAAATGTGGGAAATGGTGATAAGCATTATACCTCTGATCTCTATACCTCGTATCTACTTAGCACCGAAGCTAAACTATTCTTCATTATCATTTATTGTTATCATTTTTCTAAGCAGCCCTTCTTCGATAAAACTTTTAATAGATTCTAGATACGTAATAAGAATTAAAGTAATTAAATCGTAAGAACTTTTTAAATCCAATCGGACGCTCTCTTTCTATGAATCAAATTATTTGATTGTATCATTTATAAACGCTATTACTGTTATTTCGCTTGTTGTACTTTGTTCTACCATTAACCTACTTATGCATTTTTCTGCTTTCTTTCAATTTATTATTATATCATAATTTGTTTTATTGTAATTGTTATCTTTGCTATTAATTAGTTTGTATTATTATAAATTTACTATTCTTTTCTTATTTTTATATGATCATCATTATTATTACTATTTTGTTCTTGTACTTTCTTTATTCTGCTATTAGTTATTTTCGTGTATTTCTTCTGTTTTTTATTAATCTCATTATAACGACTGTATCAGTGGACTCTTCACGTTAATCTTAAATAAATAAATTAAATTAAACTAAATTAAATAAACTACTATGTAGACGTATTTAATTTTGATAACTGGGAACTTTGGTACCGCGGCGAACCAACAGAAAAATTGGAATTTATTTAAAATAAATCGGTTAAATAAACTTCGGTAAATCTCGTCGCCCTGTGTTTCCTGATATCGTGCCATTACCACGAGTAATTGTCCCAAGTTTCAAACTGGATACCGCTTCGAGTCAGGACACGTGATCAAACGAGAGTTGTAAATTATCGGGTTTCAAAAACTTTTAAGCTCATTGTTCACCGCGCGAACACGAGCTAATTGTTATTACTATCGACGCGGAACATCGAATGTACCCGACGTGGTTTATCTTGTCTTGATTATTAGTACAGCTGCGAGATTCTCAGGAGGGGTTGCTTAAACCATGGCTTCCCATGCTGCATGCAACTCGTACGTTGAACTTCTCCGGCTGATTTGCGCGCAGAATTGATCATACTAAACCACCACTGGTTTCTTGTCTTTTGCCTAATTATAAGATGCTATTTTTTGAAAATGAACACTAGCTCGTTTAATTGTATGTTGCGTCAAACTAAAACGCACTAAGTTGCGAAACATTTACAAAGACGTACAAAGTTTCATGAGAATAAAACGATATTACTATAAAGTATCTTGCCAATTAAGATAAAAAATACTGGTTTAACTCAAACTGATTCTTCTACCCTTAAAGATATGTTTTAGCTTTCGATCAATTTCGATCAATCGCCGAATTTCTGATTTTATATCTCGATCGGCCGAAATGCTCCTCCGATAGAAAATCGTGTATACGAAGTCGTAGAAAAGTTGGAACAGCGTATTCAGAGGGTGATATCCTCACGAGGAGCCAGTTTGGCCATATACATATCGATTGGTGCCATTCGGTGCCTGGCAGAGGGTCGTGCTTCTTCTACTTCCATTCTCGCAGATACCGGATACGACAAAGCTCTAACAAAAGAAGAAAATCAAGAAGTATAACTATGAGCGATTTCTCTACCGATTCCTAGAGCAATTAAGAGGCTCGCAATTCTTTGGAATTTTTAAACCTTTCCCAGATTATAACTTTTGTCTCTCGTGTAAATTGAACCAATTTTAATGAAATCATTAAAAAGGAGAAAGAAAATTCCATAGTAAATATATTTGTCCTCATTTCGATAACAATATTTTTTAAATAGCCTTGTTCATTGCTTCTATAAGAAAATTAAGCTGATCTAGTATAACAGTAATTACATTGACATGGGTACTATATAATCGGACATTATGAAGATCATCTTCTGATCGTTTTTCTTTTATTTTTCCTTCCTTTCTTCCTATCGTACTAACGTAAGCAATAATTTTCTGAAAGAATATTATATCAATGATAATGCATAGAAATTGCTTTGCTTTACTTTATTAATATGCATTAATGCGTTATGCAGTATGATGAATATATAAGTTTTGTAAACATTTATCGTGAAAAATTAGGAATAGGAAGTAGGAGTAGGTATAGGAGTAGAATTAGGAATTAGTAGGAGGATTAATGATGAGATTATTGCAAGTGTAAAAATATTGTTCTAGCCATTGTCTAAAGGAATTTCACAATTATCAACGAGGGGACAGATGGAGAGGCGGCGACCACCGTTTCTCAGAGGCCCTAATAAAACGAAAGAGGTATAAGTCTTGATTATGTTATTAAATTATTTCTACTATTATTTAATATGCGCTAGTACAACGAAAATAAAACATTAATTGGGGAAATCTCTGGATTTAAAAATAAATATATTACGACAAAACATATTTATGTAGCTTTTATTTCTTAAATGAATATTTAAGAAGTATTCTATAGTTGATAATTAAATACAAAGGACATTGGATTTATTTCAAAAGTTTTCTATTGACTACTTAACATTTATTTATTCTTGTTAACTATCTTATATTTAATTTAATTATACAGTAATTTTTAATTTTATTATACGTGGTGCTATAAGCATAAGTAATTCAAATAAACGGACGGACAAACATCGCATGCACCCAGTATTCTATAATTCTATACCTAGGTCTTCTTACAAATGTATGTACATACTTCACTTACTAAGCAACAGTAAACAGAAACAGAAACCTAACCTTAACTAAATGATGATGAATGCATTTTATGGTTTATTAAAAATTCATGCAACATTTTAATAATAAAAATAGGAAAACAAAACTGAATATATAATATGTATGGTAAAAATAAATAACATTTACATTAATAAATAAAAAATGGTTCTCAAATATTGTATATAGTATCTGTAATTATATAAGAATGAGACAACAAATTTATGATGTGATTATAATTTGTAAATCAAATAATATAACACGAGAATTTTTAAGAATTTATTAAGGTATTGATGTAGGAAAAGTTTTATTAAATTTTTGTTTCCTAAGTTATCAAGTATAAGATATTATGTCCATTTATAAATATAAATATTTCATAGGTAGAAAAAAGCACAGGTGGTAAAATGGATTCCGCAGGTAGCACAATAAGTGGTGCTGGAGATCGTTTAAGTGAAGAAGATCTTTCACCAGATGCATTAGTTAGACAGAATTATGAATTACGACATCGTCTTGAAGAAGAAGCAGCTCATTACAAAAGACGTCTGGATACATACAGACAAGCACAACAACATCAGGCTGCTCTTGTTTCCCGCTTACAAGCCAAAGTAGGTCTTTTTGAATTTACAGTGAATTTTGCAGCATATATTAATATTTCATATTTTTAGGTATTGCAATACAAACAAAAATGTTCTGAATTAGAAAGTCAAATGGCAGAATCTGCTGTATATGATTCTAATAAGGCTGCGAGTTCTGCATCTCCAACAACTTCTGTTTTAGATGCAGCTTATCAAACACTAAGGGAAATACGTGAGGAGCAGGTTCATGATTTAGACACTGCTTTAAAAAAACTGGCAGAAGAACGTAAAAGGTATCATCCTTTTTCTTTACAGATAGAAAAAACATATCAAAGTAAATATTAAAATACTAGTCCTTTGTTTAGATGTGAAAAACTGTTGCAATTAAATACAACTTTGAAAGATCAGTTAGAAGAATCTCATCAAACAAATGAAGCACTCACAAATGATTTACAGAAATTAAGTAATGATTGGGATATTTTAAGAGAAGAATTGGCTATCAAGGAAGAGGAATGGAGAGAAGAAGAACAAGCTTTTAATGAATATTATACTTCAGAACATAATAGATTATTAAATCTTTGGCGTGATGTTGTTTCTGTAAAACGATTATTTGCAGAGATAAAGTCTAGTACGGAAAGAGACTTATTAAAAATGAAGAATAGCGTTATTTCTACGTTTAACGATGTCTCATCGGCTTGTAATAATACAGGATTCGCTATAAGAATGCAAGCAGCTATGCAGCCAATGGTACATATATGTGAATAAGTTTTAATATTTGTTTTAATTTCATCATATTTTAGATATCTCAGCAAGTTCAACAAGCACAGGAACAGGTAACAACTGATTTGAAAACAGAATTAACAACACTCAAACAACAATATGACGTAGCTCAGAATAAAATTCATATAAAAGAGGAAAAGATCAATCAACTTATTCGTGATGTTCATAATTTGGTAATTATCGAAATTAAAACAATATAGTTGTTATATAAAATAGTTATAATAATTATATTTTATTTTTAGGAAGAAAGATGTGGAGAGGCCGAAGCAGAAGTACATCGTAATTCACGTTTACAAGATGATATAGAAATTTTACAATCTGCATTGAGGGACATAGCACATGCTGTAATCCAAGATGCAGAAACTCGCGAAATTGAATCTACTCAAGCACCTCCTCATCTTCATTTGTCACCTACTGGACCAATCCCCCAAAAATCACCAAAAAGAGGTACAAGAAGCAACACCATTCCAGCCTTTGCTGAAAGTACTATCAGTGCTGTACAAGCAGCTCTACATAAATATCAATTGACCATACACGAGCTTCAGGTGTGAAGATTTTATATTCTATGTTTCAGTAAAGTGTAAAAATACAGAATTCACAGCTTATAAAATATTCTCTTATTTATATAACAATATATTTCAATAATCTATTACATTAGGTAAAATTGCAAACCAATAAAGAACAGTTACAATCTTCTCGAAAACAATTCGAAAACGCAGAAGAGAATGTTAAAACTTTAGAGAAGAGAGCAGAGGAACTAATTATTGAATTGGATACAATTCGGTCACACTGCTCACAACTTAATCAAGAAAAAGACATGTTACAAAAAGGGCTTGATACTGTAAGGATAGAAAAAAATGCACTTGACAAAAGCAGAGTAGAAATTAACAGCATGGTATGGTATATTTTTTTTCTATAAATACATGCGTTTTATTGTTCACGTTAATGCAAAACATTTATTTTTAGATGGAAAATTTAAATAGCGATTGCGAAAAATTACAGAAAGCTAACAACAAATTACAAAAGCTTTGTGATAACTTGGAAGATGAAAAATTGTATCTTCAAAGTGAGCTCAGTAGACTATCTAAAGATGTAGAATTAAGGTATGTTAAATAAGCATTCTTTCGTCTTTATTTGCTATCAACTGAGTTATTTAAAAATTAAATTGCTAGAGAACTAAATCTACGTTCAGAAGAAGACAGATGCAGTAAAATGAGAGAGGAACTGCTAACTTTACGGGAAGAATTGAGTAAAGCATATCTCGCAAAAGATATGTTAGAACAACAAAAATTAGAAACAGATGGATTAATTTCACAAATTGAAAAAAGCAAAGGTAATTTCTTATAAACAATGCTTTTGTTTTATAATATATTTATTTAATACAGATTTATCTGTATCTATTGTCATTTAGGTGATTTGGAACTAGAATTGGAACGTGTACTATTAGAAAAATCAGACTTACAAGAAGTTTTAATGAAATTAGAAACAGTCTGCAGCAATCATGAACAAGAGAAACAACGATTACAAGAAGAATTAAAAAAGGTAATATTTTACGAAATATTGTCAATGTTTATTACTAAGAATTATATATTAAATTTAGATAACAGAAGAAAAAAACAAATTAGCAAGTCAATGCACTGATCAGCAAAGTGATTTGGGTTCCTTAAGAAAAGAATTACTTCAAGCAGAACAAACCAGGCTCGATTTGGAGTCAGAGAAAGCAACTTCGAATGAAAAAGTAAAATTTTTGGAAATCGAGAAGGAGAAGATTGAAATAGAAGTAGCACATGTTACCCGTGAGCGTGGAGATTTAAGTAATCAGTTGTCAGTTTTGGCACGAAAGAAAGAAACATTAAATGAAGAATTAATGAGAGTCAGACAAAGATTAGAACAAGCAAACGAAATGAATGGAAGAATAAATCGAAATTTAGAAGATCTCGTAAAAGATAATGAAGAGAAACAGGTGAATATTACAAATAATTATTTAAAATTCGTTTACTTCGCTAAACTACAATTATTTTTGGTTGTATAGGTACTCTTAGAAACCAATGAAAAAGAAGTACAACGACTACAGGAACAACTTGCATCAATGCGCAGTGAAAAGGAAACGTTAGAAGGCGTCTTATTTGATACACAAACTAATTTAGAAAATATGCATGTGAAGAAGACACAATTAGAAAAGGAACAGAAAGAGTTGTTAATAAAACAGGAAAGCTTAAAAGGACAAGTAGAACGATTAATGAAGGAACTCGAGAGTAGTGAGAAACGAACACATGAAATAAAGCAAACTCTAACGCAACAAAGCGGCGATCAAGAAGCTGAATTTCAACAAATTATCTCCAACGTGAAAAAACATAGTGAAGATAATATAAAAAAACTAAATGAAGAAAAAGTATAATATTTATTGACATTTAAACTGCGACAATCCGTATACAAATAAATTAATTGAATTAATTTCCAGGAACAAATAAAAATAAACTTAGAGAAACGACTTCAACAATCCCTGTTGCAACTTACTGGAGAGAAAGATAATGAGATAAATCAATTGCAGCAAAGGATAAATGAAATGCAACAGCACATAGAAAATTTGTGTCAACAACATGAGGAAGTTCTTCTTAGAGCAGAAAATGATAAACAACAAGCTCTTCTTATAGGTAGTAAATATGTATGTAAAGCATAAAAAATAAAGGCTAAAAAATGTTTTGCGTTTACAGCTCATCACGATCAGCAAGCATTAATGGAGAAATTGGAGACTGTTCTACGTGAAATGGAAGAAGAAAAGAACAATGTAGAACGAATGAAACGGGAAGCAGCAGCGCGTGCCGAACAGGAACGTAATAATACAAATCAACTGCGCGATGAATTGAGCCGTTTTAAAACAAAATTGGACGAGACTAAACTAAAAGCTGATGAAGAAAAGATAAAACTTGAATTAAAAATTGAAGAGCTCTGGAAAGAACGAGAATCAGCGCAAAGAGAATCTGAAGAGTTGCAAGTTCAATTACACATGACGGAAGATAAAGTTGATAGTTTGCAAAATCAATTGCACGAAACTATTAGAAAGCTCAAAGATGGTAGATTTTATATTTTCTTCTAAGATTGATATGTTTAATATTCCTATGATAATGAATATACATTTATAGCCGAAAATCTTAACGAAACATTGCGTAAAGAGTTAGTGGATATTAGGAGGCAATTAGCCGACTGTACGTATGAGAAAGAAAAATATAACAGTAGCAATAAAGAATTACGCGAACATGTGAAACGTATCGAAAGTGAAAAAAGAGAACAAAGTAGAACGTTAGAAGAATCGTACCAAAAAATTTCAGGTATTTATATTATAATGCTAATCATTCTTTATTATATCGTGTTCATTTATATTTTGTGTATTTGCGTTTTAAAGCATTGGAGGATATGAAATTGAATATAGATGCAGAGAGATCTCGTCTTCAAGCTCAACTTCGTGATATGGAGAAAGAAATATTACAATTACAGAAACAGCTTCATTTTACTCAAGATGAGTTACAGAAATCTCATCAGAATAATACGCAAGCACAAAATGATGAAAAAGAATTGCAAGCACGATTAACTAATGAAACAGAAGAAAGAGAACGTTTGCAGCTGCAATTACATCAAGTCAAGAAACAGGTAAGATATGAAGTACTTTAAAATAGAAGATATTTGTTCTTATCTATATTTTTTGGACAGCTAATGGATGTTGATAATAGCTTGAAAGTAACAAGACAAGAGCTCGGAAGGCTGCGTTCACGTGCAGATGAAGAAAATGAACGGTGGAGAGTTAGAGAACAAGAACTAGTAGTTCGTCTCGAGGATAGTCGATGTCGTGAAAGAAAACTCGAGGACCAAAAGCATAACTTGGAAGTTTGTCTAGCTGATGCTTCCCAACAAATTCAAGAACTCAAAGTAAAATAGCAATAAAAAGTTTGTTCGTAAAAGCGAAATGAAAGATTTAATTCGTTGCATTAACTAGGCACGTCTTGGGGGCTCTGAAGGACGAGTTCGAGCACTAGATACCCAATTATCTCAACTGGAAATGGCGAAGAAAGATGTTGAACAGAAATTAAGTAGTGTGGCTTCGACATTACGTCGGATTGCAGGTATTCAATTGGATGGAAGTGTTAACATACCCTTCAAATTAATGAGTCCATCAAGAAGGTGGAGCCCAGCAAGAGGTACATATGTATTTATATTAATACATATATTAGTAGTGTATCAACTAATAATGTCAAGTACAATTGATATATTTTCATTCTTATCCAGCTCAAGATCACATTGATTCTACTAGAGATGTGATACTTGATGTTGATCCTGAAACTGTTAGAAAAGGTGTACGATCTCTCATGCAACAAGTAGCTCAAATCGAACGTGAAAGGGTAATTAATAGAAGATTACATGTTTATTACAATAATTTGTAACTTCCAAAACATATTCACTTAAATTTTAGGATGATTATAAAACGGAATTGTGTAACTTGAAAAAACAATTGGTAGAAACTCAAGAGATTCAGAATAGATCAGATATGCAAATAAACACTTTATTAACGAATATAAGAATACTCCAGGACGAAAAGAATTCATTAGAAGTAAAATTTTCTCAAAAACAGAGTGGCTATGAAATGCAGGTACATTTTAGATATATTATTTTAATAGCTTCGTTCTTTCACTTACAAATATGTTTTAGTTAAATTCCTTGCAACTAAAAACAGAAGAATGCGAGCAATTGCGCGAAAAGGTAGTCAATCTTGAAATGATGATTAGTAATAATTCTGAAGAAAAAACACAGTCCGAGGTAAGAATATTCAATACTGTTTTGTATAAAATAAATATTTCTAGTTTAATGTTGTATAATGAATGAATGAATCTGCAGGAAAAAGTAGACAAACTGAAACAAACTTTGAGCAAAGTAGAAAATGAAAAACGTAATCTACAAGAGGAACTTAACAGAAGCGAGTCCCGTGCTACAAAATTAGAATTGCAAAGAATGTCATTAGAAGGTGATCTTCAAAGATTGCAAATGATGTTTCAGGAAAAAGATGCAAACATTCATGTATGTTAATTATACAATTCTTAATCTTACATTAAGACACAAGAAGTACTATTCCATATTGATTTTTTAGAAATTACAAGAACGAAATGATACGCAAAACCGAACAATAACGAGTTTAGAAGAACGTTGTACTTCGTTGAAATCTACCGTAGAACAATTAAACCTTACATTAGAAAAAACATCCAATGCAGAAAGTGAATTAAAAAATGAAATTAATTCATTGCATCACAATATTATGGAATTAACAACTACCCTACAGGCTTCTAATGAGAAGAATAAACAGGTATCAGTATAATAAAATCGTCTACAAGAAATTATTATTATATATAAATATTATTATTTATTATATTTTAGTTACAAAAACAACTTTCAAATGCTGAGAATGAACGCAGAATTTTATCTGAACGCATAGAATTTTTGCAACAATCTTTGAACGATTTGAAGCATACAAATCAAACATTAACGGATCAAATTACTCGTCTACAAAATGAATTAGCGAATAATGAAGTACAACGTTGTGCCTTAGAATCTCAACTGAGAATAATTGCTTATCCGCAGGAAGAAAGTACAAACAAAGACGAAGAATTGCTACGACAGCTACAAATAGCGCAAAGAGAGAGAAGTGAAATGAGAGGAAAAATGGAAGCTCTTAATGATAAAGTAAGTATTTGTAATAGAAACTAGAATGAAAAGATATTAACTTTATATGTTTTAGATGAAATTATTGGAAACTGATAAACGTAATTTGGAGCGGCAATTATCACTATTTAAATCGACTAGCCGTAGCAAAAGCTATGAACGTTCTGAAAAAGCACACGTGGAATTACTTGGCACGAGTTTTGATATAGATCATTACGAGCAAGAAAATAGGGAATTAAGATTGAAAGTCCGTAGATTAGAAACACAACTTGCAGAGAAGGAAGCGGAGCTTATAAGAATGAAATCAAGTTACAGTCACACGCACTCAATATTTGATTTTAGTCGAGATAGAACCGGAGAAGTTGAAAGACTTCGAGCAGCTCAATTACAGGCTGAGAAATTGTTAGAAGCAAGAGAACAAAGTCACCGTCAACAAGTTTTACGTTTAGAAAATCAGGTATCCGTTTTTGTTTATATTTATATATTTGTAATGTTTATGAATAGTTACATACATTTATGAATAAATGTATAAATAACAGATACAACTACTGCGGGAACAACTTAATCAGGAAATAAAACGTCGACAATTATACGTCTTACGAAGTTCAAGAGCTGGCCGAGAAATGCAACAATTAAGGCAGGCCTTAGGCGATTCTTTGAGAACCGTAGCGCAAGATCCATCATTAGACGCAATGTTATTAGAACATGAAGCTCGGAAATTGGATTCTACTCTGACAAGTACTACCAGTTTACCGCCATCATTAGCTTTACCTCCACCACCATCTTACGATAGATCTTCCACACCAGTACAGCTGAAATAAGGTGTAATATTGTTTCAGACTGAATCAGATGTTGAAACTGCCAATGTATGTTCAATGATATTTACAAGACAAGTACTATGTTTAATAATTCTTCCGTATATGGGAACATAATTTAACATGTCTTATGCTAGTCATAAATACTTAAACTTCATTATCATAGGTTATTTGAGAACTAGTAATTAATATAACATTTTGATACTTTAGTATTTCGCAAATTTTTACATACATTTTTTATACGAATTTGGAACTGATTATGTACAAACTTATTAGATATTTTAAATTCTAACATATATTTATCGCAGTACAATATTCTAGGTGCCTTCAAATTATTCTGATATCATAGACTAACATTATTGGACGTGTTCTTTCCCTTTTCTTTAATCATTCCTATACTGTGCTATATTTATTATGCATTATAAAATTTTATAATGAAGATTCGCGGCAAGTAACCTATTCCCAATCCGTCCATTGATAACAGCAACTTTAGCTTTTCATTGTAATATTTACATATAAGTTAGTTCTTAATTTATTATAATATTATATTGTTATTTTAATATATATTCGGATTAGTAAGTGTATGCTTATGATCCGTATAATGGAAAGCACTTTCAAAGTAAGTTATAATGGCAAGAATAATGCTATCTTTAGTCTCGTCTCGAGACCAAAGAGAATCACCAAACTAAAGCATTGTAGAGACATGCTTCTGATCGTTTGATAGATGAGTTATTGAAATTTAACACAGCATAGAATGTAGAGAATGGTATATTGTTATAAGAAGAGTACCAAAAATAACATGCGTAGTTGGCAAACAATGGATTGTGTCTATTCTTTATTTATAAGAATATAGACAACTAATCCAGCCGAAATACAACCAGCTGATTCAATTGAACTGTTCTTGCAGATCAGAGAAAGTTGAAGTATTTGTAAATCATTATTTATCGCATCTTTACAAAAATGTAGAAACAAATAGAATATTTTATTATTCTAGCATTTACATTTAAATAACAAAGGATTATATTAAATTGTACAGAATAATATCATTCTGTTATTAATTTATAATGCTTAATGATCTTTTTGAAACACATTTTTACAAGTATAAGTTACCATTCAAATCTAATATAATTTTAAACAGGACATTGAAATAAAAACATTTGTATTTCTGGACTGACAAATCGAAAAAAAAGAGCTTATATAATGCTAGTCATGAAAGATAATATTATTCTTCTTATATATATATGTAACTATATATGATGTGTTAATTAATGTTTACTTTTGTAGAGATACATATACGTACATACATATATATGGATATATAATAAATTATTGAAAAATTAATAATTGTAGTTTTTTACATACTATTCCTTAAAGAACTTGAAAAACTAAATAAGTGAAGTATTAATTATTAATAAATATTAATTTTTTAGTGTTACAAATGTTATTAGAAAATATTAATATAAGTATTAAAAAGATAACTATAAGTATAATGTAACTATAAAATATCGAAAAATGTAAGTGCATGCTAAATTATTGATAAATTTTATTTACGTGATTACAAGAAAGTACAAAAATTTAAATGTCAATTTTATCTATTGAATCACCAACCTTATTACTTCTAAATTTTAAGATCTAAGATCACAGTATTATGAAAATTACTTTTGACTATAATTTAAATTTCGCATCGCGCCAAACATTTTTCATTTTAAAATATATAACTGTGACGTCATTGGCTGTAATTAAAAAATCCACTAAAATTTTTGCTCACGTTTACAACACACTTGCAATTCATATGTTTATACTACATATTATGAATTCAAATTGTTCTGATAATCCAAAATTTATTATAATTTCATAAATTAAATAAAATGATTAGAATGTAATGTAATTTAAAAATATATAAATCTGTACTTTTGTAGATTTATAGTTTTTACTCAAATACTATTGGTCTACATTTTCGTGCCATTTAAAAATTACAAAAATCGTATTACATATAAATGGGACTTACTTTGTATTTATTTACATTTGTCACCTATCTTACTATTAGTAACTATATGTCGTAATAAACCAATCAGGTTATAGAAGATTTAAATTCAAATGAAAACTGAAAAGGTCGCTTTTTCAAATGGCGGTTACAGCGTACAAGTGTCAGACATCATATAATATGAATGAAATGAGTGAATATTAATTGAAAAAGTAACTAATGATTATTCGGTGATTTAAAACAAACAATTAGTAAAAATGTCAGACAGTATAAAAGTAGCTATTAAAGTGAGACCCTTAATTAAGCGTGAAAAGGATGATAATTTAGGGATACAATGGACAATTCAAGGCAATTCCATTGTTTCTACAGATCAAGAAGTGAAGAAGCGTGGAGATGGCGGTTTTTATTTTGGTATTATTTCCTATATCCATTATGATAACAATATTAATTCGGAATTTTTTATATTTTTATTAAATCAGTATTAACATCTTTATGTTTACAGATCGCATCTTTGACATGAATGCATCTAATTTGGATGTATTTGATACTGTTGTAAAACCAATTGTTAATGCTGCTGTAAATGGCTTTAATGGTACGGTATTTGCCTATGGTCAAACAAGTTCTGGGAAAACATACACTATGATGGGTACTACAGAAGAACTGGGGATTGTGCCACTTGCTGTGCAACACATGTTTGATGCTATTGCTAATACTAGTGGGCGTGAATTTTTATTGAGGTACATTTTTGTTAATAACAAAACGTAATGATAATATATTCATCATAATTATATATATAAAAAATAATTTATTTTGTAGAGTATCCTATTTAGAAATTTACAATGAAAGAGTAAATGATCTTTTGAATAAAAGTGGGACTGATTTAAAGTTGAAAGAAGACAGTAGTGGACAGGTAATCTTACAATGTAAAGAAGAAATTACAAATAGCCCTGAAAATGTGTTGTCCATAATGAAAAAAGGAGATAAAAATAGAAGAATAGGGGAAACTAATATGAATGAGCGTAGTAGTAGAAGTCATACTATATTTAGGATTGTAAGTTTATATTACCATACACTACATATTCCATTCAATGCAATATCTTAATGTAAATTTTGTATTTAGACAATTGAAAGTAGAGAAGCTGGAGATTCAAATAGTGCTATACAAGTATCACAATTGAATTTAGTAGATCTTGCTGGTTCTGAAAGAGCAAGACAAACAGGAGCTACTGGAGAGAGATTTAAAGAAGGGAGACACATTAATATGTCTTTGTCTACCCTAGGTTTAGTAATCATGCAATTAAGTGAATCCCAGGATGGTCAAAAGCATGTTAATTTTCGTGACAGTAAATTAACAAGATTACTTCAAAATTCACTAGGTGGTAATGCCATGACAGCAATAATATGTGCTGTGACTCCTGCTGCTTTAGAAGAGACTCAGTGTACTTTGTCGTGAGTTAATTACTATTTTTAAAGTACATACTGTATATATTTTTATAATATATACAAAATAATAAAATAATAATAAAATTTGTATAATTATAATTTCAGTTTCGCCTCTCGGGCGAAAAGTGTGAAAAACAAACCACAAATTAATGAAGTCATGTCCGATGCAGCACTTTTGAAACGTTATGCAAGACAACTAGCTAAACTTCAAGAAGAATTGCAGGTTTCTAATTTGAATTATGATGATGATAAATTTTTAATATTTCTCATTTCATCCAGAGTTGTAATTGCATGAACTTGTTATTTTAGAGAATAAAGATTGAAAATCGATCTGCAGAAGTTGAAGAAATGGAAACCAGATTGCAAGAAAAAGATCGTATTAATCAATTATTAGAAGAACGCATAGAATTACTAAAAACTCGTATCGTTTCCGGAGATAATATAGCTCAAGAGTCATTTAAATGCAAATTTAAAAGAAGACAAACATGGGGTGGTCCTGGAGTGTTTAATCAACACTTACCGATATTTCAAACTAAAACTGGCTTGCCAACAATAAAAGAAGTATCATTCGAAACGCCACAAAAAAAAAGTACCATACAATCTATAGACATAATGAATCAAAGTAAGTTTGCCATATTATTTTTATTTATATATATTTTATATTTATTTCAATAAATTTTATATTGTTTCTCACTTTTTCAGCATTTCAAACAGCTTTTACCGATTTTGAGTTAGAACTATTTGAGAGTGAAAGAGATCGTGAATCTAGAGAAAGCGACAGTGATGAGGATTATTTTGTAACAAAACGTAGAAATAGAGTTACATTTGTGGATGATGTATACAACATTAAATCTAAAAATAGTGGTATTGATATAACACCAGAAAAAAGTAACACATCGACTCAAACTGTAAGGTAAGTAGTAAAGATTAATATGGGTGTGAATTATAAAATTGTGTAATATAATTCTAATTTATTTTTAAAAATTGTAACAGTTATCTAATGTCCCCTTCCACACCAAAACATGTTTTACGACGATGCATTAATCAATTAACAAGAGAGTTTGTAGAACTTCGTGAATTTACAACTTTAGAAAAACAGCTAACATGTCAAGAAAATCATTGCTGTGCACGAGTAAGTATGATTAGTAATGCATTTAATGATACAGTCATTATATATATGTAATCCTTTACGTTTTAAGGAAGAGAAAGAACAACAAACTGAACAAATAAAGTCATCTTTGGAATGTTATAAACTGGAATATGTTACAGAAGTGAAAGAACAACTTGCAGCTCTTAATCTTGCAGAAGAAACAAATTTAGAATCTATAATTACTAAATTATGTACTAAATTGAATGAAATTCAGAAACAAAATATTTTAGAAAGAGAATCAAATTTTAAAACAATGAAACAATTTTCAGAATTAGAAAAAAGAATTGAAAATATTACTTCTGAAAGAAATGAATTTGAATATATTAGCCGTGAATTACGTGCAGAATTAAAGCAAAAAACAACAGAACTGGAATTAAAAATTATGTCAGAGGAAAATATGAAAAAAGAAGAAATGACAAAAATTTCAGAATTAGAAAAGCAAATGGAAAGTATTATATCAGAAAAAAATAAATTTGAACGTATCAATTCTGTCTTAAGTAATGAATCGACAAAAAAAATTACGGAATTGCAAAAACAAATTGAAAATGTTACTTCCGAAAGAAATGAGTTTGAGCACATGCGTCGAGAATTACATATAGAATTAAATAAAAAGTCTATAGAATTGGAAAAGTTAAAGAATAACTTAGAAAAAAGTGCAAATACTGAAATAATAAATAACAAAATAACAGAATTAGAGGCAGAAATTGAAAATATTACATCCGAGAATAATACGTTTAAACATATGAACGATGACTTACGCGCCAAATTAAATCAGATATCGTTAGAATTCGAATCAGAAATTGCTTCAGAACAGACTGAGAAACAAAAAGCAATTGAAAAAGTATCTGAATTAGAAAAATATATTGAACAACTTAATTCAAATAAAAAAGAATATGACTGTACCAATGTTGAATTGAAAAATGAATTACATAACAAAATTACAGACTTGGAATTCAAAATTAAATCAGAACATACTTTAAAGCAAGAAGCAATGGACAAAATTTTAACATTAGAAAAACGAATTGAAGATATTACTTGTGAAAAAAATGAATTTGTACGTATAAACAATGAATGCAATAAGAATATTTCAGAACTAAAAACTACAATTATGTCGCAACAAACTGCATATCAAGAAGCAAGTAATAAGATTTCTGAATTAGAAGAAAAATTAAAAAGTACAATATTGGAGAAAAATGAATTCCAACGCATTAATAATGAACTAAATATCGAATTCAATAAAAAGTGTTCTGAACTTGAGGCACAAACAATGCATAAGGAAGCTGACAATTTGAAGGCAATTGAAAAAATGTCTGAACTGGAGAAACAGATTATGAGTATAAGATCTGAGAAAAACGAACTTGAACGCGTTAATAATGAATTACATATCGAATTAGAGCAAAAAGATTCTGAATTAAACAATAAAATGGTAGCAGAGCAAATTCAAAATCAGAAAACAGTGGAAAAAATTTCCGAATTAGAAAAACAAATTGAAAATATAACATCCCAAAAAGATGAATATGAGCGTGTTAATATTGAATTACGTGCCCAATTGGATGCAAAAATTTCTGAATTCAATTCGTATGTAAGACAAAGTAAAACTGAAGATCAAGATTTAACGGAAAAAGTTTCTAAACTTGAAAATCAAATTACAAGCGTGAGTTCTGAAAACAATGAGCTTCAACGTATCAATAATGAATTACGTGCCGAATTGAGTCGAACAACTTTTGAGTTGAATCCCAAGACAGAACAAACTGAATATCAAGATCCAACGAGAAAAATTTTGGAACTTGAAAAACAAGTTGCAGATACGATGTCTGAAAAGAATGAATTATACTGTATTGATCAACAATTATGCATTAAAAAAACTTGTATATTAAAGGAAAAAGTAACATCGGAAGAAATTGAAAAGCAGAAAATAATTGAAATGCCTGACCAACTGAACATTGACAATATAACAGATGATAACTTTACAAAAGATGAATTTAACCATATTATTAGTGAATTACGTACTGAGTTGGATAAAAAAACTTCCGCATTAAACTTAGAACAAATTGAGAATCAGAAAGGAATAAAAATGATCTCCGAATTAAATAATAAAATAGAATGTGTCCTATCAGAACGAAATGAATTTGAAAATCTGTATAATCAATTAAATGCTGAACTCAAGAAAAAAGCTCCTGGATTGGAATCAACAACTGTATTAGAGCAAACTACAACTTCTGAATTAAAGGAGCAAATGGAAAACATTACCTCAGAAAATAATGAACTTAAAGATATCGAGGAAATACATGATGGATCAAATGACAAGAATATGGAATTGAAGTTAAGAAGAAATACGATGAAGGATTTACAAGATGTAATAACAAATCTTCAAACTGCGAACCAAGATTTAGAAGATCAATATCAATCATTTTTAGGAAGTGAATCTGTTCTGTCTTCTTCAAAAATGAATGGAAGTAATGCTGATACTTCATATGTAATTTTAAATATGGAAGCAGAGAAAAGTCAATTAGAAGGAACTCTCCAACTAAAAAGTCAGGAGTTGGAAGATATAAAAAGAGATGTTCAAAGCCTTAAAACGGACATAAACAAATTGCAGGAAACCATTTATCTGTTAACAACTGAAAATATGGAAATGGCTACAAAATTAACTATAGAACAAGAGAATGCAAAACAAAGTGAAGTTAATCTCCAGAAAACAATTGATGAACTTTATGCACGTATTTCTGAAGTTACGAATGAAAAGATTACTTTAGAAAGTGATTTAACAGCTTTGAATGATCAGTTGGAATCTATGCGTTCTAAGATGTCAGTAGTATATAATGAAGAACAGTTGTTAGAATCATATCGAAATAAAATCGATAAACTAACTGCAGAAAACATTGAATTGTCAACCTCTATCACAGAAAAAAATAAAGAGCTTGAGAACATCAAAGAAAGTAAATCACTTTTATATGATCACGATTGTATTTACACAAAGAAGATAGCTATCCTTCAAGAAAAGAATGAGTATTTGCTAGCTGAAAATAATGAACTTTCTACAGACTTGATAGACAAAATAGAAGAAAATGATATGTTGAAGGAGCAATGTGATATACTAAAAAATAAGATAGAGCAATCACTATCAATAAATGAACATGTTGCTGACAATGACGTAGAACATGTAAAGATGGAAAATAATATCTTAAAAGCAGAAATTGCAGAGTTAAAAACAAAAGTAACAATATTATCAGAAGAAAATACAAAACTTTCTACTAACCTATTAGAAACTTTAGATAATTTTGAATCTTCTCAAAATGAAAAATCATATAACAGTACTTTGCATTTATCAAAAATATTCAATAATAGTAGAGACATCGATGAAATGGAATACGAAGTATCACAAGAAGAAACACGGGAAACACTGGCAAATGAAGTGATAGCATTGCAGAACAAAGTCGATTACCTGACGCGCTTGAATAAAAAACTTAGTGATTTAAAATTAACGTCTTGCAGCCAGTGCGTACATTTAAGGAATTTGAATGAAAGTCACAGGATCCTTAAACTTGAAACAAAAGGTTTGAATCAAAAGTTAGAAGATTTACAAAGAAAGTTTGATCGCAAGTGTGCAGACACTGAGATTTTGAAAAACAAAATACGTCAAGAATTAAATTTAAGTGTACACGATGTATCTTCGAACGTTATCTTTGTTGATGAAATGAATGTAAGTTTCGTTGAAGAAAGAATTCAGAGTTTAAATAATGAACTACAAATTTTAAAAACTGAGCATAATAAATTCTTGGTTTTATATGAGGATAAGTGTGATGAGGTAAAACAACTTCACAGTGGCATGATTGCAGATGAATCCAACACAGATGATTCTACATCTAAAAAAATCCCAAACAGAGCAGGGAATAGAATAGAACAAATTCAAAATCATATTGACCACATAAAAAGTGATATGGATGAAATAAAGGAAAATAGCATGAATTTTACTGTTATGCTTAATGAATTTAAAACTGAAAAAGCGAATTTACTAGATCAAATTAACAACTTAAAAGATACTAATGAAGAATTACAAAAAACAATATTAAATAATGAAAGCACTGCAATAAAGAAACTACAAATTCTTGAAAATGAATTGACCAATACAAATAGAGAAATTGAACAGTTTTCCATACAAGAAAAAGAGTTAGAATCACAGAAATTAATTTTAGAAGTAGAATTAGAAGGCTTGAAACGCAAAGAACAGGATAAAAATGCCTTGATTAATCAATTAAATGAACATATCTTCTCTCTGAAAAAAGAATTAGAGAACAAAGAAGAGTTACAGTATCTAAAGGAACAATGCGAGAAATTGGAAAAAGATAAAGTACTCAGTAAACAATTGGAGCAACATAATATGCTAAAGATCAAAGAATTGGAAGTATGTATAAACGATCTCCAAAAAACCTTAACAAATCAAGAATGTTTCTTTAGAGAACATCAAGAGAAAGCTATTTACATGGAAAAACTTCTACAAGAAAAAGAGCAAGAAATATATATTCTAACACAGAAATTGCAAGCAGCTGAAACTGAAGTAATTAATATTAAGAATAATTTAGAAATGAAATACAAGAATGAATTTGATTCGGTGGTCCAGCACCACATCAAAGAATATGAAAACAATATGCAAAAATTAAATGATACATTAAATAAATATATTGATGAAAATTTGAATTTATCACAAGAACTTACTAGTCTTCGAAATGTCAAAGAAAAATTGAACGAAATAGTAGCAGAAAAAGAATGTTTATTTGATCACCAAAAAATGTTGGTCCATGATAATGAAAAACTTCATGACGAATTAGACGAAATTAGAAAATGTATAATTAAAGAACTTAGATCGCTTAAGTATAATGTAAATTTACAAGAGTTTCCAAGTAAATCTGTAACTGAAATTTTTGTACTTTTACTTCAAACGCTTGTATCTAAGGAAAGCGAAGTAATTAAAACTATGAGAGAAACATGTGAAAAGGAAAGACAAAAAATAGAAGAGGAGAAACAACAATGCATAAATACAGAGAAACGCACTATAACATGGGCCAAGGAATTGGAAGGAGAAATTGAAAAACTCCAAGCAGATTTAATGGAAAAAGAACATGCCCATAAAGAATATCAAAATACAATATCTCAATTAGAGCATCTTTTAAAAGAAAACACTTACGAAAAAGAAATATTTAAAGAAAAAATGGAAGCGCTAGAAACCGATTTTAATAATTTACAAGTTGAATTTGATAAACAATGCAAGGTTGATAATCAGCAAGAAGAAGCAATTCTTGTTGCTCAGAAGAAAGAAAAAGAAGTACATGAAATGTTTAAAACCAAAGAAACAGAATTACAGTCAAAACATAAATTGGAGAAAGAAATGTATGAAAAGAAAATAGATAATCTAGTTCAAACCCTAGAGTTTTACAAAACCAGAAATTTGGAATTAAATAATACGATTGAAGGTCTTGAAGCAAATGAAAAACAATTGAAAAATACCATAGAAGTGAATTTGACTGAAATAAAAAAATACAGTCAAAATGTAAAAAAAATAAATACAGAATTTGAACAGCTTACACAGGCTTATAATGAAGTAAATCAAGAGATAGAGCAAAAGAATTTACATATCGAAGAAATCACTACAGTTCTAAAAAGTAAATGTGATATATTGTCTGAATATAAAATAAAATTTGAGACAATTGTGCCTGAATGTGAAATGCTAAAAGAGCATATCAAAGATCAAAAATTGACTATAGAACAACGTAAAGAAGAAATAGACATGCTGAAAAGAGAAAGGGAAGAACAATTGGAAATTATTAAAGATAAGTTAAACTCGGAAGAAATAAAAAATTTTGGATTAAGTAAACAATTAAATGAATTGAACAACAAAAATGTCATTCTAATAGATGAATTGAATAGTTTGAAAGAAAAATATGAAGAACTTCAAGGAGAAAATGCAAAACTAGAAAGAAAAATTAGAAATAGTACAAGCAAAATTAAAGCAGAAGCGGAAATAGAGGAGCTGAAAGAATTGAATAAAAGACTACAAAACAATCTGGAGGGTGCAAGTAATCGTGTGGTAGAATTTCAAGAGATTAGAAACCAGACTTTAAAAGACTTAGTTGATGTAAAAGGTAAATACGAATTTCTAATGCAAGAAAATGACGAACTGAAAAAAGCACTTTCATTATATAAGTCGAAACACTCGAATTCAAGTTCATTAATAGACGAAGGCAAATATGATGCACTTCTTCTAGAAAAGAATAAAATTGCATTAGAGTTAGAAGATAAAAAGATAATACTGAGTCAAAAAGATAAAGGCGTTAAAGAATACATCAGTCAAGTACAAGAATTAACTGATAGAAACAAGGAACTGGATGATGAATTAGAGGAGTATGCGGCAATAATTCGAGAACGGGACATTGAAATTTCAAAATTAGAAGACAAGTTATATTCCCGTTTGTCAGAAAATGTACTTGTTAATGAAGCAGAAGAAAAGTTAAAAAACCTCAATGAAGAAAATGAGAAACTTCGCGATCAGGTAGAAGCACTTAAAATGAGATTGCAAATGGATGTAGAGAAAGACATCGAACTTCAAAATGAAAACATTATTCGCGTCTTAAAAAAGGAAAATTTGGAATTACAAGCGAAAATAAATTTTTATAAAATACAGATAGATGGTATTGAATCTAAAGAAATACGCACGGATCAATTAAAAAATTTGGATAAGAGATTAGAGAATAACTTACAAGAGTCAAGTAATTCTGTTAAAGAACTTGAAGGAGATGAGAATAAAATAATAAAGGAATTAGAAACTCATAAATTATTGTTGAATCAGAAGGACAAAGAACTTAAGGAGTGTATAAATAAACTACGAGATTTAACAATGAAAAATAAAGAACTCAATAATGAATTAGAAGAATATGTAAGAACTATTCGCAATCGTGATGCTGAAATTTCAAACTTAAAAGTTAATTTGAGTTCACAGTCAACACAAAATGAATCAGATAGTAATATAAGACAAAAGTTAGACTTTTTCATAATAGAAAATAAAAAACTCAAAAATGAAATTAAAGAGCTTCATATGAGATCAAGAATAGAAGCGCATGATGAAAGTATACTTAAAAGTAGTATAAGAAAACAAAATAGAATTGTGATATCTGATAGAGATGAATACGAGGATAAATATGGACAATTGAAAAAAAAGATACATGAATTAGAATTGCAGTTAGTATCAAAAAATGGAAAAATTGCAACTTTAGAAATACAAATTCAAAGTGAGAGTTTCCCATATCAGAAGAAATGTAAAGAACTGGAAGAACTTGTACTCGCCTTTCGTAATAAGGTATGTTATAAATTATAAAAATGATCAAAAATTGGTTCTGAGTGTATAGCTAATCGAATGATATAATACAATCTGATGTAACTATAATGCTGAAATCTCTGGGTATAATTTTTAGTTGATATGACTTACAATCAAAAGGCTCAAATCGTAATAATTACTATAAATGTTCAATTTTATATACAGAACGCAGAATTGAATAATGAAGTAAGAAAACTACGAAGAACTCTAAATGATGTTAACGCATGGGAATGTGATGTCTGTAGGCGATGGCGCGTAAATAGAAAGGATCAAGCTTGCCAAACAATACCTAATAATACAGTGCGTTTCTGTAGTACTAATAGTGGAGTTGTTGAGGTAAGCAAAAATATCAATATATATATTAATTTTTAATGAATTTACAGTATTTACATACGAAGTTGTAATATTTATACAGGATCATGTGAAAATCCAAAAATTAGAAAAAGAGAAAATGTTAATGAAAGATTTGTGTCGGTCCCGATCTCGGCAAATAAAGGAATTACAGGATCGAATACAAGAACTAGAAGCACAAAGTTCGTTTGCTTTGAGACCAAACGAAGTATTGCAAGATAGATCTAATCAACAAGATAGCAGCATTATAAGACACAATAGGCATTTAGATATTGGAAAAATTTAAAGCCGTAAAATAATGTTAGATTTCTTCCTTAATCATACATTTTTATGCATATATGACACTGTGTAATAACCGCACATCTTATTCCATATCAGTAAAATTATTACTTCATAATTCCTGTACTATATGTTCATATATATATATGAGACTGTAAATAATCGCGATCGAATTAACAATGATATGTATTACATTGTTAAATTTGTGATTTAAACTAATGATTTTAACAAAATGATTTTTTAATCGTATAATTCATAAGAAATAAATTAAATATTTTTATAACTTCATTGTTGTATAAATTCATGTTTATTAAATAATATTTTATTCTATACATATAAAATTATGTTACATCATACATTCGTCATAATGTTCAATGCTTTATACTTTGCCAAGTTTCTGTTTCTTTACTTTATATTTAGGCATACTCCTAGGCCTTTTTGCACCAACTTTTCTTTCAAATAAATCTACGAATGAAGATAGACCAAGATGTAAATTAAGGATATTAATATATTAAATCATTTTAAACGTATGAGACTAAAATTACCTTTATCAGGCTCTTCTCCAATTTCATCGCGATAATATTGCGCATCATCATCTTCTACATTATTCTCCTCAATTGATTCTTTTGCTATTTTTTGTAGTAACACTTCACTTTCTTTCTTCTTCTGCATTCCTTTCAAAGATTTTTCTTTATGTTCTTGTTTTTGCAATTCCTTCTTCTTTTTGTTTTCTTCTTGCACTTTCTTTCTTTTTTCCTTTAATTTCTTTTTTTCTTCTCGTTTTTTCTTTATTAATAGTTTTTCTTCCTCAGATTTATGAATATACTCATGGAAAAGTACTTCACCATCTAAAAGTCCATCTTCGACTTTTATCAGCTAAAAGTATTTTAAACAACAATGTTAATTAGTAACTATTTTCGAAATTTATTTAAAGGAAGAGTAAGAAATAATTTCCTTACTTCTAGTGTTAATCTAGGACCCAATTCAAAGAGTCTAATTGCACTTTTATTATTTGCATGATTACCACGCGATGATAATGTTTGTGGTAATGTAACATGATTTGAAGGATCATCTTCAGCTTCACTTTCAGAAACCGTTCCTTTTGTTAAGAAGTCGGAAAAATCTTCACATTTAGACAAATTTGGAATCTTAGCTTGAATTAACTTTTTGATACCTTTTGATACGTCAACAGGTACTACTTTAATAGCATAATGCCTAAGATCAATAGTTTTTGATGTGGAATTATAATTTAAACTCAGACATCTACGGATTGTACTTAAATTAACCTATAGAGATATTAAAAAACATTTCATTTTAATGAAAAACTACAGTTAACATATATAAACTAATATTATTGTCTAAGGGGAAACTTACTGTAGTCAAATTGATTGTTGGAAACATATTTTGAAACATAGAAGCAATAAGCTTCAGTTGCATACCTTCTCCACTAAAATTATTTAAGATCACTAGTGGAGAATTTTTAAATAATTCTTCATATACCATTTGCCTTTTTAATAAAGATATTACATCACGTGATAAGGAAAAACTGTGTATTTTAAAAGTGAGTGTTGGTCCTCTTGGTAATCTATTACAAATTTATTTTTTAATTGTTCAATAATATTTATGATAATATATAAACATTTAACATTGACATAATTGATAATCAGTTAACATAATTGAATTCAGTACCTGCAAAGTTTGAAATACATTCCTTGCTCCGTTCTTGTAAACATACACATGTGTGTAACATGAAATATACCAGCTATTGATACAAAATCTTTGATTGTATTTCTTTTTCTTTCTTTTAAAGACATTGCTGTAAAAGGTTCCATGATTTTTCGAAAGTCTTTAGTAAGTTCAACAATGTGTTCTCCAGGTAGACCACGATGAATGACAAAAGAATGAGGTGCTTTTGCTACATTTGGATTTTCTTCTGTACTAATTTGTTTATTTTTCTTTACACAACGACCCTGCATAATGTTTATGCAAAGTTAAGTAAGGAACTGCATCATTTTTGTCGGTTCTATACTCTAAATTCGTCTTATTAAAAAAATATGTTTACATGGGTATCCTATTAATATTTAATCTATAATTTACATATATGTTGTATTATTTGTACATATGCTTAAAAAGCTGTTCACCAAGGGCCATGAAATAAAAAATTACCTTTTTACGGCGTCCCATGATTATTTTTTTATATTAAGGTTAGAATCTTTATCACGTGTATGTATATATAAATATGCGTGTATACAATGAATCGTTGTGAAGTTGGCGCTAGAAGCAAAACAGGTTAAGCACATCACGAGGATTCGAGGTGTCATAACCACGTTATAATAAATGAAAGTCACTACTATTTTTTTAGCATTTTTTTTACTTAAGTATATTTCATTAACAACTATTTTAATTCATTAATCGAATATCAAAAATATATATTAATCATTAAATTGACTTTAGTTTTTTTTAGAATATTTTTAATAAATTTTTGTTTCTATCACAATTACAACAATTTTCATTTTATTTTCAGTAATATCAATTAATACCAATTTTCTTAGGCATGTAAAATTTGTATGTCTATACAAATAATAGAGATGCAAATAATCTAAGAGACTGATACAAGTAATATAAAAATCTAATTTAGTGTATATTCTTTAAATTGTTTTTGACTAAACTACGAATTCATAACATATTTTTGAAGCTTATCAATAAAAGTTTAAAAATTATTCAGTGTCTTTAATCATTATGTTACTTTTAAGTAATGCATATTAAATATTTATTCGATTTAGAAAAGTTACTTATCTTTTTCTTTTCTCTTCTCTTTATCTGTTTTATATTTTATTGTTTTCAAGCAGTTAAAATCTAAAGTCACGTAGAGAGTACAATAAGAGATCGCGAAACCATCCAACTTCCCTTCTCATTCTATTATGAATCCTGGAAACGACTACGGTTGTTCACCGCGTGGAAGGATTCATTGTTTGGAAGCGCGGGAACTTCGGTGCGACTTGTTAAGCGAAGAAAACTCTTCTCACGGTGCAAAGTTCACGGCCAGCGCGTCGATCTTTATCTACCTAGCCATGTCCGGGGATCCCTCGAGTCGTTACACACTAAAATTACGTCGCCAATAATGAGGACGTAAAGTCTTCGAATAATTTCGCTACCACGTCCTTGTATGTATTTCTTCACCTTGCTATTTTCTCAACGTTAACTTATTCGTTATCGATCTCGTATCTTTTATTTATAATGTAATATAACACTAACCATATCCACTAATCGGAAAACAAACTACCGTAAGGACTTCATTTATATTTCTATTGTTCACGTCTAAATTTTATATGATCAGATATATTCTACTTCTTTCTGTGTCCTGATATACTGTATGCATACATTTACAAGTATTCTTTATCTGCTTATTTCGTATCCATTGTTGATTCTATATTTAATATTAAGTAGGAATTCTGTGACATGTTAAAACAATAACTTTAAGTACAATTAAAATCAATAATGTTACAGGTACGAAAACTACTATATATCAAACCGTGGTAGAAATCTTTACTTTTTACTCTTCGGGAATCAAAGCCTCTGGAAAAAGAGGCAAAGATTCTTTATCGTAGTTCCGGCTTGATCCTTTGGTAGTACTCGCTTTGATCGTAGTAATTCGTCAACGGCAACACGGATAATAGTCGCACTACGTTACACCGGCTGCGTCGAGGTAACGTCTGCCATATGCCAAGCTGAAAACCGGCCGTGATTTTTGCTGGCATCACTGCCGTAAGGAAATCGAAAAACAGAATATAAGCTCGTTCTTCTGCTATCTAATAGACGTCATACTTACGTTTGCAACAATATTTATTTAAATCTGTTATACGTATATTTAGTTCTTTGAACAATAATTGAAATTTCCAAATAAGAATTTATTTCTTGAACAATCTTTTCATACATTTTGTTCCATTAGAGAGATTTTTTTGTTTGAAAAATATCGTATCATGTATATATTTCCACGAAGATAGATATTTTAATAAGCATTTTTGATCATGCTCGTTTTATAGTTCCATGGGTTGTTGCTTATTATGTATCGTTTAACTCTAGAACTGCAAATGGGATAGAATTGTGAGAAGTATAGTAAACTGAATAAGAATGTGGATTTCGTATTTTAAGTGAAATGATCCAATTCGGCTTAAAGTACACCGTTGCATCTTACATCTGTACTCTAGAATACCTTCGGTTGGTACTTCCACTTTGGTGAGCTTGTTTTTGAAATATAATAATGTTTCATAAATGCATATGGTGATTTTGTTTGTTACATATAAAAGGTTAACTCGTGAACGCATTTATTTTATGGTAATAGTTTAATAAAAAAACATAGCTAGTTCACTATTTTATTAACATGCGATTTTACCGTCATGGAACTAAAATGCAAAATAATATTATAGAAGTTTTATTACATATCATACATATTTAAAAAAATTTTTATAATCCAAACATTAAAAATCAGGTAATTATATAGAAGATAGTACGTCTCACCGATTTTAATAATTTTAAGATATGTTGTTAAAGTCAACATTCTGAACAACTTTTTCAAAACTTTTTCCTATACATATAAGCTGCTGCACGACTTTAGTTTCCGAGATTATCATAAAAATACTTTTACTACTTTTTATCTTGGTGTGGGTTAAGTTTGAGTTAGCTTTGTATATGCACATGATGATATTATAGATGTGTTTTTGCCGCGACGCATTCATAGTTTATATGTACATATGAACTTCAGTTGTCTCACGTTCCAATTTGTAAATACAGAGAGATAAGGAAGGAACTCAACTTATTGCTAGTTTACTTGCTTCAGCTACGCGAAAGCTGCGAACGTACATGTGTATGTAATACCATGTTCATACCTCAAGTTAAGTCAAATCTAACTTAAACTAAGATAAAAAGTAATAAAAGTGTTTTATGAACATCTCTTATGAACAAGTTTCATATTAGATACATAATTAGTGTTAAATAAGTTTTTATTTGTGTCATAAAATATAAAATATACATATCTAAATTGCATTAGGATTTTGAAAATTACTTAGAATAACAAGGTTGACATCTTCATTCTGCCCTGATGATGAAATTGTGCTAGTATCGCTAAGTCTTGTAATTTTTGCTTTAAGCAGAAATATTGGTGTGAAATCGTAATTAACTGTTCTTGTACCGTACATCTCATAAGTAATTTTTGATTCATTCAATTTAGATTTTTTCAGTTGCATTTGTTGCGCTGGATTTTGTTACTTTCTTTCTTCTTGTACCTTTTCTTCTTACAGGCAACCAGAAGTAGCATTTTGCAGATTTAACACAGGAAAAATGGGTTTATCATCTTTGGTTGGAGATTGCTTGTCTTTTTCTGATATTATCATCGGAATATAGTTCTTATTATCATCGAAATATTTATTGTCGTTATTATTGGAATCTTTGTAGGTTCTTTTCTTATAAATTATTTTCTTAACGCGTTTTTTATTAATAAATCTTTGTTTACTTTTATTATAATTCTCGCCCATTTCCTCATTTTCTGATGATAATTCTACTAATGATAGATCTATGTCAGGTGAGAATTTATTATTGTTGTAGTTTTTCTGTACAAATATATATATATTTTTTTTAATTCTGTTCATAATAATTATTCAAAGAAATAAAGTTTCAATATCCTTTAATATGTTATTTATGTATTTTTATTATGTATTTTTATGTATTTATTAATTTAATCTGTTGAAATGATTAAGTTCGTATATCGATGAAGTATATTGCGTGTAAAATCGAATGCTCTTCGAGATTAACAAATCGTTAATACTTTTCTTAAAAATAAAATTCTTTTATCGAATATTTCCTATAGCGTTAAAGCTGTACATGTTTGCTACCTGCTCAGGTCTAAACCACAAGCTAAATTGTGTTCTTGAATTATAATAATATATCTTTCCCGGGCAGCTTAATCATGTCTCTTGAAAATTACCAAATTCATATTCTATTTTTGACATTGTTCTAATTCATTACAATTGCAAACTATAAAATTAAAACATCGCAATTAAACTCGGTGTTATCAGAAATGTTATTTACATTCGAGCACAGATTGATTTAAGTCCATGATCACATTTCATTAATGCAGACAGTACAGTCTGTGGTTATAATCTTATGCTATGCTGAATCGGTAAAGTAGTTCTATGAGTTCTCAAGGCATTGGATAAAAAATATATCGAGTGATAGATCTATCCTGTACCTCCATCTGTGATGACATTTCGTTTACGCGTGTCTTGTGACGATTTTTGATTTGTTCAAAGTTTGATTGTTGACGCATGTGCATTATCATTAACATACTTTGTTAATTTGGATTGCAAATTCCGTCTGTGTCAAAAGAACGGCGCGGAAGTTCAGTAGAGAGCAAAGAGGTACGTACCCGTAGCAATTGTTTGTACGATATTTCCGTTTGATTCTATCTCCAAATGGCTGACAAGATTCGAATCTTGTTATGCTAGTTGTGTTGCTACAATTCATTTATAGCTTCTTAACAATCGAAAACACGAAGCATAATAAAACAAACCACTACATGATATATCTCATTCATTTCGAGAAACACATACGAAATCTTTTTATAAACATGTACTTTTAATTTAAATAGACATATTTGTAAAGATTGTTGATGAAGAGTAGCTATAATATGATACATCCACTGCTTAAAGCCGGACACAGAAATATTTACTATTATGTATCGATTACGTATTTTACATCTATCACTGAAAGATATCAATTAGTTTATTTAAATATTTTGTTTCTCTATATTTTTCATATATTCGTATAGCTAATTCATATATTTAAAGATTGATCCTATAGGACAGATTATAGTCAGTCTAATTCTTGCGTCAGAAAAATATATAATCGCGATTCATCATGAAATCTTTTGAAATATAACCTCCATCTGAATAAAATTAATCTCAATTAATTTAGCGTTTCGAGCAAAATAGCTCGAACGTATAGTTACCACTGGCTGATTTAAGTACTGACGTGTAACTAACGTGTCGGAAGTGATTATCATAACAAGAAAATTGTATAATATTAAGCATTACTTGGTTGCCAGGACACGGTATACGCGTTTGAATTTGAAATTATTCGATATGCGCAGACGGGTGTATCTTACTGGTTGGCTAGCGTGGATAAGTTTGTTTACAAGCGGGAGAACTGCGGCTCCATTCGATCCTCGAAGGTTTCGTATATTCAAATTGAATATCCGACACCGAGCGTAATACGAAAATTCAAAGTATCTGCACGTATGTGTAGCTACTATAGACTCGTGAAACGGGCCACGAGGACGGGTCAACCACGAATAAAACCGCTTCTGAAAATTTTTTTCTGCCTTTTCCCGGAAGAAACGTCCACTGAATGCATAATGCTGTACGAATGTATCTTCGTAAATGTGCATGCACGGGACTCGCAAGGTGAATTACCTTGAAAATCCATCGTATCTTTTCCCGTCCTTCAATTTCTTTGTCGATTCGATCTTTGTTCGAAGTCCAGCTGGGCGTTCTTTACGGATCGAGCGTTTTCAGTGTTCTCTTTTCTTCGTCTTGAATATATGAAACATTAGATAATGTATGCCACGCACAGCGTGGTACAATGTTGTCAATATCGAATTTCATGGAATTCATATTTTTCAATTCTTGTCGAGTATAATTTTCATATATGTATACAAAGTTCCTTTCTGAATTAACAGCAGCTAGCAGAATTCACTAAAGATTCGGTTCGTGAGTAATTACGCATAAAGTCTTTTTTCCTCGAAAATACAGAGTAATCTAATAGCCAATTATTTACGATTCCTATTCTAAATCTTATAAATCACGATTATAAATTATAGTAAAGAAAGGAATCACTGCAGCATCAAGCATTCGTGAATGAATAGAAGACGGTATATGATTAATGAGAGATACGTAGATCAAACTTGAATAAGTTTATGATCCATTTAAATTGGTTCTAGCTTTATTACGATAAAAAATGTTAAAAAAAGAAACGTAATAATTTCTTAAGATCTTCTCCTTTGAATATAACATTTCTTTAAGATTTTCATCAATCTTTGTTTAGTATAGATAACGTAGGATATTCTCAAGTTAACTATAAGTATTTATTTATATCAAAATTATGTTTGTCGCTACACGTATCTATTTAGAATTTTTATGAAGAAAATTTCATTGATTTTTCTGGAAGATATCAGTGGTTGGAGAAACGTAATCTGATACTTTCGTTATAATTTGGCATGCACAAATACTTGCTGCTTACCGTGAGACCCAGATAATCAATAGCTCGTCTCGGTTTCATTGTGAAGGTAGAACAAATTGGTGCACCACCTACAGCGCGAGCAACGCTGAACTCTCGCATAGATAATCTCTGTGGAAGTTTTCAAGGATGCCTGTAATTTACAACTGGGCAGCCGGCCTCGGTGTTTCTTCTTTACGTTTCATTGTACACCACCCCTGAGATAGGTTCTTTGTGTGCGAGCAGCAAACTGGACCGCGATGGAAAAGTGTAACAAACGTGTCCTTGCACGAAATAATATCTTTCTTTCTAGCTCGGTCGTTTTTTTATTCATGCAATACTACACGGAAACAGGAGATTATCTGGCCACAAATGAATACTTTTGTTTTAGATTGCCGATCGTCAAGCTTTTATTTCCAGAGATAAGTGTAATTACGAGATGGGCAAATAATCAAACTATCTGTGGTAACAACCACGATAAAGTGCACAGATTCTTCGATGAAACGTGTTATTAAATCATTTAACAGATTGTACATGCGCGATAATTGTATGAAGAATGCTCAAAACATTCTTTTAGTCCCGCAGCATTTAGTCGTACACGCGAATCGTATAAATCGCAATTATGTATATCTAATTCACTATTATTATTATTATTATTATTATTATTATTATTATTATTATTATATATGATCATTTCTTCGAATTATTCTTATAAAAAAACTATCGAGGTGAAGAAGCAACTGTCTCTTCAGGAGAATTAACACAGCTTATGCACGAATAAAAACAGTTAAAATGAAGACTTTGCCAATACTTCCGACAAACATGGATTCGTGCGTGGAGCCGCGTCTGTGTAACCAGCTCCTAGCAACAAGTCATAAGCTATACTTTGTACGCACTTGTCAGAAACGGCGAGAAAACAAGGGAGAGAGGATGAAAGGGGGAAAGAGAAAGAAAGAGGAAGAAGCGAAAGGAGAGAAGATAGAAAGGCGAGGCGGAAAAGAGATAGGAAAAGAAGTCCGGTGGAATGCTTCAGGAAGACCTAAGGATTCTCACCGAGTCTCTCAGGAGACTGTCTTGCGGTGCTTTTGCGGCTCGACAAAAACCATTTTTTTGCACCTAGTCTAGATATGGAGGAGGAAAGAATAAGATCGCAGAATGAACATTGATATTAGCTAGAACGTGCAGTAGGAGGATTGGACCAAGGCTTTCGTAATTTGAGATTTTTTCGAATCTTTGATCGCGCAGGGGAACTCCTTTATTTGGATTCATCCCCCGGATGCTATGGACCGCAGGATGTAGGTATATATCGTTGTTCTTTCTTAGGAATACTCGACGTCGGTTAATACACGAGTATCCGCGTTCAGATTATATATATATATATATATATATATATATATATATATATATATATATATATATAAATATAATAATATTATAATAAATAATATTATAATAAAATATAATATATATATATAAAACTCGCTGTTCATGTTCGATTACGTGAACCAGAGAGTACATAGTTGCTTATTCTAAACAAACATTTATCCTACAAGAAATGATCGTAGTTACGGCAGAAGTTTATGCATTGAACGCTATACAATTTGGTCGGAAATTTTGGCGAAAGGATTGTTATATACAGGATTGATCGCAAGGTACGGAAAAGGAAAGGTAAAACAGAAATTAATAACGGTATCTATTTCTTTTGAATGGCAATCGTGTACATTGAAGCTTAACATAATGTAAGATGTATTTGAACGCATCCGGGTAACCTCTGCGAAGAGCGAGCTCGGATGAAGAACTAAATAGGAATGTGGTGTAGGTGAAGGATCGAAGCAAAGAGGATGGATCATGAGGAGCGAAGTGGCTGCAACGATGTATTACATTAATAACTCAATTTAGCTATTAGCCTGATACCAGATGGTGCCATGATCCATTTGCCTGTCTGCCTTTTCAATGGAAACTTTAACCACATATGGAACGATTGTAGAAGAATTTACAAGCAAGAAGAAACAGGGGCCGAATGGAAAAAGCGAAATAAGAGATTAAAGAAACATGTACGAAGGAAGAAATTCTCCCGAAACGATAGTCACGAGATAATTGATCATAACCAGACCGATGCACGCTGGGCGTGTTTTCCCGTTTGAGCGATCGATCAACGTTTTGAAGAGAAAATTCCAAGTTCAAACTGAACTGAACACTGTCGCGGAGCGCAACGCATGTTGCGAAAACGTCATACAAGCAGAAAAGAAAAGAAAAACAAAGACGGAAGAAGTGGCAGAGAAGGAGGAGAAGGATGATGAGGACCATCGAAGTCGATGGTGGAGATGGTGGTGGCGTGGACCGTTAGTTGGCCCCAGCTCCGCGGGAGCGTTGTCCGGGCATTCCGCGTTACTATTCTCCGTCTTCCTCTTTTCCCTCCCTTCCCTCTCTCTTCTCGTTCCTTCTTTTTTACCTTTGTCCCACTCTCACCCGCTTCGTTCTGCCGTTCGTTACACCGGCATTCTCTCTCTCCCATCATCTTCCACTGCCTACCAACGTCACTGGATCTTGTATCGGACACCTCGTCTCATTGCATCCTCGTGTTGGTTTAATGTCAACCGAAAACAATCCACAACATTCTAACGAGTTTATTTTGCCGTTGTTGTTTTTCTTCAACATTGTTTAAACCTTTTATTCTATCGTACATCTAGGCTGGATCGATTCGATTCATTTGTATCTTTGCACACGATCGTTAATTCATTTTTTCGAAGTGGAAATTCACGTCCAGAACAACATGTAACGTAAGCGCGTTGAATATTTATGATGCATGGTGTCAAGTGTACTTGATATAATATATTAATTTCGAGCTTTAGTCTAACGATAACGGATTAATGACGTAAAATGAAATTAATTTGTTCTTTCGTTCGAGTCGCTTGAATATCATGAATTGCTTCATTCTACAAGTGAAACACGAACAAAGGCAACGAATGAGTTATGAAAGTCTAATAGCGTTTCACAAACTGCTGTTAGATATTGCTTACCCTTGTAAACTGTGTCAAAAATCTAGCCAATTGCACGTGTCAAGAAACGCGCTGACGAAACGTCTGAATGACATTTTAGAATTTTAAATCAAGCGTACCCATCGAAGGGATCGGATATTCTATCGAACGTAACTTGACTATCACGAAGGTTCGAGACCTCGATGGAGAAATTAAAAATTTTATTTCGATCACACATTTATAGACAGAGGATCTTACGAAATAACTGACCCTTTCAATTCAATTTGTTTTAATCGATCGTTCAAGATCATGACACTCGAGCTTTTCAAAGCGAAGAGAAAAATATTTGAAAGTATAAAAATGATCAAATATGAAAGAAACTTCTCGAAAGTGTCAATGAAGCGACATTGTTAAGCGAACCGAGTGTCGGCTTGATCGCTGGGCCAGTAGGTCCCCTCATCAGTACCTCGGCAAGGATAACAGTTCACGGGTGTACCGTTTACGCTAACGTTATCCTTGCCGTTTTAACTTTGCATCTCAGGCATCACCGCAATCATCGAAAGTGAGAAAGTGAGTGGTCGGCCGATGAAAGTATTGAAAGAAGAGCACGGTGTAAATCATGTTGCATACAGATACAGTTTATGTTATTTTACATCCAAACTATTCTACGATGATTGAGGGAAAGAGAGAGGGAAGAGAGAGAGAGAGAGAGAGGAAGAAAGAATCAAATAATATCGTAATAAATATTTATGCTTACTCCTTTTTGTTGTAATCTCGTGAATAAATTCAGTTTCTTGCTTCTATCAACGTATGTGCAATATGTCACGTGCATGCAATAAATTAAATTGATCTGACTATTGCACGAGAAAAAGAACATGAGCAAAAAGACGAAAATTGAATTTTAAACAATGTACTCTCAAATCATTTACAAAGCACTATTGCGTTACAATAACCACGTGGAACGAACTCTGTTCCACTTCGTACATCGAATCTTGTATTTAATGTAACCTTGTCAAGAAAGTAGCTGATGGGGATAGAAATCGATGGACGATTACGATACGCAATGTATTTGTCTGAAACGCACGATTCGTTCTTGGAAGAAAAACGTCCATTTTCTATTCGGTTGAACTCACCGACTCTTTTCTAGTTAGTACGGTTCAAAATTATACGCTAGATCATGGTGAATGAGTTTTAATCAAGGCCAGCATCATGAACCAATACATAAGAACGTACCCGTCCTACTATCGACGTGTATAATGTTCGTCGAAATGATCTTCTGAAATAGGAAGAGGTCGTACGTTTTCGGTTTTTAAAGCCACTACACGTAACATGATGAGGATAAGTTTATAAAGGAAGCGATTGGAGAAACTATCATTGAGTGATTTGTTGAGAAACGTTTTTCATTTTTTTTTTTGATGAGTCGATAGGTTCTTACTTATACCGTCGACCATAAATATCGAGACATCAATTCTTCATACTTATTGGAAAACTCTAATAAATGTTATTCACATAAATAAATAAATATTATTACATTATACAAGACACGTGTTTGTAATAAATAATAGGTTTACGATAAAATAAATATAAAATAAATGCAGCAGACAGCATTCAATCCGCATTAAATGTCAGTAGATGTTCTAGCTCTTCCAATCGACAGTATACTCATAGATAATACAGATATATTATGTATTTTTAACCATAAGTCACCGCAAGTCATCATAAGTCTATAGAGACCAGAACACATGTTGATTTAAGATAGAAGCTTAATAAAATAGGTCTGCAATAAGATCTTCATAGCATATATAATTATAATTTATTTTTCCTTATACTATCTACACAATGTTAATAAGTACCAAATTCATTTTGTAATTATAATATCGATTCATTCGTAAGTGTACCAAATGTCCTATGACTCATGGACTCTAGTTTATGTATCCATGTATGCATTTACAATTAGATATCTGGTTTGCATTTACTTGGAATCGCGCGCTGTCTGGTTTCGTTACGTTATTATGTTAGATATATGTGCGTAGATCTCGGTGACCTCATATTCGAGAAGACTTACACAACGGTAGAAGGTCGGCCGTTAGTCGGTGATCCACGGCCACGGCAAAAGTGCCGGGAGGCGCTTCTTCTCGCCAACGAAAGTAGTATTACGCTTGATTTTCACTCTCTGTGTTTTCGATTACGTAAGTACCGACCGAACGAAGACGCAGCTTACGGTTTAATAAAACAGTTACGTTTGCCTACTTGCTGTAATACATCACTGTATGCATGGTACCATCGAAAGACGTTACATGCGTATCGACATTCATGAAGAATGATTAATCTCGTTTCGTTTCCTTGTCGATGATCATTCTGTTCCTCTTTCTACGTTTAACTCATCTTTTATGCGAGTAAACGTATTTTAGTGATTTTCATGGGTAAAAGGGTAATTATTAGGTTTTAGGCAAAAGACAATATGACAGTAACCTGCTGTTCCAATTATTCAACAAGATGTTTGAACTTTCGCGCACCATGAATGGCAGCAGCTGGTTCTTGATCAAAGGATTGCGTCACTGAATGCGTAATGCACGCTGCACCATTACATGACCCGTTAGCCCGTTAGAGTGACCCTACTGACTCGATTCGCCATTATAGAGTGAACGATTGTGCCTGGTTTGGCTCGAAGAGAAATGGATCTCTGTATATGAGGCTTTGACGATACCATGTATGCATTCGAGAACATATAGTCAGCGACAGTGGTTTTTGCAATAGCCACGACAAGGTCGAAAGCTATCTCGATCTAGGTATTTAAGATTAAAGTCGCCAATTCGCTTTAGATAGCAATGATCGTAATTTGTTTAAATCTGATATTCAGAAAGCATTAAAAAATGGGATTGGGTATTTAGTAATATGACGAAAATATTCCATGAATTACATCAATTTTTACAATATTGGAAGAAGTTCCAGTTTTTTAACACTTAGAAATTTTGTAGATTTAATTATGGAACGAATATTTAAAAATTTAATTCAATATATAATATCTTTAATTTCTCTCATAACAACGCTTAAATTATGCATGTTCATTCGAAATTGAGAGGTTGTATATTTCCAAGAATTTCCGGGTAAAACTAAAACGAGGTCTACATTCAAGCAAATATTTACGGAAAAGCTCACTTCCTAGATGACAAGGATCGCTGAGAGAGTTTACCGAGCTCTTCCGTACGAGGAACCTACCGCAGGCAACTTATTAGCGTTTATAAACGTCTAACGGTCCCCGAGTTTGTCTAAAACGATTTGGCGATTATCTAATGCCGGTTGTGTAATCGCGGTTGTGCAACACGAAAATGTAATCCGTAAAAGTGTTACGCCCGTAGAATGAATACCTCTTCATCCTGTGTTCCCCTACCACGACTACCACATACCTCCACAGCCATGATTCTTTTGCTCGTCTTTCTCTGTGTTCTTCCTCTTTCGTCAACCGTTGCCAGAGCAAAACAGAGCAGGACAGATTACTCTCAAACTCTCACCACAACCTTGACCTACTGAACTCACGGTATCTCGATTCTTAATGTTTCTGAATCTTTCGACTGTTTTTTAAAAGATACAGCTGACCCTTGAGTCACCCTAATCGAAACTGAAGAACGTCGTCAGAAGTCATTCAACTATTCCTGCTACTTGGCTGATCGAGCTGTCATCTGTTCTCACTAATTTAAAAGCATCTCATTTTTTTTCTTTCATCAGGAAACGTTCGATATTCGGAGATTTCTCTATTTCTGGAATTATTCAGGCGACAATGATAAAATCAAATATATAAATTGCAGAATTCTATTATAGTGGAATTAGCTACTTGTTATTACGTACCCAGAAAATTATCACTATTCTACTCATTTTCATAAGAAGAAAGACAAATTTATTTGCTATTCGAGACTCGAACAAGACAAATTGTGTCTAAAAGTAAAAAAGTTCTTATTGATCATCTGCATAACCAACGGTATATTACTGTGTCTACATCATCGGTAAATTCAGCAGAAATTTTTCAGTATTTCCAACCCTGCTGTATCTACCCTGTAAAATTATCTTTTCTCTTCCACGATTGAGAGTTATAAAGCCAGAGAAAATTGTATTACCGATATTATCTAACGATGGAAAGTAGCGCAAGGCCGCTTTCTTCTTACTCAACCGACTATTACAGCTGAACAGTGTAACACACTGACGGGACTCTTCTTTCTCTTTTCGAACCGTCGCGTCGTCTGTCCACGGAAGCGAGAAATTAATGCGGTCGTCGAAGATTCGTCCCTCTTTCCAAGGAGAGAAAGAGATATCCTCTTTGATAGAGGCGAAGAGACAAACCACGTGGAAAAGTAGCTTTTCACTTTCAAGAATATCTGCAATTATACAACAAAATTGTATTTTCTCCATCGATCGTAAATGATCAAAAAGATGAATTTCGAACGAGCAACGCGTGATTAAGCGATTTATTTTTAATTAATATGTCTGGTTTTCTGATGGCGCATAGGATATTATTATTTGAGTACCGACCAAAGTAACGCGATATATCGTAATATGCGATTACGATTCCTCATCAGCGAATCCGGTTTTTGAATACACGGTTACTGTCGTTTATTATCCAACCGTCAGTTATGTTATAAATAAATCATTTATTACGTAGTTAACACGTAAACTTAATGGTTAACATAATTCATTTTAACTTGTCATCCAACTCTCTGATATGTCTTTGAAATTAATAGTCTTGCTTCGCCGATTGCTCGTTTAAGTATTGAATATTCTGTATAACTAAATCATGGATGTCACTTTCTTTTTAACTATTTTCTGTCTGTTGTTAATTATCTATCTTAGAATGTATATTATCTTTCCGCTGTTTCTGAAATATTGGTAATTATTTTTTTTATTGAATTTGATAGTCCATTAAAGCTAGGGGTTGTTCGTCGACGTTTCTTGTATCCGGTCAAACGAAAAAATGTGTGACCAGCAAGAAAATACGAAGAGGTGCGTAATGTCTTGTTATTACACGTGTCCCTCCTTGGTAACGGGACAGGCAACCAAACCGACCGACCTACTTATACGCGGACGTCCACGTACTTACACGCACGTTCACGCATAGTCTTGTCCGAAGAAACGCCTTAGGACTTGCCATGCACTCCGTCCACCGTGCAGAGGGTAAAACAAATTTCAAATATTCGAGGTCAATCCCGACATCACTGCGATTTAAATACCATAAAATTGAACACGAAAGAATCAATCCCAGAAATATTCTCGTATACACAGTCGTTTTATTGTGTGTCTATAAAACGATGATTTACAATGATCGTTATTATTCGATAATTAGCTTCTCGTAGATGATTATATCAGCTATAGAGTGGAGATAGTAAATAACTTTGAAGCAACCGTTCAGATTGAAATATCGACGCGATGGGAAGTGAATGGAGGTGATTTTTGTCCCTGAATTTGACACGGTGCGACGCGAAGATGAGACGAAACTCGTAACGTATGCAAATGAGAAATACAAATAAAAAGCCGGACGATCCGTTGGACATGCTTTGCGTGTTTTCGCGACCTTTTATGGAGATATTTGAGCTTGTCGACGTTAACCTTAGATTTTCCTTATTCACGGACGTGTATGAATGCTACGGGCCCGGAGCCAACGAGGAAGAGACGCGGTTGGAATAAGCACGAGGACCGGGTCCTTTGTGCGTGCAAAATCGAACAACGAGACAAGCAACGTTAGCCTTACTGCAAAATGAATGTTTCATTTATCTACCGGTATTTACTCATGCTGTTTTAACCAACCATAGCGTCAATATCCCATGGATGAATGACTCCATCGTCTATGATTTTTTCAATTATTTTCACTTTTTACTTCTTGACATTTCTTCGAATAGCATTCCAATAACGTATCGTTAGATAATTTTCTTTTTTGTTTTTATAAAATTTTATTTCGGAATTTATCGAAGCTTCTAGAATGGTCGAGTGCGACCAATAGTATTACAAGTTACACGTCTATGACCACTCGAACATCTGTTCTTTGTTGAGCCACGTTATACGTATGCCTTTCTTGGTAGCGACTAGCTCGACTTGATCTACGGCGACATGTAAAAAATTGAACAGACTGTAATATTCTTCTACCAGAAGACACGCAAGGAAATATCGTACAAAAATAGATACAATGTCTTTTTATAGCATTTGAAGGTTCATTAAAGTTAATAGTTATTATCTCATTCTAAAAAGATTAACGATAGCTGAATTTTTATGTCTCGATGGTTTTAGTATTTCGGAAACGATGATTTCTCACGGAGAAATTCAATAGTTCGTTAAAAGCATTGAAAGTGTTGAAACGAAGCGAAACACCCTGTACATTGGAATCCCACGTATTGTGATGAGATTCTAGATAGAATTGCGGTTTTAAAAGAAAGGACGGCTATATCTGGTTTTTTGAAATAACTTTATAGCAAGGTCAGTGCACTGGCCTAGTCGTTGAAATTTACGGTCGTAGACTCGCTTGAGATACTTGGGAGAATATCCAGAAAGGCCGACGGGTACGCAGAGGAATTTCGCAATTTGTAGAACCGGCAACGTAGCGACTAACAAGAGCGGAGTAACTACATTCGCTCGTTGGATACCAATTCAATTCTTTATACCGATTCAAGTAAAACAGATCTTGCCCGCGATCGATACTCGAAGAATGTTATAACACGTGATAACTCGGTCAAAGAAGTCGAATCTCGGTATAACTAGTTATATGATTTTTAACAAGCTGTTCTATGAAAAATATATCCTGCCTTATTCGTTGAATATCTTTGCTTTCGGTATCTCTATAATAAAACATCGATTTTATAAAATAAATTAATATCAATTCTTCTACATAATATCAATTGTAGTTTAAGATATTTTCTCGAAAATGTCGACAATTCGTACTTTGAAATGAACCTCGTTTGCTTAACCTTGTTTCAAAGTTTTTAACTAAACGAGTCTAGTTTGCTGGTTTTTATCTTTATGAATGTAACGCTTAAAACCGTTGCTCGAAGTTAATTCTGATTCTTATCCAAGGGAAAAGTTCGTCGACGTCGTCGGCATTAAATTTCGGTAGCAGGTTTTCGTTTCGTAATCACGCCACGTGACACGGTCGCGTCGTTTGTACTGTTCTCCGCAGACGTGGACGTGTAAGTACGTGGGCTGACCATACGTATTACGCGCTCCTGGCTTATCCGTTCTATCCACGCGTTCGAATCTCCCACGATATTTTCAGTCGGACAGACATGCGGCCTTCTCTTTACATCGTAAAACTCAATCATTTGAAGGAAATAGTATAAACTCGGATCGGGATAATTGCTAAAAAATAACATTGAAAAAAAAAAGAAAGAAATGCACAGGAAACGTACATTCATAATTTCTTCCAATTACGCATGCCGAAGTATCGCGATTTTACGACACTGTAGGACTATAGACCACCCAAGAGAGTAATTTTCGCAAATCCCGTACGCGGTAGCTTAAAAGCAAAATCGTGTAATTCTACCGTGCACCGATTCGCTCGATTCTTAACTACGAACGTGCTTTATAAGGCTGTAATTGTTTTCATAGCAACGGTATAATTAATTTTTCTTTCTTTCCACGAGACTTCGATGTACTTAGGTATTGTTATCTTACCCACCTTTGGTATCTCGATCGTAATTAGTTAGAATCGAAACCGTGGCAGAATTTTCTACATACTTTCTTAGCGTTTCCATTACTTCGAAACGCGATTAATAAAACTATTTGTTTCAACTGTGAGAAAATCCAAGAAAGCAAGTACAGTGTGTAGCGTAACCGTTGATCGGTCGTTATACATATTTATGGGTAATATCGATGCGATCGTTTGCTGAAGATGCTTAGAACGAAAGAGACATTCTACGATATGTACAGTATAGCGTGCCCGTCTGTGGAACTCTTGAAACCTTCACCGTGAAGATCTTGAACCGTAGTTGACGTACCGACCGGTACCAATATGGCGGCCGTGGTCGAGGAGCGGACAAGCGAACTCAACGATTGTGTAATGGCGGCTGAAGCCGGCTCTTGCAAGCCCATAGAGGAAAGGTGAACGTCCTGCGACGCCTTCTCCCTTCTCCTCTCTTTCTGTATCGTCTCCTCTTCATTCCCTCTCTCACACCATCAGATTCTTTCCTCGTCCCTGAAACGTGCATCTTTGTCTGTCTTTCTGTTTCTTTCTCTCGGTCTTTCTGCCTGAACCAGACGAATACCAGCCTAGTGAGCTAGCGAAGGCTACAAATCCGTTGCCGGGACAAACAAGCTTGCTACGTGGAACCTCGTTTCGGACAAATGTCATCGGCCTCTCTTGGCTAAACAACGACCATTACGTTTCCTCGTTCCTAATTCTCATTTGCTGCTTTCTGTCCCACCTTTTCCTGTGCTGCCGGCTGCCAACGTTTGTCTCCTCCATTGCTTCTTATCTGCCAAACATTTCTCTTGTTCCGTATTATTTGCACTGGCCGGTTTTTTCCTCAGACTCCGATCATTTTCTTTTTAACTCTTCAAAAAATTACCGTAGCCCTTATTTCGATCGGTGATGCGTACAAGTTTCAAAATCCGTTATCTAATTATTTTCAGCTACCTGTCATTAAGATCAATGCGAATTGTCGATGGCTTACACTAATGTACACCTAATATAGGATTTATATTCGTCATCGAAAAATATCGACGACTGTAAAAATTCCACGCTACTGACAAGTTGTTTAATTTCTCGTTTGAAATACATACATATTTTTCCTCAGGGCATTAACGTTTGATGTTTATAAATATTCATCGCGAATAGAAATTGAAATGATATATTTTTTATACGTCCAGTTGTTAAGCTAAAAATGTACTAGACAAATCATAATCCAGTCATAAATATTCAATTTACCTAAGCTGCAGTGATAACGAGTTCTATAGTCAGTGTTGCTGATTTGTTTATTTCTCCTCGTGATATAGGTCATATCAATCTAATCGCATAGGCAGAAAGTTGATAGTCAACTTCATTTTCTTCGTCGTTGGTAACGAGTTTTTATAGCAATTTAGATTTTTTCTCGCGTGATAAATAAGAAACATATAGTATTTATGTATTTTATATGCAACGCCCTGGTAAATTTGCTGCAAAAGGATTGAAGAGCACGAGATGTTTCTCAGGCGGAATTGTGTAATTCGAATCACGGTGAACGAATCGAAAGGAATCTGGGTGGAAGAACGACAGAGTCGCGTTGGAGAACAGCGTACACCAAGATGGCGGCCGAGTGCCTCGTGGCATGGAATCTGATATTACCTCACCGTAGCCCTGGCAGTGACAGTGGCCCTCTCTCCTGTGCCTGCTTCTCTCTTCTTGCTCCCCCTCTGGCTGGTTGCTTGCTCCGTCTTTCCTCCGCGGAGTCCTCCTTTCTCTCCTCGCGAACTACCTCGACCGTCACGTTGCGACTAGGAAACTCTACGGCTGCTAATTACACGTGAACACCAAGTATTTTTCATTGCTTGCGGTGCGGTAACTCCTTCTTATTATTATTTATATTCTGATGAATATATTTATATATTTAGAAGTAATTGGCCAAGCTTTATTTATGCATTTGTTTCAAACCAACGTAAAGTAGTAGCTACAATGTTTGTTTTTCAACGTTTGATAGCAGACCGATTTGATTGTAGTTTTTATCTTCGTTTTGGTGTTTTCATATTAACTTTGCACGCGATAGGATTGAACCAGATATTGGTCAGGCTAGATCTGAAGGGTGACACGTCTATATTAAGCAGCAGAGAATGATTGATTATCGTTGTTGTCGCTCGTGATACGAAAAGAATTCGAACGTGCGACGTTTCAGCCGATGAATCACAAGTGTGTCGCGCGTGAACTGCAATCTTGATGAAATACTCGCCTCATCCATATTTAAATGTAATTTTTATTGCGAAAATTGTGTCGTGCACGCCACACCAAGTGCATAATCACTGTTGTTTACACGGACAAAGACACGTGTTACACAATTCTGACGAATTTCGTTTATAGATCATAATCAATTCTTTCAAATTTCTTTTAATTTTGATAAGTATAGGGTTATTGTACTTCTAACCATGGGTAAATTGCACGTGACAATTGTAACGTTACAAAAATTGTACTTTGATATGCGATTTAACAGATGCAAACGATTCCCAAGCCCTTAAATTGTGTCTAAAGATTACGAAGAACATCATTATGTATTCATACGTCTTCCTCGATGACGAAACGGCGGTCTGATTTCCGTTTAAGTTTTATTTCCGCTCGGTGGCCGAATAAAGGAACATCGATGTTTAGTATGACTATCACGGTGAATGGTAGTGTGACAAACGCAATTGTCGGAAGGCGATAACGATTTAAAGTGTTATACAGCAGCGATGTTTCTAAACCTCATAATAAAAAAACTCGATACTCAAAGCTTTGCGCTTTCGTTCACTGTCATATGCTATTTGAAATGTATTAATTACTTGAAAAACTATATTTCCCCTTAGCTGCTGATCAGTACGATCTCGTTAATTAATCGTAGAAATAATCGCGTACTCGGTATTTCCGAAGCTTCCTGTAATCCGGGTATCTTCGACCAAGAGCCAGTCGTCTATGATCAAGCTCCGTAGACCGAATCTTATACTTCGTTTCAGTTCCAGTTCAACGAACCGGAAACACTGACTTTTATCATCTCCAGCAACAAGAACGCGTGGCGTATAGTTCTGTTCTTTGAAAAACAATTGCACGATCGGTTAGGAGAAACAACGAGCAACGTTTTAGACGAACGATCCAGCTGAATCGAGAAGGTTGTGTAGCGTCGTTGGATTGGTTTCGGGGGTGATTGGTACGAGAGAGCAGATATTCAACAAGGACTTTCGAAGGGAAGAAAACGGGATCGGAAGGTCGGAGCTCGAAGAAGCAGATTCGCTCCTTCTCTCTTGCCGCTCGTCTCGTTAAGATCATTCTCCACTACCATCGTGGCTATGTTCCTTCTCAGGCTTGACTCGGCTCGCCTCGACTGTCCCTTTCTCTCTCTTTCTGTCCTCTCTTTTCTCCTTTTCTCGTTTTCTGTTGCTCGTTTTTGATCGAGCTCGCTGAACGCATACGGATCCCGCGGGCAGGAGCGGTGCGCGGTGCGTTCTTCTTCGGTCCGCTTCGACTCACGGTGTCCGGTAGGTGGGTGTGTAGGACATAGCGGACTTGTGCAGTCAAGGACACGTTCCGCTTGCTCACACAATCATGTTTCGCGTTCGCCGTCTAGCGATGCAACCAATACACTGCCGCGATTGCGCGCGCGTGTACGTGATGCATCTATCCCGCGCCAATGGCAATGGCAATGACGATGGCGGTGGTTACGACAGTGGTAAAGAAAAGTCGAATGGAACGATATACGCCTAGCTCAACTCGACGCTAGTCGAGTACACGTGTTTTCTGGAATATTGGAAGCGAGACTTTGAACTCCGTGCCGCATGCATAATCAGTGCGCGATCGCAATACGCGTCCCGTAATTAATTACTCACGATACCATTGACTCGAGCTGGGACTGTGGGAGCCGAGGTTTTTGTTCCGACGACACGATCTTTATCTCGGAATTAAGCATCGACGCTTTTGTTAATGAAGCAATTGAGACGAGATCGAGACGAACAGGATGTAGCTTCCTTTTGGATATATGTAGCTCCGTCTTCAACTGCACACGATGTAGTCAGCGAATAATTATCGCTTGCTCGACCAGAACTATTTCCATCTTCCTCCGTTCCGAGTCGGTTTCGCGTGCAACCAGAGGAGATACTTGTTCCGTGATATTGGTGTTGTCCCTCGAGAACGCGAACCTGTTGATTCGTACAAAGATTGCTACGTTCTTTGCGGCGTGTCTCTGGTTAGCCGTTCGATTCTACGTTACCGACCACTGAGAAATCACCAAAATGTTCGGAAATTACCGGCAATCCTTGTCCGTTGCTAATCGTACACGAACTAAAATATCTTATTGTTTCAGTTCTCTACAATTTCATGAAATAAACGATCGAGCTGTATCGAACCGCTCGGAAATTACAAGCTACCTCTGGCTCGACCCCATCGCTACTATCATCCTGCTACCAACTTCATATTTGCGTTCGTGCTTTCTTGCAGCTTGTATCTACACGAGTACCCATTGAAATTCTTTGATAGTATATCCTTGGTCTGCCAATCGTGTCTGGCTTCGCCCATTTTCCGTCGATATAAAGTTTCTACTCGAATCATAGATATAAATATGAGATTCGATCGAGACATTTGTTAGAAATTGCGTCAGATTCCATCTCTGTATTACGATCGTATTAAGATCGAAGTAGAATAGTTACTTGGTTGGGGATATCCACTTCGTCTATTTAAAGTATGCATGACATTAAACGTAGGATGTTACGCTTGGATATTTCATTGCGTTTCGAGCGCGAAAACAACCCTACGGTACGCTTCGTTACCGCTCATACCGCAAAGTCGCCGCCAAAGATGGCAGTCATACTCAAGGACACATTTATCCTTTATCCTGTTAGAGAGCAGGAATGTCCAGTTCTCGTTGCAAGATTCTCAACTGGCTCGCCGGAGCCGGCTCGAACTTTTCGATCCATTAAACGACTCGATGGCACACTACGTAAAAATGAAAAAATCAGACAGAACGTTAGTTATATATATCTATTTTAATCCCTCCATAAATATCGATATCTATAATAGGAAATAAAAATCGAGCGAAGTCTAAACTCGACCGTAAAACCGATTTAATTAGATAACGCTTCGATTGATCATTCTCTGTGCATGCTGTCGTGCTAATTCAAATAGGCAGATTCGGTCAAAAGATGGTTTTGAGAAAAATGACTTTTAATATTTAACAACCAGACATCGATTTTGCATACGTCTGTTATGACGTATTACTGTCTGTATTACTACAAATATAATATAAAATTGTTATATCTGCAGTTTTATTGCAGATACAGCTCTCTTATTTAATATACACATAGATAAAGTACTTTTGTGCCACCTGACAGCAATGACTTTTACGAAAATTGCAGATACGCCCTTTTGACTTAACACGGCAGTATATAGGTAGTGTGATGCCTCGGGATTATAATTAACGTAGACAAAAAATTTCAATTTCCTCGTGTACGAGCGGATCATCGCGTCGCTTCGTTGCGACCGTGCAGTGACCAGAAAGAATGAAAATGAAAATAATCGACCAACGATTAATTTTCAATGTTTTGTACCGGTGTCTGCTGATACATCGGTATCATTTCGAAAGGTAATAATTGTAAGGGGAGATTTATAAAGCGAAGAAGGAACGAATGAGGATCATCGAGAACCGAATGACGGATCCCAATGATTACGATGTCCTGTGAGAGCGTTGCGCGAATAGAATCTGTCGAAGAAAAGACAGAAGAAACAGATAGAGATACATCGTGGGATAGATAGATAGAAAGAGATAGAAGGGATCAGTAGCGAAGAAAGAACGAAAGGGGAAAGAACGAAGAGAAGAACGAAGGGGACAGAGGAAGTGAAGTGAATTAGCGAAGGTGTACGACCGAAAAGGAGGCCACGATCGTTCGAGTAAACAAGTGCCTTGGCCGCTCGACCAGTTCCACCTTTCTCATCTTGTTCCGACGTTCTGTCGCCATGGCCTTTAACGTACGTAGAGTCGCGATGCTCGTACAAAGGTACTCGCGTTATAAAATTACGCGCCAATTTTTACAGATCGATCTTTTAATGAACGCGCCTATCTGCTCATAAAGATGTACAGCGTTTAGTTTTCATTATTATTACTATTATCGATATTGTACATTAGTAATTCCTGACCCTTTTTAATAGCGAAGCTCCATATAGATTTGACGAAGTCGTGGAATATAGCTTTATACATTATATCATCGTATGTAACTCAATTGTTAATATCTACCTCATGTGAAATGCTCGGAAAGTATGTAGCTGTTATAAAATATTAGACACGCAGGAAATCTTGAGGCTAAAGAGGTAATTATATTCTAAATTAAGAAGTTAATTTGCTTTCGTGGAAAGTATGATCATTACGTGATAACAGTATTCGCTAATCTTACGTCAAAAGTTACATCTTATACACCAGAGTAGATGTTTACCAGTGTACAGGTTTATTCAAAGTCACGTCGGGTTTACATGAAACATTGCATTAGCCTAATTACAATCTATTATCGACCAAAAAAGATCGATAAATCTGAACCGAGATTGCATCAGTAGCGAGTAGGTAATTATGACTCCTTCTTTTGCATATTCATTGCGATTTTGATAAAAAGACGGCCACAGACTTGTAGAGACACGTGGATCATGAGAGTGTAATTTCGCGTCTCTAATACTCCCGATTACTTTACGTAAAGGTGATCTCTGTCGCTTTCCTCTTTCTCTCTCTCTCTCTCTTCCTCTCTCTCTTCCTCTCTCTCTTTTTCCTTCTCTTCCCTCCCCCCTCTCTCTTTCTAGCGTCTTTCCTGTTTGTTTCGCCCCTTCAAGATCAAGGCCTCGCATGATTGCTGCATAAGGAAACAATCTAGGTTAGCGACGGTGCATACATAGAGGTGCGTAACTACGGTCGCGTGAAATTGTTAATGTCGTGTGTACAGGGTGAATCATTAGTAATCGATGTCTGGAATAACGTTTTGTCATCATATAGGTCATATAATATTTTAATTGAATCACGGGCGTTTTATTTAACTTCTGACATAACACGACTATTTCTATTTGCAGAACGAGGTAACTCGAAGAAAAGTCACAATTGTTATCTATCTTTCTGAATCTTTTGAATATTCTAATGCAACAAGGTTGCAATACAACAAATACGCAATAAATCGCGGCACTTAGAACTGTAATGAATTAAGACATTAATAAATCCTATATGACGCTATATATTAACTAATAATTGCTGTATACATATGCATACATGATCATCTGCATAATAATCTGTACAATTAAGGACAATTTGCTATTTACCTTTACGTGTGCATGCGAGAAGTTGATAGAACTATAGATAGAAACACGTGTAGATGCACGTATGAAGAGCAATTTGGATAAATCGAGCGGTTCGATCCAAGCCACGCATGTGAGTCAGTAAGGCATTTGCTACGTGTGCCACACCCCGAAATGCATTTCGCATTCCGTACCGCGCCGCAATAGCGAACACCACACATTCCCCGAGGACCTGCACCGGCTTTCGCTGTGCAAGGTGAAACACTTCCGTCTGATAGTGACGCCGACATTAGCTTCCTCTCTGAAACACGGTACTCTGCCTCCACAAATGAGCGCGATTCATTGTTTCCTTTATCGAACGAGAGATTGTCTGTAAGAAATAATTAAATACGGAGGAGGATCTTATTTGGGCAAATTTTTCTGGCTCGCCGGTCTTCAACCTTTTATTTATCTTGTAATGTGTCACTCTGCTCGTGTTACCTTCTTCTTTCCTGAACGATCAAAGTTCTGGCGCGAATTTACACGAACCGAAGGTTCGCACTTGGTATCAAAACGACAGAGAACGGTGATCTTGATCACAAGTACGTGCGGTTGGACGCTCACTCGTCGTACATTTCCAACTATACACGGTGTTCGCGAAATTCGTTCCAATTAATCGTTTTAAACAATTTGCCACGTTTTGCTAAAAATACATTTTTCTGCAGCAGTTGTTTGAAACGTTAAATATTATATTACCATACGTCGATGGAAATTTAATTTCTTCGTGGAATACAGGAACATTAATAATCACAATTATTTTAACGAAAGACGTTATAAACGTAATATGAATCACCTAACCCATTAAGAAATTCTTCGTATCGTTGCAATGAAAATTTTGACCAGATGAAACGCGAACACCTTATGTATAAACGCGTGTAACTGTTGGTGTCACACACGGAGAAAACGGTCAAGGCCATCGTACGTGTAGATGCTCTGCGAACAGAGTGCTAGAAAGCAGCAGCAGCAGCAGCAGCAGTAGGTAGTGACCGGTGTGTTTTCCAATCTCCTTAGCTAGGCTCGACCTTCGCGAGTTGACTTTAGTCCAAGAAACGAGCACGGTGTCTGCTAATGGAAACAACCGTCGGGGGTGGTCTTGCAAAAACGCACGCGCTCATCCCTGCACGGTCAGGTCGCGTTATTACGGTAAATTCACGTACTTGCCGGACAAATTCGATTTGCGAACCGCTTTATCGCTCCTACCCCTGTTTCATAATCGTCATTTGTGTAATTATCACTTATGCGTTTGTTAACTGTTGGAATAACCATGGTCAAGCGATCGTCAAAATGATGATTTTCTTCACAAAAAAATTAGTTGTATACTTGCGATCGACACTCGTGAGAATCTTTTATACACGGAGACTCATCAACAATAGGAATTCTAAAATCATTTTAGTTCCTAAGTGTAAATTGAAACTTGGAGCTTTTAGTATTACAACTAAACGTTTTTGTTCTTAATTACGAGTAACGAAGATTTTTTGACGGGCATAGAAACACGCTGATTTTGTAGAAAATATTTTTAATATACAAAGGTTCGAGCTCAGCTTTAGAGAATATACAAATACATTTATTGTTTTAAATCATTCGTAACTTACATTATTAGAATACAATGTTACAAAGTTCAAATATTAAACATTGGATGAAGAGCTACCTTTTCCAAAGGTTTAATGTCTGTTTAATGTCCAACGCCTAATTTGTCTGCAATAAATTCGTCAATGGAGGTTTCCCTTAACGAGACGGCTTAATATTTATTAGCATACTATTTACGAATGTACTTTATGTCGTATTCTTAAAATGCTTTCGAGCAGATATTACCATTCTGACCAGTGCAAAAAATATGTGCGATCATATTTTGCAGAATTAAACGACTGTCCAAGCCGACGAAGAATTCCGTGCCACCGAACATGTATTGTGAATTGTAAACGTAGGTAAAGGAATATTGAGAAAGAAGGAAATATTAAACTCCTGGAAGGATTTTATCTCGCACACCACAATTTCAGTCTTTGAAACCATTCTGTCAGCCAAAATATTGCATGCCGATTGTTCGAAACTGTTTTACCATACGGTTGTAGAAGTTCCTGTAATTTACTTTTGACATTTAGCTTTAGATAAATTATATGTAATCAGTTCAAAAGTAATATTGTATTCGCAAAAATATTTTGAATAAGTTTACCCTTCGAGGGAAAGTATTTATTAACAAGACACAAAGCCTTAACCTTTCCTGTTTCTTTGGAATATCAACGAAACTAAAACACTATCCATTTAGGAAAAGTAGAAAGGTCCATAAATCTATTCATTCCGTTTTATTAGTAGAAAGACAAAAGAGACGAGGAAAAAGAAATCAAAAAGCAATTTTATGGATTACTAGGGGCTGTTGTCTTGCACTCATAAGCTAGACGTTGTAAAACTCAAATTTCATCGATCATATTTCCACGATCCAATTCATGACGCCAAACCAATTCCATAATGGGATTTAAGATTTCTCTGTTAGTCGCGTTCGGTTTTTCAATATCACGATCTCTCGATATCGGAATATTTCTGCCCAAATACCTAAATAAAGAAATTTTGGAACTCTAAATCTGGTAGATTTTAGAAACGAAAGTTGCGAACTAGAACACCATCTACATTCGAAATACATCGCTATACCTAGGAATTCCGCGAGCAGGGATCGAGGACATAAACGCGACGATGCGTGGCTCGAGCGGAAAGAACTGCAAACGTGGAGCGCAGAAATTCTTAGGCAATCGCTTGCTGAGTCTACGGGCGGAGGACGATTCGTTCGAAACTAAACGTTTAAAATCTGAACTGTAACGTTAATCGTCTCAAAACGTCAGGGAACAAACTTAAGCGTAAAAGCAAGAAGGAATGGAAATAAATTCGAATCGAGTGAAGAATAAAGAAATACAAGAGAGGGAGTATTTGATGATGAAAAAGAAAAGAAAATGGAATCGAAAGGTAGTCGGTCAGAAATATCGGTAAGGAAAGGTAATGAGCCGCGGCGGAGCCCTTCCAGACTCGGTAGAAAACCAGAGTCTTTGGAGGCAGGCGAAGGTGAGCTTGCAGCGCAGGGCCAACCGAGCCGAGCTAAGACGAGGCGAAGCGAACCGAACGAACCGAGCGAAGCGACGTGGATACAAGAGCGTTGTTAGGTCATTGACTGCCGGTGGCCACCGATCCGCGAGCATCCAAGGACAGCCGCTCCGACGCCTCGCGATCTCCTTCTCTTTTTCTCTTCTACCTCCTTTTTCGTTCTCTCTTTCTCTTTTTCTCTCCCTTCTCTTCATTCCTATCGTTGTTCTGTCCCTTTCGAAAAAACTTACTGACAAGAGCTATTTCAGGGACGACTTCATTAATCGGCTTTGGAAGTTTATCATTTTAGACCGGGTATACCGATAGATCACGTGTGTATCTTGGCGCGAAATCGAGTTCAGAGATTGCTCGAGAATGCAACTCAAGATCCCTGGCGAAAAGAATAACGCGGCAACAGTTCGGATTTGAACGTTTCTGGCGCGATGTAGGTGTAAAATCTTTCGTGCTTCGAGTATGTTGCAATTAGGATTTTTTGAGTTTCGTTACTCGTAAGATAAGTTAGGCTACAGTTGGATGCGTAACAAACGATATTTGAACGATTTGAAGAACGAAGCTGTACGAAGAATATAGGGAAAGAACGTGACTTTTGAAGTCACATTTATCGTAATAGAAATTTTAAGATTCATTACGTTGTTAAGCAGTCCCGTATTACCAAGATTGTTTGTATAGTTGGTACAGGAATTAGAGATATGCTTAATCGTTCCCTTGAAGATGTTGAAAATGTTGCTCGTTACAATAGCACAAGACACGAAAGTACTGCTTCTCTTAGTAATTATACCTTTGGTTTTTGACTTTCGTGAAACTTTGTTAATTTATTAGATATTTTTAAAATTCTTACATCTTTGGATCTGAAAGATTGTTTTCATTTTTCATTATGTCATATTAAAGTTCTAAAGAAATAAACCGATAAAAATATATTTGTCATGTTTTTCTCCTGCGATTTTCATATATTTGATTGCGCACGTTCACTGTAACCATAGCCTTTTACATGTTGCGATCAATCGATTATCAGTAGGCGTTTTGTAATTATAGATAGAATTATTTATTCGGTTCATAAGAGAAGAGTTAGTTCCACTGTATTTTGTGAGCGCAAAAAGTTTAGACCTCGTAAGTGACTTCTTGAGTACATAGCTTTCTTCAACGCGAAATCATTTCGAACGAAGAAAAAACCCGTCCTGACGATGCACATGCTGTTTTCCGTTCAACACCGAGCCAGCGTCAGCTGACCAAACTGCAAACTAACTGTTTATTGAGAAGCATTCTTCTGTACTACGTGAACTTGGAATTATTTCCATCGAAAGCTCATTCTCCTATACACATTTAAAAAGAAAAAAATTCATCAAATGACCTCCATTAAATCTAAAAATAAACGACGATAAAGATAATAAAAATGTGCGGAATATCCTTCTATGAAATACAAATAATACCTGCGTATCGACTCGAAGTTCTACGACTAATTCCGAATGGAGAATGAGAAATGTCAACAGAGGCATGTCCCTGAATGTGTACTCTGTAATTTGCAAAAGTAACATGTGCTTCTACGTGTTGTATATATCGGAAAGAATGGACGAAACGTGAACGTGAATGCGTTTGCACAATACATTCGGGTCATGGGAAGAAGACCGATGCAGAGGGTTACGCGGATTTCGTGGCTGCCATTCGTTCGTGCCTCACGCATTTCCGTTTTCATGTTTTTCATATCGTCCATGTTTTTTGCCATTCATTACGAAGCTCGATCCGCGCCACGTGGAATAATATCATGACGAATGACCAGGAAGTCCATTGAAATCTAAGAAAATTGAATGGTACCTGTCTTAGGTAATAACAATCCCAATAACTTCGAGACTCTGTACTTGTGCAACTTTTGTAAGTTTAAATACAAATAAAAAAAAACGAATAGAGAAAAATTTAGATTAGAGATTTTCTTGCAAGTCACGAACCAAGCGTTGTCTGGACTTGCTTTCTTCCTCATGCTGGATGTTCGTAGTTAATCGATTCCTGTTTCCAAGATTTTTCGTGCCATATGCGGTGTTCTTTCGTGAAGAGGAAAATCTGGGTAATCATAAATAACGCTGTTCACACCAGGAATTGGTCGAAAGCTGTTTCGTTCAGAAACTCATTTCTAGGGTTGAAAAAGGGGCATCATGAATATTGAATGGGTTCGTTTTCTATGAATCGTTCCACCGAGTTTTCAATGGGGCTGGCGTACTGAAGCGACGTTATACGAGGGCCAGATTAGTTCCGTGAGAAAGAAAATTCTTTACCAACTTGAAAACACCGGATCTTTTTACAAGTCTTCGAATTATCACCGAATCGCTTTCCTTGTTTGTATGACAGCTACAAAAGGTTTCTTTTCCTTTAAAAGCTAATTGAATTCAAAGTTAATATTCCTTAGACCACGTTAGGTATATCTTAGCAATAGACACTGCATAATTTCAAGATTGTGAGACTTTAATACCGACTTGGGTTGTTAATCCAAAGTTGAACTTGGACAATGGCAAAATTGAAATATGATTTAGGAGCAAACTGGTCAGATTACGATGTTGTTAACCAAACTAGTACGAAGGATATTACTCAACGAACCCCTAATAACGATAAAAGACATCAAGTAGCGTTGAATAATTTACGACTCGAACTCACAAGGAAGCTTTATAAATGCCCGAATACAACACAAAAGTACAAGAAAGCCACAAATGCGAGAAATTCAGGATCATTCTAATCCGAGCCTCTTCTTAAGAGCTTAGCCCTTTAAATTCTGATTTAAACTGATACGCAATTTCTTCGAAAATGTTCGTTTCTTAGATGAGAAATTTATGCCAGTTTTCTTTTGATAAGGGTAATGACAGGTTTTCCAGTCGGATGATGCAGAATCTCGATGGTTATCATAAAATCACGTCGGGAAGTTGCACGATAATTCAGTAAAATTACGTCACATCCAGGTACCAGAAGGTACGTTCCAGGAATTTATAACGGAACTTGATTTCGTCATTCAGGATCCCGTGGTCGGCCGTATGTGCTGAGTTTATTTTTAGAAACGCGGCTACGATTATCTTGTCGTGGACATTGCTAGCGCAGGTGAATCCTCTTCACGCTTCTTCATTTGATCGAATAATTCCCTGTTTCGCCAAAAGACGGGGACAATTAAACATATCGTGCACGAAACGTAGTAAATTAAAGTCGTAAACTCCGTGATAGCAGTTGCTGCTTTTGGTGCGAGGCTTGTAAAATCATTTGAAGAGATGATTGCCTACCAAGCGAGGAGAATCGATGTTTCACGAAGTAACAAAGGATAATTGCAAATAACCTCCTTATTAGAACGGAGTATTTGTTACAAACGTCGCTGAATTATTGATGACAATGAGCATTAAATATTGCCTGTTAATCATTCAGTGAGATGAAATGTTCGACTTAATGAACGAACAAAGATGACGGTAAATGGTCGAAGATAATTGTGAAGGCAAGATTGCATATTATTCGAAGAAACAGAAGATTTATTTGCACATTCGACAGGAATAAACGTACAATACAAACGTACACTACTATAACCGAAGCGTGCCATTGATGCAGATATTCCATCTGCAGAACGAGCACCAAAAGTTGAATAAGCAATTGCTTTAGTCAGCCAAAAGTGAAATTTTTCCATGTGCTATCTAATTCAATGAAAAATCTATATAAAGAAACACTACACTGTTGTGTGGACTATACAATAGAAACAGCGTCTATTAATAAAAAAACAAGTTTGGAAGAAACAAGTTCAACCTTGTAGCAGGTACTTTTTTTATAATATACATCAGAGTTTCGTTCGCTTCGCATTACGATTCGATCTACTTTATTCAAACCGCTAGAAAAATAACCCTCGAATCCATATGCAAATTTCCTAGCGTTTTTCGTGGGTGAGTTCGAGATCGATCACGATGCTTCTTCAACGTATAGTGATCGATTGACGAGGAAGCTTTCCCACAAGGTGTGCCCACGGGATATGGAACAGAAATATCGAATATACGGTAAGGTGCTACTGAAGAACGCAGGATACAGAAGGATAGCTTGAACCACCTGTCCCTGTCTCCCACGCTTCTATGCGATCCTATGGACCGATGGATGGATGGATGGTTTCTAATACGAAATCTCGAGCAGGGGAAGCGAAAAATAGATCTTCTAGTCTGCTTCCCCACCTGCGTCCTTTCTTTTCCATTACTCTAGGACAAAGAAGGAAGGAAGTCGCTTCTTCTTTGCCCCTGTTCAGGCAGAATCGACTGAATTTCGATCGGGAAGCTTCTTATGAGAATTTTTCTTACCTTCATATACGAGGGATACGCGCATTTTTTTTCTTATTTAAATTTAGTTTCGAGATTTTGAACTTTATTAACTTGAATTATATCGATGACCGATATTATTTCTTCTATGAATTTGCTAATAAACTTAGGGGATGAAAATTGAATAGTTCTCTGTCGAGTGTAAGATTATACTTTGACACGACATTTTGTTTACCAGAACAAAACGAAGGGTAGCAGGCTGTTGTACCTTGTCCATGAAATAAAATATCCAATAACGTCCCTTAAGAGATCAAATATTTGTTTTAAAAATATAGAACATCCAAAACGGGAATGGAAAGTATTGAAAATATCATAGATACTATTCTTCATTGAATTACCAAGTTGAATTTTAATAGACACATTTGGTAGATAAAAATTAAAATTTAGAAGATTAAAAATTTATCACCTTACAACAAAATTTTTTACAGATTATCATTTGTAAAAACATTATATTTTCTTGCAAAGATTAACGTATATAGTATATATATATATAGTATGTATTAATATATATGCAAAATGCCTATATTTGTATTCTATCTTCAACTCACTGAATCGTGCTGAAAAAAACATAAACAGAATTCCAAAGACACGGGTAATAAATAGTAAGGTCATATCTCATTTTCTACAGTTGTTCTAATTTTAACGTAGTTTTCCTAGGTACGCGTACCTGCAGGCGGCCCCAGACAACCAGGGAACCGCCGAGGAGGATGCGTGGGACCAGTGGCAGTCCCAGCTGATCAACAAGGGAGGCGAACATCGAGGCGTCGAGGCCGTCCTCCCAAGTTGGGAGGCATGGAGGAGCCAACGCGGCCTTCCGCTGTCCTTCAGGACAACCCAGGTGCTTACAGGACACGGCGTGTTCGGCGAGTTCCTGAAGAAAATCGGGCTCGAGACGACGGACATCTGTCATCACCGCGGAGAGAACAGGGACACAGCGCAGCACACGCTGGAGTTTTGCCCGGCGTGGGAGCGGCCCCGCTACACCTTGCGCCTCATCATTGGCGAGAGGCTGACCCCCTTGGCGATCATAGAAGCAATGCTGAGCGAGCCGCAGAAATACGAGGTTGTCCGCCTCTTCTGCGAGCGAGTCATGCTCGCAAAGGAACGGGCAGGAAGAAAGAGAAAGAGAAACTCTCACCCTTATAGGATAACGCGATGGAGGGAAATGGCGGTCAGGCGACCCAGGCCCGCTCCACCACCACCCTGAACGGGACGCGATTGGCAGGGGGATGGGGCCAGGGGCAATGGCCCTCACTGGTGTCAATACATTAGGATCGACTCGATTAAGGGATCGCGAGGAATGCACCGATAGCAATTCGCAAAGAACGGGACCACGGAGCATTCCTATCATACGCACAGGCAGGCCATCGTGGAGTTTTAGTTAGTAAGAGTACTCTACTGCTGCTCGCAACGACGGGGTGTCTATGAGGATTTCTCCACGTGAAAAAAAAAAAAAAGGGTATGCGTACCTGTCGAGTTTGTTAGCGTAGTCGGTAGCCTTCTAGTATATACGAGGGTCATAAACGAAGTATTTTTTAAAAAAGCCCCATATGAAGAGGTCTAAAAAAATTTAAAAAGACCTGGCGGTCAAACAACTTTAATCCTTGCCTACTATCCCTAACAGAATTGGTGGTTTTTTTTCTACAATATTTTTCTATAGCCGGGAAATTCTTCAGTTGGCTAATGGCTAATTCTCTTTTTACGAAGGCCAACATTTTCTAGTTACCAAAGTTGGCTGAAAGCATATTGCCGTCATTCCGGAACTTTATTGCACTGTTTGTGTGCTTGGTTGTACTAGGGACCGGTCAAACATTTACAGTAATAGGCTTAAGTTCAACGCGTTGCTTTCCTTTTTTTTAAGTCGAATTTACGGAAGATCCTCCACCTTTTTAGTTACAACACGAAAAAACCTGAAATGTGTTTTTTAATCTGTTTGCCCGAGAAATTCGACGATTACCATTGCTTCTTTCAGCCAAGTTCTCTCTAATTTGTTTTTAATTTTTAATTTGTGCTTTACAATTTGTCCAACTGGACATTTGGTAAATCTTTTTAATTTTATTACTAAGTAACAAATGGATGGCCACCCCCAGCGGGATTGCAATTTGTCTATTTTATTTCTTTAGCGAGATCGGTGGGATGTTTTCTTCAAGTTCTCTCTAATGCAAAAAAAAATTGAACTTCTTATTGATAGAGCCTCACGAAAATATTTCAGTACTATCCATAGAAAACTTTTATGCGTATATTGTAAGCGTGGTATAAACTATTTGGACATTTTAATATTCGAATAGTTACTATATATCTGCATAACAACGAAGCTTAAAATATGGAGTGGTGCAGTTAATTTTATACAATACATCATACAACTGTATGTGTACTAACTAGTCGTTGATAATTTTGTAAGAAAGTAAATGACAGAAGCTGAATTTTTACGTAGAGAAACGCATTAGGTGATCTAGAAGTCGTTCGTTATCTAAATATACTTATTGTAGGCATGCGATGTGCAGTCAGGTGAAAAATTACAAAATCACTGGAACTTTCCTTTTTAAGAAAATTAAGTTACGCGATATCCAGGAAATCGACGAGTTTTGTTAATCTGAAATTTATTAACAGTTTATTTCGCATTCTTTTGCATGATTCATGCTTGTATACGTGAATCCTGCTATATTTTGTAGCATATTATTAGGAGGAGTATTATCAAGTATAGCGTCATCGAAGTCTGGAAAATGAACAACGTGGCTAGTTAGCTCGATTGATATTCGTAGTGGTGTTCCGATACACGAATAGGATACGCTAGAATAGATCCACTATAATGATAACGTAACGAGTTAAACGGTACCCATTTGCGTTAATTATTACATTACATACCCATTGTGTTGACCCATTTTCAAATGCCTTAATGGGATAGATAGATGGTTAACTGAATCAATTTCAACTTCCAAGGTTTTAACCTCCAAAATCATAGTTTCGACGTTGTTTTACAAAGCACGTAAAAAATTCGTTCACCACCTGGTAAACGGAAAGGATTGAAATTTTATCAAGAAACCAGCAAAATTTGAAAAATTTAAACAAAAAAGTAACTTCGCTTATGATGCGTTTAACTTTTGGTTTCCTCGTAGCACAAAAACGGATCCCTCGTGATAAGCTTTGATCTAAACGATAGAAAAAGATTTCGAAAAAGCGTAGTTAGTAATGATGGATGGTTGTCATGTTTACGAATAGATTGAAGAAATGGCAAAAGAAACTGACTGCGTCTATAACTAAAGGATTAACTTGTGCCGACAATTCGTCGAGGGTTGTTTACGACGTGTCCGAAGGGTTAAGTGCAAAAAACCGTGAATTACTCTGTCATATTTGTGACCCATGGCTTTGACGCTTTCTTTTTTTTTTTTTTTTTTTTTTTGCTAGAGTGAAACTCGAGAACTAACAGAAAACCCGGAAACATTCACTAGATTTCGCAAATATTTTAAAGGTCAATAATTCTTCAAATATCATAAAACAGTCGTAAGTAAAAACGAACAAAAATTTTCATTGAATTTTAATACGTAATTGTAAATTGTTTTATATATCGTTATACAATTTTTTTATATATAGTTTATATATAGTACTTCTCTAAGACATTTTTTCCAAAGATATTTTGGTCTTGTTGAAGTATTCCGATTTTCAGAAATAAATAATAAAATAAATAAAAGTGCCATGATAGTAAGCAATATAGTCTATGGCTTCGTTTAGGAGTTAAATGCGATAAATATTTCCTAAATTAATCGTGTAATATATAATTGCAAATGATGTACAAAATACCTTTGCCATAGAACAGAAAAAACAGAACAAAGATGTAAACAGAAAAAAGATGTGAAGGACCAGGATATTTTGTCGATTATCTTTAATGATTTCAATGTAGTTAATGACAGATGTATTTTGGAGAAATATATTTAGGAATGATGACAAAGTTTCGTGTAAGAGAAAGGATGGAGCGAAGAAAATTGTTACGCATTGATTTGACCTACGATTAACGGGTGGGCTTTTTTTAAAATCAACACATAAATGTTCAGCTATAAATTTGATTATTTGTTTTTCAATGAATTTTCATGACGACATGCACCGGATTATCATTTCTTAAAGTCATTGAATAATAATTTATTCGTAAACGATTGCGAAGAAATAATAAGCTTATGTCTTCGACGAAGTGCAATGAAGCATGAAAGGATGTCGTTGATAGAATACTGTCTTTGTTGGAATAATAATTGGTCATTAATGCAGCATAGACGATATGCAAGTAGCGTCATTTGTCCCATTAGACGGTCAATTGTACCGGTCACATTTTGCTATTGTAAGATATCCCGGAAGAGACAGTACGATTGTGAAAGAATTCCACTAATAGTGAGAGCAATTTAAAACCGTCAAATCGACCCGCGAGTGTACATTGAAAATATGCGCTCCAAACATCAAAATGTTATAGAAATACTAAATCCAAATTATTAATGTATATTAGCAATACAAGTATCGTTACGATAAACTCGATGATCAACGGATTTTGGTCTGAATACTAATTCTTTGAAAAGCAAGTAATCAATCATTGATAGATTCAACAGATTCATCAATATCCGAATCCAATTCAAAATACTGTATTTAAATATGAATGTCGAGGATTACGCAAGAAAATTTAATATAATGCCAGACGGTAGAATTAAAGTTAAAAATGAACGGTTTCAAAAGAAACATCGCAAACAGCGTGATCATGCTAGACGGTACAGAATGTATCCTTGATAGTTGCCGCTCGTTCATCGTCCTGTAGGCCAGTTCACTGACATCGCTGTACGATCAAGGAGTCCGACACTGTCAAGGTCCGCCAGTTCTTCTCAATGGTGTCGATCTGTCACGCAATTTAACTACGGTAATCGACACGCCTTACCGCGAAGGACGCCCCTTCTGTCCTTCTGTCCTTTCCTATGACATAGTTTCCCTGCGTCGTTTCCACGATTCTTTCATTTTTCATTCTCTTAAACGTGTAATTTACAATAAGACAACATATTCCAATTTCGCGTCCAATTCGTGATACTTTACTAGGAGAAATTCTTTCACAGAAAAGAAGTATCAATGAAACTCATCTTAAGGATCTTAGGATCTTAAGTAAGTAATGAAATTATACGTACAAGTTATATATAATATATATTATATAATATAATATTTACTTATAAATGTATAAATATATAAATATATAATTATAAAACAGTTATATAATAGTTATGTATAATAAATGCAACGTTATTGCTAATTCCTCTATCTGTTAGTCCCGGTTTTTATACAGTTACACATTTAAAGTGTCTGTACAATTTTATTATAGTGTATGAAATATAGTTAGCACAAAAGCCTGTTGCTATTAGTAGAATTGTTCGAAGCAAAAGGTAGGATCACCGTGAAGAGCAGGCTCGATTTAGAACGTAAGGAGGAGTGTTTTGAAAGGAGTTGATCGAGCATCTGCACGGCACATATGTTACCGCCATGTTTCGTGAACCTGCAAAGAATCGATTTATAACCCGGAAATCAAAACCTATGAGAATATATTTTTCTCGTTGGAATTTATCTAACAAGCAGATTCATCCCGAGGGAACCTTCCTCTTTTCTTTTCTTTTTTTTTCTTGGAGATTGCCAACTTGATTGGTTTCCCTTCTAATTACCCCCGTCCGAGATGAAACGGTCGATTAACTTCTAAAAATCTTTCACCCTCGTCTTCCATATGGTGGAACCCTTTTTAAATTGAAAAGGCTACCGTAAACGTTCATCGAACGAAAACACTCGAAAAATCGGAATCTACGATCAGAGATATTGCGCAACTGACGCCTTCGATATTCAATTTCCCATTTGTATGGTTACACATAAGCGATATACCTGCTTCAGGGAGTGGCGTCTACAGTGCAGTTAGATCGAAACAAGGCTTCTCGAAGGATCGTGTTATTGGTAGTAAAAGTCTTGGTTTAAAGAGCGGCTGGTGGATGTTCGCTCGCACTTTCTTCCGTGAGCCCTTTCGTATATTCGGCCGGCGACAATAGCGAGCTTTAAATCGTCCCACACGTAGTATACTGTACAATCGGTACCGCAAGTTCCAGAGACACGACTTACTTGGTTCACTTTTGCTGGTTAACGGTAAGTCCGTCAAGAGTCAGTGAGTCAACGAGTCAACGGGGGCGCACACTGGTCCCCACGCACTCGCTCGATTGCTCGGGAATCGATCTTCCTACGTGCATACATGGTTACCTATACGCATCCTTTTTCTTTTCTTCTTTCTGCGTATCTTCTGTCTCGCTTTGTCCCCACCATTGACGATCGTTTTCTCCTTGTTCGTCTTCTTTATCCTTACCTGTACACTTGTTAGATGACGCAATTCTTACGTGTCCATCGTATTCTTTTTAGCGACTTTGTTTTCCTTGTCTTTTCTCTCCTATTTCCAAGTTCACATCCTTCTCGAGTGTATAGTATCGAAACAGGATTACTCACAATTTAAACTACAGAATTTATACCTTACCTCGTTTGGTTCGTCATTTTCTTCTTTTATCCTCTCATTTTATATCTCTTTCTATACATACATTTTATTCAACGATGCACGTTTTCGAGGTTAACAACTCGAATATGAATCATCTTTGTCATTTTATTGTCTTTGTATCAAAGTGTGGACGTTTTAGTTATTTTTCGTCTACCAAAGAATCGTAAAACGTAAACCAAAGTATCTTCGTTACTTTTTTTCATGTATTCCGTTATGAACTAAGCTCGTGTTTGTTCGCATGAAAGAAGATTTTTATAGGCACCGAGAATTCTCATTCGAAGTGAAGCTAATTAATGTGCAAGCAAGGATGGAGATAATAGCAGGAAAGATGAAAAGAAGAGCAAGCAACGCGATTGTAGCAAGAACTTACCAAGACTGAGATAACTGTATTCTACCTCCACTGTATTTTATCCTTTCTCTCTTCCTCCATGTCCTTTCGGACTTCCTTTTCATTTCGTATCCTCCTCATTAAGAAAGCTATATCCTTGAGACTTTTTCATCTAGAAAAATCATATTTCTATTCCCTTTTTTTCTCCTTTTTATGCAACAGCTAACGTTATTAAAAAACCGCGATGTAATTATTTTCCCCTATGTATTCTATTTTATTGATACTGTTATTAGTTATGCTTTCTAAAAGCAAATTTCTAAGCCAAGAATCTATGCTTGGACTGTAGAAACATTTGACGTATAATCGAATCAGAATAACTTTGCTTCGATTACGTAACCTTGAACAGCTTATTTTTTGATGCTCGAACATATCACGCTCTTTCGCCTCCTAACGATTCTTCATTTTCTCGAATTATTCAAGTAATTTATTGTGATATAAGGAACTGACATTTTTTAGAATATAAAATATATTCACAACATAACGAATAGGTATAAGTCAAATTGAATCACAGACTACTTACTAGTTATTGTTTCAAAATTTTTACGTATAGATCACATCCTCCATCTTTCGTCAATTCTGAATCATATTATTATACCTAGGTATTTTAGATTCTTCGTATCGAACGATTAGCATATCTGAAGTGCAAGAATTTTCGCTCACATATTTACCTAATGAAATCATCTCTCTTCGTTGAAACGAAAGAAACATTCGTGCGAAGTGAATTCTCGCGAATGCGTATCGTTCTCAGTACGCGCATCAGAGGCACGAAGAAAAATAGCGCGAATAACCGCGATTGAATGTCGCGGAAAGAATCAGGAACTAGTAGGATGTAACTGGACATCGTCTGGAGCCGACGAGAAATTAACGACGAATGACGTAAACGATACGACTCACAGATGAGAGAGTCTGGCGTTTTCCATTTCACCGGTGCGCTCGCAGAATTTCCCTCCGGGTTGTTCACTTTTCACCTCGGTCACCGAGTGCATATGCCCCGCATTGACGCGATTGCGTCGACTATCAGCATACGACGTGCGTGTGGCCAGTACTTTCGATCCCGTGTGCTGATTTCATACCGATTTTCTGTTACTATCGTCATTAATCAACAGGTACTAACGTTCCAAAGATTATTACTCGCTGGTGCGTCGAATTACATAACGATCTTTATGAAATCATCTTTCTGAACAATCTTTTTATAATCAATTAATCGACATGTGGATATTCTTTCGGTAAATACTTAGGAGTGATCTATCTGATTACTTTGATTGTTGAATACGTATTTTGAAATGAACCTCGGTTTCGAGCAATTGATCGGTTCGCTATGTAAACTGAAAGTAACGTTGAAGTATGTCCATCTTCCAAACACGCGAGGAGTAGCTCTATCCAGTTGATTTTATTATGGAACGCATATTTTGGGGTGATCTTTAGTTTCAAGCAATTGATTAATCTGCTATATTAGCGCAATGTCTTAGTAGCTATAACCGGCAACGTAGCCTTACTCAAAAGTTTTAGTATTATATCAGCTAAAACCAGTTTCAAAATTGAAAAAAATAACGCGTACATAATATAAATTACATAATGTAAAACAGCCTAGTCACGTGCATCGTAAAGACATTGAGGAGTGGCGTAAATATGATAAAGGAACTATATTAATACCTATATTAATAACTTCAAATGTAACAACTTAAAATATACGTGTAATTTAAAATTTACAATCCACAACTAAATATCAAAGTTATATTAAAAATAAAAAAAACATCCTACAAGTTTTAAGCAGAAACGTAATATTCTATCCAGAAAAATTCAAACATCAGTGCGTGCACCAGGCAGCTTCCCATTACAAGGCCAGGTCAAAGATCCTAGGCAACAAGTCGAACCTTTAGAAACAAGAAGTAGATAGTCGGTCGATTAAAAGTCCATCAAACTCGAACGACCTAATTTCCGGATAGTAACCCTTCCCCTCCTCAAGCGGTGACGCAACCTGCCAGTGTCCAGGTTTCCTCGTCCCCGTGGCTACTACGGCCCCCACTGAGAGTCCGAGGAACCGGAGGAAAAGCACGGAGGGAGGTTTCGAGCCAGTCGACCGACTGAAATGCCGTCCACGTTGTAGCTGGTATACAGACTATATACTCTATACATATGTACGTACGTACATACATACATACATATATATCTATTCGCATGGTAATAATTCGTTGACAGGGTTCGGTGGCTTGGTGGTGGTCATACTCGCACACATGCATACACCATATACTCTTTCCCGTAGTTTCTGTTTGCGTGGCTGGTCGCGAACGACGTACACGGACACGTGCAACAGCACGAAATGGACACACAGGTAAGACGCGTGTTCACCAGGCTACACAGGCCGTGTGCGAGGCTGAGAGTGGGTTCATCGGACGCCAGCGGCCGCGGATTTACCGTTACGTCTTCTTGGCGAAACCCAGAGTCCACACCGGCAGGCTGCTTCTTCCTTCTTTCTTCTACTACGTTCTTAAGTGAGCTATCTTTTTCCTCCCTCTCTCGGCTCCTTCTGTTTCTACGACTGAATTCCAGCAACCGACGGTCAGCAGTTCCTTCGCCGAGAACCGGAAACGCAAATGTCTCCCTCGTGTCAGAATCTGGTCGAGGAATTGCCAGGCTCAATAATTTTCCGGGTCACGGAGTCGGTTTTTTTTCATAAATTCTGTTTTTTTAGTCAGTTTTTGTCTTTATATATATATTTTTTTTTCCTTTAGTCGATCATTGTTCGATGAATTCGAATTCCGATGAATCTGTATTTAAAATTTTTTACCCCCTAGTCCCTTCGCGCATACTTCAAAAGTTATGACCACAGTTGATGTGTGTTCGGACGAAATATCGTATTATGAAATAATCGTTCTGACAAACCCGAAGACCAAAATGCACATGCTTATAAGAATTTATATATTTGATTATTCCGACGTATTTGTCAGAAAGACAATTTGTGGGAGCATATATTCACCGTAACAATACTCTGATCCTATTCTAATTTTGACACAAACAATTACGATCGTAATTTAGAAATTAAGGAATTTATAGTGTCAAGGTTTCCTCGCTGCTTTGTCGACTCCCTTGTTTCTCTCTTACCTTGTTTACTTTCCCCTCCTGTTTGTTCTCTTAAAAGTATAAAATGTGCGTAACAAATTCCATTTTTCTGAAGAAAATGAGAAGCGCGATCAGTCGGAAGATAACATCAAGGAAAGTCCCAGGTTTGTAGAATTCGGAGGTCGTTGTCCCCTCTGTTCAAGGTTCTCTGAGTCACGTGTAAGATTCCGGCCACGCTTCGAGCAATCTGACCTGGAGCGAATCAATCCGCAACGTTATCCTACGGAAAACATCTTTCTCATTATTCCAAATTAGCGTCGAACGTGGACAATCGATTTTTCAACCTGTTTCATTGACAATTTTTCAGGTATTAAAAGCTAAATGAGTATTCAAATTTATCGTATATGATTTAATTTACATAAAACGAAGATTTGTGCCAACAGTGTCGAATGATGCTTTCGCTCGCTTTCGAAAATTGTTGCTTCCTAGAAGCGTTAAACGATGACGAAATCTGCGAAGTTTTGATGAACACGTAGCTGCTTGACTATTTTGATACCCGAAATAACAGGATGATGTGTCACGAAAAGTGAGAGAATTTTATCGAATCATGACAATTCATGACTCGCATTTTAAATAATTTCATTTGACGACAAATTTTTACAAAATGTTAATACGCAAAATTTATGGCTATCTCTCTCTAATAACTTAAAATTCTTATGAAAGATTGAAAACTTTTTTGAGTACTAGATAATACGAATTTTTGGTTTCGTACATGTTTTCTGTTAAGGAGCAGTTGCATAGATTTCGAGGAATCGCTGCAATAAACGAGTTCCGTTGTAGAGTGAGCGACGAACGGACGAGTTCCCGAGACGTGTTTTTCTCTGCGTAAGGCTAAGGCCACCTGTGCGGAGCCCCCAGCCTTCTACTTTACTTTCTTCGCGGTTCCGTTAAATACCCGACGCCGAACGCGATCGCAAATCCAGGTGCGGAGGTCAACTTGCGTCAGGTTAGGGTTTCGTGCGTTTCTCCCCGCTATCCATGCCTCTGTCACGCATGCATGCGTACTCGCACAGGTGCGTTTACATCGGACCAAGTTACTTTTTTCTTGAAGCTACAATAACACTCGACAAATATGCACACTTGGTAAGAATAATTTCACTACCAATTGTCATCCATGAAAATTAATTTTTCATTTCGACGGCATGATACTAGATAGATAAGGATGGTTTTAATTGCACTTTCGTTTGTCTTTTGATCTTGTAACTGATTATGAACTAAGCAATATCCAAAATATTGCAAAATATAAGTGATGCCGAAAAACTGTAGCAATTTAGCGATTTTTCTAAAAGTTGCCTTGGAATGTATCGTTCCATTAGTCTCAACGAAATTAACATAAATATAAAAAGATGTTTATATAGTGGAAATAATACTACTACTCGTAAAACAGCCTTTTGCCGCCCGTTACTCTCTGACCGATATAACACTGCAGAAAAATATCAAATAAAAGGATACTAACTTCGATATGAATGATTATATTTAGTTAAAAATTTCAACGTTTTACATATCATTAGAGGAACATCACGCGCAATACTTATTGACATCCTACCGGCGTTCGTGTGTACGTTCTCTCGTTCTCGAGCAACACAAGCAGATGGACACCTCGAAGAACCGTTCCTCGCACACTCGATACCGCTCGTTCGAGAGTGAAACCAGTTGTTCCGATTTCGATCGGACTTTCCTAAGATATCTTCCTCTTCTTCGTAATCTTCCTTTCATTTTTTGCTGCTGTTCTCACGAAATTACTAATATTGAAATTAAACTACCAAAATCCTTTCTAACTTTCTTTGTGCAAGCGTTTTTAGATCTACACGCTATATTTAAACGTATGGAAGATAGAATACTCTCTACGAATATTCTCCACATTGACCTCCATATTTCGTATGATTTATGGCGATTTCGTCTATCTATCAAATCTAGTATTTTTCTTTGCAAAACGCAAGCTGTACTAGAGGAGAATCTTTGACGCGAATAAACCGCGAAACAAAGTCGTCGTAAATCTGTAACGACGAGGGCGAAACGAGGAGCAGAAGGTGAAGGAAATGGAACTGTTCTTGGAATCGACAATTGCGAAGGGAGTATCGGCAACAAAGGCATTTTCACAAAATATTCTGAGAATCTCTGTGGCAACTTTACGATCGGATGCAACGGGAAGGCAAATCAGATGTCGTCATGCTGGTACCCGCTGACTTCCTAGACGGTGTCTCCATATGCTGGCACGAAAGACCGATAAGCGACGATCGATCGAATAAAACGGGACGACACGCTGCTGCGCTTCCGCTACTACTCTTTTTATGAAAACTTTGGAATATCAGCGAAGCTTTTTATGTCAGGCGCCATACTTTTCTATGAATAATGGAATATTATGTATGAACAGACTGAACTTTTATGCGTTTATAGGAAATCTAAAAGCGAAAAGATGCATAGAATGCACGCATAAGATATATAATAGTAGAGTAGCACGATAGGTAGATGATATATGCAAAAAGTATATAAAAGTATCTAAGATACTTATTATAACATCAACGGATAAAACAAATCTCTGTTAAAAGTCCATTCTTCTCGTTGTGTTCGTAAAAATATAAGTTTGCATAAACATTCGCAGCCTATTCCCGAGATACGAAAAAGTTGATCTACATCTTTCAAAGATGTAATTTAGGTAATACTATTACTTTGAAGCATTAAAGCTAACGAGCTTGCAATAATTCTTATCGGCCAATCAGACGATCCTTTGGTTCCCTGCTATATGTATATCGTAACGAGAAACGATTCCTTTCACGGATATTAATAATGATCGTTTTTCTTCTATTCCTACGTTAATTACTTTAATTGCAAGCAGTTTTCCATTACTAATTGTCTTATTACCCGATGATAAAGTTCCGCGATAAACCTCTTAAAAGAAACTTAAATTCCTCAGCTAGATTTATTATGCTTCTGTTTTGACATACCGCTTTCAAAACCTAAAATGATTAAAATTTTCAAAGACTACTTCTTATAATTCCCCGTATTCTGCACCACTACAGACCGTCACGGAGTCAAATCGAAAAATGTGATTACAGTGGCGTGTTCTGACGAACTGCTGTTTTGATCGTTGAAATATGTGAAGATCGAAACCTGTGTTGCCATAAGAATCTACCGTAGTTGTTCTATTTTGCATCTGCGTCAGAGAATACGTGAATCTCAAGAAAGATATTTTTCATCGGGATACTATTTTAAACAACATACTTCTTCAGTATGTGCATTAATCGTCAATCTGAAAATGTATCTCGAAGCAACATGATATTTGTAGCAAATATATATTTAGCGAAAAATTATCTCAAATGTATAATTCGTATTAAAATGGTGCGAATGTAAAATTGACTGTAATATAATAATTAGGTAATATTAATAATTGACCGATTAAATGCTTTTTTGATTTCTGCTTAATACATATGTACCTACACTGAATGTCTCACAGTTGCTATGTATCTACATCTTCAGATTTCTTCCAAACTTTACCGACATAATTATAGTAATCGGTTTCCACTACAGTTAATGAAATTTCAAAATGTTTCATATAATACACATAACACATATTCATAAAAACTTCCTACAAGCGTAAGAATACTTTTGCGAGTTACTGTACGTGAACGATCATCATATTCGACAATAGCTACGCAGGCGTAGGTACCGTTGGCTAGGGAAATCCGTGGAATTCCGGAAAATCAGTCGCATCCAAACGTGATGCGTGCAACGAGCGCGCGCGTAATCGACTATACGGTACCGTGGATCCGGTATGAAAGAAAAGGAAGAGCGTCGACTCGGAAACAAGACGTGCCGGCTGAACAATGGGACGCGGAACGCAGGATGATTCGCATCGCGTCGGAGTAATAACTTTTCCAGAGACAGGAAAATCGTTCCGGAGGTAGAGAGAAGGTGGAGCACGGTCATGGGAAGAGACCATTAGAGAGACTTCCTTTGGCTGTGGCAGCAGTCATGATAGTAACCATGGTGGTATTCATGGTAGCAAGAAACGAGCAACCTCGCCGTTGAGGAGGGTTTTGCGCTTTGCCGCGCGATTCTGCTCGCGTGTGCGACCGGAGGAGACCAGGTAACAGCGTTCCCGTGTTACCGGTCCGCGGCCACTGTAATTTATTTAATGTAAGCGGCACATCGTGGTTCGCGCGCGCGTACACACAGTCTGTGTGCCACGGCGTACTCACACGCGCATCCATTACGACTGCCTTACCTGTTACATAGCCTCACCGCTCTTCGTCTTACGTACTGCGTGTACGCCAGGAAAATCTACTACCGGCAAGAGGTGTACCGATAAAAGTAAGTCTAACGTCGCGCATAGCTCGTAAAGCTCGGCGTGTTATAGTATGGGCTTGGTAAAATTCGAAAACGTCGAGATTTAAGATAACGCTTCGAGTAAGACGGTGTACTTGTTGCTCCTTTTTCGAGGCGTATCAAGAATGCGTTACAACTCTTATATACGTGTTCTTCTAACTAGGGAGTAAATTGGACTTTTATGAACTTCGCTTAATATGGTGTGGGTTTATTCTGCGAACGTGAGAATTATAGGAACCTCATGCTCCGATCTTTTAATCCCGTGTCATTTTTGCATCAATTATATTTCTCTATCGTTAACGAATTTTTTTTTAGATTCGAAGAGGGAATGAAATAATGGTTATCGATGTACACGATTGTTCGTTTCAATTTCTTTGCTAGAGGTTCTGCTAAAACGTCGAACGTCTTTCGAATATAGAAGCATGAATCGAACATCAAAAATTTAGTTAGCAGTATAAACAGAGAAGCTTGGGCAAACCGACATATATAAAAATATATTACAAATTTAGCGTCATAAATATCATCACACATGACACGATAATTAATACAAATTTCCTATAGAAAGCGTTAAAAATATGTATTTTTTGCATTTGATATTATAAACGCAGGAAATCTTGAAGATAAAGAGATAATTACTTTGAATACCTAGTAGTTCTATTGCGCTGTCAAAAGATTAAAAGAAGCTCGTTATATCTCTATGCGTAGAAAACAAACTAATTGTAACTATTTATTCGCATGACACGACTCAAAGTGGCATGTTTGAGTAACGCCTGAGTTAGTCGATGAACCGCGGAGGGCGTCGTTTTCACGCGACAGAGATTCATTCGCGAACCGGTGCAAATGATTTCTACCTTTCGAACACGCCACGGGAAAGTATCAAGTTGCAGAAAACACGCGCGTCTGCTGGCCGTGCCTCTGAAAACCTCGTAAAATAGAAAAAGACGAGAACGGAGAAACGAGGCGAGAATCGGTGAGTTCTCTCGATTCTCAGTGCACGTATGCTGAATCCTGCGGCTCTCCATCTCCTGCTTCAGCTGGTTTTCCTCGCTCTTTCTGCCGCCTTTCTGCCCCTCTCTCTTCCCCCCTTTTTTCTCTTTCTCGAGTTCTTGAGGTCAGAGCCGTGATCACGCCTCACCTTCCTTCCCGTTCTTCGGCGTCGTGCATTCATTGGCCTCGCCTCCACACATCTTCTCGAGGTTATGCCGCGCGGCATTCCCCTGCGAACTTACCCGATTATTTCGACCTTCCCCGATATAACACCGTATGCTCCCCGCTATCAACCACACGATGTTTTCGAGAAAATTCTAGTTGATTTTCAAGATCTCCTCAAGATCTTCGCAAACTTAATCAACTTATGCAGGTAATTAAGTTGACGCAATCATTCAACAAATGCATAAATAAGGTTGGAGCTTTAACATTTTGAATGAATTTGCAAAATACTCCCGACAGAAGCGATCCGCTTGGATGGCAGGCGCTTAGCCGTTTTTTAAATAAAAAGGAATATAATGATTTATATTAGCGAATTATCTTTATTATGAGCTAATTATTTTTACGTGTTACTCCAAGATCGTAAGACAATCGTACTTACAATGTCGCCACAGCAACGACAACGAAATGCGAATGATATTATTCGCAATCGCAACTCTCGTGTGTTATAAGTGTAATAAGAATCGTGACTCTCCTCGAAGCATACAGAAGGTAAACAGACTTTTAGTTTTTTGTTTATTGTCGTTGTTAAGAAATGCACATGTATCATGTGTTATAGACTAATGAAAGAATCTCAAGCACAAAGGAGATGAAAAAATTAATAAACGCGTATATGTGTCTATAATCTACGCGGATAGCTTTTGCTGGATACATATACGCGTCCATAGCACTCAAAGAGATTAATATTTAAAATGATCGGTTTGCGTAAATGTCGACGTGAAAGTATCCGGAAAGTTTTGGCACTAGTTTTGCTGGAAAATAACAGACTGCTAAACGCGCAAACATATAGAAATATAAAAATATAGTAGAAATGTAGAAGAAATGGGGTGCGCTTGTCGTATAACTATCGATCCCAAAAGAGGATCACTAAGGATATACCAAGAGTTTTTGTATTTTCACATAAACAGCTGAAACTGAAAATTACGGAAATAATTCTTTAAAATTACTCGAATATACAAAGTTATTAGACCAATATATTTATCAACCGCATTTCTCTGCAGCAGGATTACAAATCCAGGGATCGAAGGTAGCTTTAATCTGCAGAATAATCTCTACCTGCAAAGTACGCGAAACCATAAACGTGCGTGACAAGAATGACAGCCGGTGTTTTGTCAAGAAATCTCTCTTATCAGAAAAGGAGCAACGAGGGGAGAGCAACGTTGGACGTCGAAGAGCTTGGACGACTCGAGGTGGAACGGCTACGGAAAATTACGTTGTTACGAGGGCTGGTTCGCAGTGGCGCACGCTCGAGCGAACGCAACACATCTACCATTAAGAGGTCTCGACGGAAGAGGCCCTTAATTGGTCAAGCCGGCACGCTACCGCGGGAAGTGTACGGGACCTAAAGACGTGTCTTCGTCGTGCTTGCCTGTTACAAGATGCACGCACGCGCTCCTCTGTCATAGTAACACCTGAAATATGCACGCGCGACTTCGACACTCGTCGTCTCCAAAGAGCGAGATTTGTCTAACTTGTGTTTCCCAGAAACAAGATTTTTCTTCCTAATTTTTCTGTAATTTTTTATACCGCTCCATATCCTGGTAGCGTAAAAATTGCAATAGTTCTGAATTTTCTGTTGTGATATGAAGAATTAGAAGGATTGATATTTAAATATAAATTAGCTGTCCCACGGTCAAATATAGTATTGTGAATCTCATACCTTACATTCCATTAGATGTAATACAATTATTAACGTCCGTGAAGATATGTAATTGATTATTTCATATTTGATACCAAAAATGCATGATGTCGTAACGACAAACAAGTAATTATTTCCTATCTCGGCCATTCTAAATTTTTTGTTATTTTATCGCATGTCGTGGCCGTGGTCACATTGTCGATAAACGTCGGTAAAAGTTGTATAAAAGTTGGTAAACGAAACGAATCACAAAATTAAAACTTACAGTGGTTCGATACTACGGGACACGTGATCATTCTTCGTCTACTAATCAACAACACTATTTTGGTCACAGGAGGATAGTATCGATCAATTTGTTACTCAATTTGTTCTTCGAACAAAGAAAAAGCTATTTTCAAAGCAACACCTAGTCACAGAAACCATTCTCCCTGTCTGGTTCATCATCCACGAAGCTCCTAACCCGACTCGTGTTAACGGTATATCAACTTGCGACGCAGCTACTCGGAAACGGCGTCTCGGCGACGCTGATCCCACCACGTGGATTCGAATTCCCCAGATCCTGGCGTTTTTGCTCTCTGTTCAAACAACAAGACGACTTTTGCGGTTTAATTACGCCTTATACCGACCATTCAATGCTTAGACTCGGAAATTATTTATGGTTCGCACGACTTGCGTCACGATCTGCGCAACACATCGCGCCAGCTTACATAACTACTGTTGCGAAAATTAATGCCCGCGAGCGATGGATGAAAAATGTGACGCGACGATTGTTTTCTTGTTTTCAGAATGACGACAATTCATCAATTCGTGAAACGTATCACGATCCCTACTCGGATAAGTTACACTCGATTTCTACGGCGGTTTTTATTTTCTGATAAGAAAAATGTAATGGAGGTACGAAACACACGACGTACCTATACGACGAAGTCGTAATTATAATAGCATAACAATAAACTGCTCAAGCATCGATGGTACGCTATAATTATAGTTAATACATCAATGTACTATACAATTGTAAGTGAAAAGCGGAGAAGCGGCTTAAGTTCTTTCGCGAAACAGTTGCTCATATTTATAGAACGTGGAATATAGTTTGTAAATATGCTGTCTCATTTCGCGCAAAGTAGATAGAAAAGCTTCGAGATGTTTCTACGAAATTAGAACAGTCGAACAAAATGCTCTTCTATAGATACAGCGAAATTGTTAGGATATAATCATAGCAACTATTTCGAATGATCCAAGTATTTTTACCGATAATACAATAACGATCAGCCGCTACTCGGAAAAATATCCTTCATTAGCCATGTCCCTCGCGGCTACGATCGTTTGTTACTCGATCGGGCAATCTCGCGATATCGTACAGCTCGTCAGTAGTATAAAATTAAAGTGACCCGACGAGCGAGTGTTGAACGAATGCGGCAATAAAGCCTTAACTACGACTCGGCTCGGTATTGCGTGCGAGGTATACACATATGAGAGGTTAAAGGGCACTTTGGCTGGACGATGAGGCTACGGGAGAATCTGTCGGCCGAGGCGTGAGAAGCGACGACGTAGGTCTTCGCTCGGTTCGCGACGACAATTATCACCGGCGGTCGCTAGGACGAGAGGCAGCGTAAAAGAAAAATTTTACGTTCCGGTGATTACGTAACGCGAGTCACGGTACACGTTCGCGACGGCTCGTCAGAATGAAAGGGACGCAAAGTGACGAGCAACGACCGGAACTCTCGAGGACAGTGGCACTGAACTTGAGGGAGAAAGAGGAGGACGGCGGCGAGTAGAGGAAACAAACGTCGAAACGTGTCGCCGTGGAAACTCGTATTCGACGACCGCCTTCCGTGACTAATGACAGGCCGGATTTTAGCGGCATCGGTCCGCTGATACGTAGGACACGAGCGTGCCGATGATAATAATCATGATCCAACTGATAGCGTTGACTGGATACACGGCAGAAAGATTCCACGTAAATACCTGGTATCTTGCGCTTAAGACGCAATCGAACGTGAAACATGTATTTCAGCTGGATCGGATACTTCGAAAATAGTCGAGGTACTGTGAACTAATCCCTTGGCTATTTGAGTCGCATTCAGTGTTATATCGTAATTGCTTTGTATTTGGTAGGTTTGCTTCAAAGGCTGTTCGTAATTTAGTTATAGTTAGAAATTTTCGTAACAAATAATCGATATTATCATTTATTTCCTATACCGAACATAGACCAATTGATAAACAGAAGGTTAATGTAAAATATAGAAAAAGATGCGATACGTAAATTGATAATACGAAGATATTGATATATTTCTAGTAAATTAAATTTTCCTACAAGGAATCTATATTTTTAAAGTGGAAAAAATGAGATAATACAGAATGACGGTAAACAATTAATGTCGAAAAAGTACGAAAAATATTATCAATTCATTTTATATCAATTTCGTATAACACAAATGAAATGAAATACTCATAAAAGAAGGAAATGATTAAATTTTTAAGTTGGAGGTAGAAGTATAAGCAATAAATGACAGCTGTGTCCTTATCATCTCTTAATTACTACAGCATGGCCAAACGAAGAAATTTAAATAATGCTATAATAAAATGGTATTTAAATAATGGTGGTAATAAAAATTAATATGTACTTCCCGTTATTTGTAAATTGGTACCTGAGTAAAGCGGATTAACGTAGAACAAAAGCCTTTCTGACAACTCGAAGTATTATTTGTGCTAATTAACATACCTGACATCCCTCCGTTATAATGCCAAGAAATTCCGAAAATGTTTACAAAAAACTTTGGAAATCATCCAAGTCTCGGGAGTTTTGTAAATTGCATTATGCTTCCTTTCCGCTCATTAAAGTAAAAGTATTACTTGCCAATTGTATAAACAGGTCCTGATATCCGATGACGAATTCATAATCCAGTTATGCCGTATCTACAATTGAACGACCTTGTGTAAAGGAACATTCTCTTTCTGGTATTTTTTCTATTGCAAGTTAGTGCATCATATTGTACACATATTTGTTACAATATTTGTTATGCTAAATTTAGAAGTTTAAATAGTTAGAGAATGTATATGATATATAGTATGTGTAGTATAGAAATATTTTTATACCTGCTACGTTCTTTCTGTAGTATAATACATGTAAGAATTACGAATTTCTGGAAAATTTTCTTTTTTCGGTTTATAAAAGCTTAGTATCGAATAAATATTCGTAACTTAATTAAGACGCGTGTCTATTTGTCTTTGAATGTAATTGAACATATTTCGAAGCATCAGATCCAAAGAAGCTAGTTTATCAGTACCTTAAGTACCCTAGGTTCTGTGTAATTACTTTTTTATATTTTTTTTTATTTTATTTTGGTTATTTTACAATTTGTCCTTATGGACAAAGTGTTATATCTTATTGGTGAAGAAAAAAAAATAAAATAAAATTAAATATAGCATGTGGGTGGCTACCCCCAGCGGGGTGCCAGCTTCGTTTTTTCTAAGTTACATCTTTTATATCTTTTTTATATGGAATAACGTGTTACGCGTTGTCACGAAGGATTAAGGCAATTCGCGCACCGATATTGGAGGACAGGCTATTTATGCGCAAGGATATTCGATCACCATCGTATAACTACGCAAATGCGTAGCGATGCTATTTAAATACTTTTGTGCGCGCTAGATATGGAATACGAATATGGAATACATTTTGGGAACTATTCACTAGAAATTCTCCCGGTTTTGCATACCCATTGCTTCGAAGTAGTTCGAAGAGAACTTTGGCTGTTGCGAAACGTGGAGCTCTGAGAAATGTGTTTCTCTTTAAAAACCGAACGACCTCGTTAGACGAACGCGATACTCTAGCCAAGAGATTATCCTGCACGGCCCATAAAAGCAATAAGAGGAGCATGTGTCAGCGAACGACGTAAAGATTAATTGACGTCGAACGACGCGTGGCCACATGGAAGAAGGTTTATTAGCGCGATGCGGTCGATCGTTCTATCTCATTCCGTTCTCCGTTTCTTCGGTGCGTCTCTCGGCGTTAAGTTTTCCCGGGAATACGTAACAGTTCTTTCATACCTGTTTGCCGGCGTGGTCGGTCACCGTGCTGCTGCAACCGATCCCCACCATTTTGCTTGCCGCTACCGTGGTCGGTTGCAGCGAACGGTAGGCAACAAGAGTTGCATAAGTGTTTCTCTCGCCTCGATCTCGACCTTGACTTTGACTCTTGATTACGACCACGATCACGACCAAGTAACGACGCCAGTCAACGACGAACGGTTTCGCAAGCCGTGTATAGTCGTTCGAGACGTAGCTTTGCTAGCTATTACATGGTTCTGCGGTATGATCTATCTCTCTTCTTTCTCTTCTTACTTGCTGAAGGAACACCGAGACGGCTTTAAATGGACCTTGCCTATACCAGTAACCAGGACGATTCATGTTTATATTTGCCGCCACTTTTTTACCGTTCATATAATTTATCGCCAGAATTGGAAATTATCTAATTATACGTAGATAGGATAGCGTACGGTTGATTCGAATAGAGTAAGAGCACCTGATTTGATATTTATCGCTTATTACGGAGGAAATCGTTTATCACTTCGATCTTCAGGATAATTTGAAATTGACAGTACAGAGATTGTAACTGTAATTTATTAATATGTAACTTTGACGATAGGATATTTTCAAAACTTGGAACATTGTAGGGGCATTATTTTCGTTTTACGTTTGTGTATTCCATTAGTTTCTCGTTTCTTGTCGTTTATCAAATATGGGAAATAACGAAGAACATATCAACATCGATTTCGAAAAATAGTCGATCATTTGTTTGATCGTTGTTACTATATCTGCTATAGGGAAGCAATCGAATACATAGCAACGTTCGGGTAAAAGATGAAGAAAGACGTGGGTAAATCGGCGATCGGTGAGTTAATGAGAGTTCGAGAAGAGAAAGTAGGCGCTCTCTTCTTGCTGGACCACTTTTGATGAATTCGCAGATACTTCTGTTAAGTTGCCGAAAATCGTACCGATCGATACTCGTTTAGGAGCAATAAATTAGCGTCCTCTTAATTGACTCTGCCATCGTAAAGTCGCCTGTGGAAAAATTAATGCCTAACGGCGATGTTTACGATCTTTCTCAAGTCTTTGATAATTAACTAATATCGGTAAATATCTGAAATGATATGACGCAATATGACTAAAAGTTAAATTCGCGAGATAAGAATACCTTGCTAATTATAACCGTTCTAGGTATTTTCCTACTAATAGAAAACAATTTTTTTAATCTTGGAATCTTTTATCTTGATTTCCAAAGATAAACAGGAATGTTTAACGAGAGTAAGCGTAATAAATTATTATGCGAATATGTTGAGTGATACGTTAATTTAGCCGTTCATTTTATTTACAAATGTCCCGATATGTTACATGAGATTTCATTGTAGGAATTAATGGATCTCATGCTTATACAACACAAGTCAGCCTATGTACGTTATTTTTGTTAGATTACATATTTTACGCAGTAAACTTTATACCATGGTATAAATAATTATAAGGAATACAAAGGAAATAAAGGTAGTGACGTTACTTCGTAAACACCTTTATGTTAAAAGTTGTATATTCTAGTACGTTTATAAAGCATTTGTGAAAATTAACAGGCTCTGAAATGCAATTAAAATTTTACTTGGTCGTAAAATAAAGAAGATATGGATGAATAAATGGTTTGTTGATCTTTTAGCCTGTAAACGCAATAAAACTGAGGTGAATAGATTGTGATAGTTATGTTGATACTGCGTTACTAATAGTGTGTAGGGTGAGACAGGTTCTGCTACAGGTATAGATGTCACTGCTGGGGTACTGTTGTATTTTTCTTCTCATTTTTGATGCCGCGAAAGAAAAATCGGATCCTGTCACCTGCTTGCGTGGGTCGGAAAAGGTGAGACACCGAGATTTGTTGAAAATGGAAGAGCCGTTCCGTGTTGTAGCGGTGTAGAGGTCCGGCTTACCACAATCGTAGATTCGCGATGATGGAAGTGCTATCACGGTCACACCTCTTTTTGCTGTAGAGATCACGTCGAGATCACCAATTTAAGGTGGTATTATTTGTTTGTAGTAGTCACTTTCCGGGATTTGAAACCCGAACGTTCCCGAACGTTAGTAATCTAAAGCGCTAACGTCGTCCGACACTAGTTAGTATCGAGTGGTGGTATTTTTACTGTCGAGTGTCGCCACGAAACAAATAACAGCTTTGTACTTTACATAATGTTGTTCTAATCTAAGGGAAAATACGAATTACTTTTTTCGTTGTTTTTCATTGTTAAAAAAAAGCCATCGATTCGAATAATATAAGAAAAATGTGCACAGAAAGAAAAAAATCATATGCAGATAACGATATTGTATAATTCTACAAGTTTTCTGCTTTTCCATATCCCAATGCACGTAGTATTAATAGACTTTTAATTTATGCATTTTTACAATACGATGCTACCGAACACAAAGAACATATTATGCGCCTGACAAAAGATACAAAGATGATTTCTTCCTTAGTGTCTTAACTTCTGTTACCTGCTCTTTACATCTTATTTCGAAAAGAACCTTGCCCTCAAACATTCATCTCAAAGTCACAATATGATTTATTTCCAAGATACCTTTATTCTATATCTTAACTTCGTTTGTGTTAAAAACTCATCGATTCGAACAATTAGGATACAATAATATTTATCGTTAGAATTTTCATTGAAACTACACTTCGTAGAAGAAAAAATGGTTCTCCGGAGGAATGAATTATTCGTGTTAGAATTTTTTCACATTTTCAGCGATTCTCCTGAAACTATAATCGGGAGAAAAATCTTTGCATGGTCCCTACACGTTGCCCGAGATTCCATCTTAGGGACGCGTGTCTCCCATGAAGAAGGTCGTAAACATCCAAACCTCTACTGGATTTTTTCTTGTAATCTTGCATTTCCCATACGAGATGCAGCAAGATTTAGAGATACCTGCCGAATTCGTGCTGCGGTCAAGGGCATAATTCAAAGTTGACGTTTCTTGGCCTAAATTCGAACAAGTGTTTCTATCCCAAGTGAGAAAGTTTCCACGAGACCTATCCCTTGGAACGTTTTTCAACTCGAGAAGAAAAGATCGAAAAGATTTCACTCGTTCATGCTCTTCGTTGTCTTATTTCTCTCTTCCTTTCTGTTTTTATAATCCTTTTCTTTAAATAAATTTCTAAGCGCCTGACTTTCGATATTAACGTTTCCGTGATATTAAAGACTCTCATCATCTGCTCGATATTGTTCCTACAACAGCTCTGTGGACATTTCAAGTCCCTGAGAATTGAATCAGTCAGTCAGTCAGTGTAAGAAACAGGAAACAAGTCTGTGACGAGAACTGTCCATGAAATCGTTAGTAATATTTAATAAATAATAATCGTTAACTGGTGTCACAAGCATGAACAGAAATTCGACGTGCATCATTCTATGAATCTATTGGACGAATAAAAAGTTTCATGCAATAGTCAGCTGCAATTTTTAATAGTTGCGGTTCTCCTGATCTTCCTTGATTTGAAGTTTTAAGAAATACGTAACTGAAGGTTCCGACAGTATGCAAATTCTTAGGTGTTCATAAAGTACGATGTCCATTATCGATTAAAAAGCTTATATTAATAGCCAACGATTCGATAGGAAATATTGTCTAATACTCCCATCGCGTCTAATACTCGAACGTAGTAAATGCGAATATGTAATCGCTTTTTACATACAGTACCGTATTACGAATATTACGCAATATCTGTGACATGTTTGCATAGAACATTTCTATTCCAGTTCTGGCAACGTATCTTTTATATTTTTAATATTAAAATTTTCATATTGTATCAAACTTAAAGGACCTTTAAATCTTTTTATTCGAAGTAACTTTAACGCTTCTTTAAATCTGATTTTATGTCGTATTCATTTTTCTATTTATGTAATAAAGATTGTAATAAATTTAGTCACGTTTAAAACACCCTGTAGACACGTGGTTGGGTGCCTGTAGCATAACAACATGATTCTAACCTAAGCCGCAATGTGTACATAATGGATAGAACCAGGTACCTAGCTTTAACAAGTGAAGCCCGTCATAAAACAGTATACAAATACATACCTAGGTTGTTTATTGAATAATCGTGCATACAACTACAACGAATCGCGCGGATAATGTAAATACGAGGAAGTTGTTCGTTTCTTCTTTGTTATACATGTTAATAACATCAGCGCGTTGAAATATTCGTCGGTCATCCTTACGAAAGTGCTGTGCGTCGTAGTTCACTATCTCGAGAGAAGCTCGTATGTATCGAGAACGACGATCGTTTGTTCCGAGACCGTGCATCAACGACTTTTCGCAGGAACGGGGACAATTTTGAACAACCCGCTGCGCTGTGAATGAAAGACCGGTAGTGCGTCGGCGCGACTGCGTTCGCGCATTTACCGTAAAAAGAGAAAAGCGTACAAAAAATATCAACCCGTGTCCCGGGTGACGAACAAATTGACCACTGTAAAGACAATATACAACCGAGCAGTGAAAGAATAAGGAGAAGAGAATAAGAAAAAGGTAGAAAGAAGAAAAGAGACGAGACACGGTCAGGATAAAACTATAAAACGCGTTTCTGTTAAAAAGAGATGCGAACGTGAGACGAGGAAGGGAATCGGCGCGTGAGGAATGACAGGGGAGAGGGGCCTCGTACGCTTCAGCACACGTACGATGCTCCGTTACGCGCATGCGCAGTCTTACGAGCGGTTTCCATCTCCAACAGGACATTGCGCGCCACAGCGGACCCCGTACTGCTAAAGCGACCAAATAATCCGGATGGACTGTATAGCACGCCAGCCGCACTGGAGTGGGGAAAGCGGGGCCTATTGGTGGAGTAACAAAGTGGGGAGAAATCCAGTTGGTGGGGAAACAAGGCCCCGACCAAGCGAAGAGGCAACGAAGTCTCAGTTGATCATCGAAGTTAAACCGTTCAAGTGTATTCGCTCAATCTGCGCTCCGTGTCGAAGATAACTGTAAATCCGCGACAAAGAAAGACGAAGTTTTACCTTGGACTAACCGAGAACAGAGAGGCTAATCTATCCTTGGACTTCGCGATTGGCGTGTATCATTGTTAATAGTGACTATCGCGGGAACCGAAGTGATCCGAAAATTCGCTGGTTAATATTCAAGATATTTCTTTTTCTCAAAGTGGATTTTAATCAGAAGTGTAAGTACGTCTAGCTCGCAACTAGGACCATTGACACCACTGCAAACTTGAAATTTCGTTTTGTAACCAAGTGTAACACTCCGCCGTATATTGCGGTTTTTTTCAACAGAATCAGTGATTACCGATCGTCACTAGAATCACGTCCTAAGAGACGAGAAGACACTTCGAGAGATACCAGAAGTGATTACGAGTGTGGTTGATGTCTTTGAAGAACGCAACTGCGGCCGACCATGGGAATGGTGCCTGAAGCCTTAGGGTGAAGTGTCACGTTAACATGCGCTAAGGTTCAGCAGAATGCCGAAAATTTTCCTGATCAAGAATCGATTGCATCAACAACAATTGAGGCTATTAGAGGCACACCACGCCGGAAAGAATTCATCGACTAATGGTGCCGAACCTCTCAGTCTCATTGTGAATAAACATCAGTGTAAGTAAACTTCCTTTATTTTAATTAACTGCTCTTGATGCCGAGAAATGTACAGTTTCCGTTTCAAGTGGGAAACTAAATTAAACTCGTTTTAGCAAATTTCATATACAAAATTCGTCGAATTAATAATGAAAGATACAAATTTTTGAAATAGAAACGAGTGCCAAAATATTTTTATCATGAATATATCTTTTTAATACATCACAGCTGCGAAATTTCATAAAGTATCTATATATCTTCTATGCATTCTGAGTTGTTAAGTTTTGTGACAGATCGATGTTTTCGTAATAGAGATCGTGATGCAAATTTGGACGATGACCTCGCGAGACATTATAACAATTTCTCCCTGTCGTGATGAATGTCGATCCGCCGAGAAGATTGCGAAGCCGGTTTCGGTAGTTCATTAAAATTCTCGGTTTTCTTCGACTTGGTTAGACTACTTTTTTATACTCGGCTCTCTCGGGAAAAAAAAGAAATGCGTGCCCGAGAATATTTTAGGGCAACCCCGCAGGTGCAAACGAGTCGGACGCACAGGTGCCGTTGCAATTTAGGAGTACGTTTGCAAATTTGATTTGCAACGCTATCATTATCTCGCATTTCGTATAACGCGTTATTGTTTCACCGTTGGTCGTCTCTATCAAACTTCGAAAACTAACACCTTTTTTAACTGTTTACAAGTTCATATGAAAGATAATTATCAGTTTGTCTTTCTTTATCTAAAAGTTATTCAGCTTAATTCGATTTATGTACGAAATGTAATGAACAACATTTTCTTTCAGTAACATATGATTGTCATATATCTTATGATCAAACCAATAGTAATCATAAAAAATAATCCATCACTTTAAAAAAGAAACTGAAGCTAAGATCCGATTAATTATTATGGATTTCGTAGCGATCTTATCCGTGTTTTAACGCTTGTCAAACAACAACATACTCTTTGTAACGGTTATTACCGAAGAACGGTGTAATACGTAAACGACGACATGTACATTTATCGCGCACTGTACACAATATCATTTCAACGAACTTTAAATTAAATAAGTAAGTAAATTTTCACGGCAAAACTATACATGTACTAAACCAGTGTTATTAAATCGCTCAAGCATTATTTCAAACAAAACAAATCAATAATGTACACGTGTCACGTTCGTAATTTTTACGTGTTATAAATATATATATAAAATTTCGTGTTTTAAATATTTCAAGTGCGATATCGATATTGATTTCCAGTTATGTAATTGATTGGAAGACAGGTTAATTGGCTTTTTAGCCTGGGGCGCCTATTCGGTGGCATAGCGCGAGATGATAGCCTGACGTGGTTCTTTTACAACGGTATAGTGAGTAGACAGACCGACGAAGTTGGTCCTAAACTGGTTTAGAAAAATGACTCCAACCGGTTCCTCTTTTTCGTCACTCCTTCTTTTTTCTCTGGCATCACGGACACGGTCGGTCGTTTCGAGAGCTGGATGTCGATGGCCTCGTATCGATTATCACGCGCCGCAGGTGCAAATTTACTTTCCGACGACGTTACTCATTAAGCAGCTCGTATATCAATTAAACGTACGAAACTCAGAACGCGTAAATTTGCCATCCTCAAAGGAACAAAATAAGCGCAACTATCCTTCGATAACCGAAAGAGTTCATAAGGTCCTAGGAACTCGCTGTCAACAGAAACTCTTACTTGCGTTTCTCTATTATTACGCGATAAATCAGACGAAATTATTCGACGTTTATTAGCAATGAGTGCTGTCCTTCGTGCAATTGTAAATTTGTTTACCGTACATTTGACGAAGGCATTAATTTCGCGAAATAACGCGAAAAATCGACGAGATAACATCGACCGGTGTAGAAACGCGGACGCGTATTCAATTAATCTAAAATTTGACTTAATTCGGCGCCGCTCAGTAAGAGTTCGATAGCGACACATCCATTTTCTCTTTCAACTTTAATTCAATTGTGCCGTAAAAAATTCATTTTAATGCACTGTATATGGATAGTAAAACGTTGACTCAAAGATTTATCCTTGATAATGCGGAGCAATCGTTACACCTTCGAGCTGGCATCAATGTACCGTTAATAGCTAAAGATAAAGAGACCATTGAATATTAATACAGCTAAAGTCGTCGTACCTAGTAGATTTATTGCGTCTACCCGTTAGATGAGATTCAATGATTTATCAGAACGACAATCTGTGCTGGAATAGTCTGACGCGTTGACGTGACGATGAAAGCACTCGACGCGTATGCAAAACGCGTGCAGAGTTTTTCTAGGCGTATCTTCATATTTACGCATCGCGCAGAGATTTCTATGCTCGACGAACCACTTCCACGTTCGAGCGGGAGACTTCGATGCCCGCATACGCGGGACGTCACTATACTTTTCACGCGCTTCGTCGTAGCATAATTTAACCGTATACTTAACATGCGTACGCTGACATATCATAATCATCTCATTGATCGAATAATATTCATTCTATATCGATATACAAAATTCTTTTAATTCGTATCCTTCAAATATAAAATCTGAAATTGGTTTCACATCAAAGTATAAGTAATATCAAAGGAAATGATACAAATTAAATTTCAAATAATTTTATTAAATATCATTTAAAATGACGTTGGTCTCTGTTTCTTCTCAGCTGTTACACGCGAATAGACGAAAGATATCGAATGAAATTTGCGTAATTGGCTACAAAAAAAAAGAAAAGGAACAGGTTCAAGCACGAAGGAAGCATTCATTGAGAACGTAGCTCTTTTTTACGTACGTTTCACTTATTACGGTTCAATTTGGTCACGCAGGCGTTACACGATATTACGCAACGCGTTACAATAAAAATTTTCAAGTTTCGCACGGTTCTCGCGCGAATTGCGCAACGTCGGAGCACGGGAACGCTCACGAGTCGATCGTCAATGTCTGTAATTCCACGACGGCCAAGGCGAGCTCCGCGTACCGGTGTTAGAATCTCGTGCTGGGTCGATGGAGAGGGAGTGATAGAAGGACGTGGCCGGTTCGAAGTCGTAAATAGAAAAGCGACCGGGAAAAATCAAACTCTCACATTCCTTGAATCAGAATTCTTATCGAACGTTTTGCTGCTTGCGCTGAGATTTATCGTCGGTTGGGGAATCTAGATGGACTATAAATGAAATAGCGCTCGCGAAGAATACAGCTTATGAATGAGCAGTTACATATTTAAAATTGAACCGAGTTCGATAATTTCTTCATTTCTTAGCAACGCTTTGGCAACTTTTTTTATATTCAGCGAAGAAAATCTCTTGCTCCTTTCTCAAAACTACAATGAATGTTGCTTTATATGAACTGATTGTAAGACAAATAGTTTATATCATTGGATTTCATCCATTCTCCTTACTCGTTATGACGTTTTATTCATATAATAGGAGTTGTTCAGATTCAGGTAAATAGATTCAACCAGTAAAATCAAACCATACGAGTACCAGATCGGTTACTATTTCCTTGAAATAATCAACGTATATATATAAACAGAGTTCTGCGGTATTAGGTTAATTTAGTTTGTTTCGTGTTAGTTCGAAAAGTCTCGAGTCAATACGTTAGATAGGTACTACTACCGATTGTTTTATTCAGTTTAGAACACGCATCCTATTTAGATGTTAGCCGCAAACCGCGTCACAAGTTGCCGTACTATTACTGTGTGCGTGGAATGTGTTAAATTCGACGCGATGAATACGAATACTGGCGACGAGCATAACAAAACGTTGCCCTTAAAGTAGAATTGTAAATCGAAAGATATATCGGTATGATTTAACCAACTGTCCGAAGGTTGGGAAACAGAGGACAATTTCGACGAAACGTATGAATTTTGTTTCACCAAACTGAACGAGATTCGCGAAATATACCATTTAAAATCGTGTCGCTTTCCAAAGCTAGCGTATGCAGAGTGGTGTGCGACTAGACGAACGCACCAGTCAGAGGCGACGTTCGGCTGTCGTTGACACGTAGGGTAATCGCGCACCTGTGCCAAAGACTAGTACACCAGGATGTGCAGTCATTGTGACGAATTACAATGCACCGCTCGCGGTGTTCATCGTGCGTGCATTTCGAGGCACGCGCGTGTGCGTGTACTGGTATGTGGGTATCAAAGGTACGGGTTTCCTCTAGCGATGTCAATGACAACCGGGCGAGAAATCTATCAGCTCTTCGCCTTTTCTAACTACTCGAAATACTACCACTCATATAGTGTACGCGTCCATTTCGTTCGTTTATTTCGATGAAAAACCTAAAATATCTCGTAAAGAACTGAAGCGTTATCGCGTACGTATATTTTAATTAATCGAAACCGGGTAGCAGAATGACGAACAGAAATCATTGAAGGACAGCTAAATGATATTTTAAGAGGGGATGATTTAACGACGGAGGTAAGTGTCGCGATAAGGAACATCGGGTTGGCTTTGAAACGACACAGCGTGGATCTGTGGCCGCGCGGAAAACAGGTTCAGCTCGTGGTCGAAAGCAGTGTAAGCAGGTAGAAGACAGAACTTGGCTACGTCGTCTGGTTGCTACACACACGCGCGACTCACCTGTTCACAGACGTTGCACGCACACTTAGCTACGATCGCCGCACAGAAACAGCCGTATTAACGACTACCGTGCAGCGGAGGCTAATGGCGCAAGAGGGCCGTGACCGAAATTCTTTCGAAGCAAAGGGGCCAAGTGCAGAAAACGCTCAGCTCGATAAATCTGTTGCGACCGCCACCGAGTCCTTGCAAGAACGCGCGTTACCACCTTCTCTGATTTTCTCTTCGAGTTCGCGATCATTCTCCAACCATTTAGATAATGTTTAACTTCCTTGGAGGTTTATTTTTTTCTCAAGGCAGATGCACCGTTGCACCTGTAACCAGCCAGTTTCTCCAACACTTTCGTTTGTTTTCGATCTACGCGCAATGCTGTTTCCACTTTATTTTTTTTTTTTTTTTTCGTATTAAACGAATATCTTCTTCATCTCTTTTTTCTTTTCCTTCTTCTTTTTTCTTATTTTGTATGGCTGTTCCATATCTTCTTTTTTTAGAAGACTAAAACTGTTTCGAATCAATGATTCAGTCAATTTGAATCTGAACGATTGTTCGCTGCTAATATAACACTTGCAGTCTCTTTGAAGCAAGATACAAAACGATGAGAAACCGCAAAAAGCAAGCAGGTGTATCGGTGAAAAAAATGGCGAGCGTGAATCTCTCTTTTTTCTCCGTTCATTTCCATCCACAATTGAAAAAAGCTCCACGAGTCAGAGGAATCGGCTTGCATTCGCGACGCGTGTTATTACGCTCGGCGAACACTGTAATTAGGAAGCCGCGGCGCGTCGACTTGGTCGCGATCTGCCGACATCGTGAGCACACCAGCATACGTAACGTCTTATTCAAAGATCATTATTCTAGCTAATATTCGAGCTGATAAACATGAAACAACATGAATGAAAATGCAACAGCTACTATCCATGGTTTTCAAAGTTTTTCTGCCCCTTTACAAACTTTTAAGTAGCCATTCGCAAGGGAAAAACTGAAGGTATCATTAATCATCGTTGCAACTTCAATTGCGGTTAATCTAAATTAGAAATCTAAGTGAATCTGATCACGAGATTTATCGCTTAATCGCCGTGTTATATGCATCTCTTGAATAGATTTAGAGCGATTTCAGATCTTTCAAATCTTTCCGACTCTTTTCAAATTTCCTCGCAAAATATTCGAATAATCGATTGTCTAGATCCTCCTAGAGTGCCCGAAAAAGATGTTTCAACGAAGAATATGTTTCGAAATTATAAAAAAATCTATAAAAAAATATTTTGAATCGTCAATATGTTCGCCAAATATTTTATGCAAAAATATTAGATTCGATACGAAAGACGCGAACTCGCAGCGTGGCTTCGTTGGTCACGATTTTGCCATAATCATCGCTAAATAGTGACGGAAAGAATAGTGAAGGAAAAAGGGGGGAAAATTTTCCGCGTTGGTGTTGGAACTACCGTCCGCGTTCGTTTAATCGTGTGCCAGTATCGTACCGGTTTTTCCTGCGCGTTTCCTGCAGAATGCAACGAGAGGTGGAACGCGCTGATTACGTTTCCGTATGTGCAACGAATGTCAAGGCTCAGCGTAGGTCTCGAAAACACGTTCTACTCGTTCTCCATCGTTCTGTGTTCGCCACGCTCATCACGCTCTAATCAATGGAAAATGACTCAAAAAAAAAAAAAAGAAAAAGAGGAAAGAAACACGGCAAATAGGAAAAACTCTTTAGACTGTTTGTATCTGTAATTGTGATTTACGGTATCGGATCTTTTCATTTTTTCAATGCACACGGAGTGCATTATTGTGCTAAATATTGTGCTAAAAATTCCACTGTTCAAGCCTATAACATTGAGTAGAGCTTTTTACCTATCTGAACCCGTTGAAATAAACAGCGTATATAGATAATAGAGGTTCACCAATTTCCCTCCTTGAAGATAATAAGAGTTTACGTTCAAACAACGATTCAATGGTCAGGAGTTCGTTTAACCGTGCATTAGCTAAGATTTCGTTTCGTAATATAATGAAATTTCGTTATGTGAACATCACTTACTTGAGTGAGTTTTTAGTATAACCGATTAAACGCGTTCGCTCTTGAATCCACTTACTTGAACATAAGTTTCTAGCAACTGCACGAAAAATTATAGGTATTAAAGAGACTAGATTAGACCCTACGATATAAACTCCATCGATATAAACTGCCCATCTTACAAGTTCATATAAACAAAGTTTTACTCTCATTATTTTATTACTTGAATTGCCGTAGCAGAATTACAAGCATAATTTAACTGAAAAATAAAGGAACTATGAAGTTTCTGGTGTCTATATAAACATTACATTCGTTGTAACCTTCATCGGGCGTTAGCACTTTGTACGACTCTAGATCAAACTTTTATTTGATGTTTATATTTCGTATTTATCACTTTGTCAGTTCGTATGTGACGCATGACCGTTACGGTAAGATTGTCATGCCACGTCAAATGTGCCGAGCGAACGATACAAATTTTTCATCGAGATTATTTCACCGGTCTCATCGGTCTCATCGACAGCGCAACGCGTAGCGAGACCTCGATGCTTTGTCGAAAGAATTGCCTGTGCGTCCAGTAGTAGTTGCATCTCTCGTCGCAACTTTTCACCGAGCGACGAGACCAACCACGGAAGATAGTCTGCCTTGATCTTCCGTTGCGCGTCTCTAGAAAGACGTTGTTCGCGAGAGAAGAGTCGCGTTAGAAGAAGAGAGGCCACAGTCAGAGAAGAATTAACGGACAACAGGAGGAGGGACAGCGTGCACGGTTCCATTACGTAAGGTAACCGTGTAGCTGCGTGTACAGTGTCACCTTGCTGTTCGCGATGCTTCGACCCACGCACAGTACCGCTACGCAAATGCTACGCAGATACGGTGCAGCTAGCCTCCTCTGTCACACCGACTCTCCTCTCTAGACTCTTCTTTTCACGCCTTGTCAGTTACTTCGCGAAGTTTAAGCCAACGGAACCGATTCTTTGCGGGGGATTAGACACATAATATCGAAATATACGCACGTTCGATAAGGCGCTCCGTTCGTTGAAAAATAAGGGCCGCCGTCATTGATTTTGTTTTTAAAATGTTCAACTGTGGAAAATTGATAATTATTTCATAAAATTTTCTCCCATATAATTCGAGTTTTGAATATTATGTGTATATATATATATACCATAAGAATTACAGTAAGTTATCGATCTTCCTAATAGTTATTAGGAACACATATAGATTAATCGAGATCCAAACTTGTAAAATTATACGATGGAGGGAACAAGCGTGACAATAAAATACCATGACTTATACATAGTATATTGGACTTATTTGAATTGTATGAGTTTCTGGAAATTCTAGACGCTGCTCGCAATCTCGAAGCTGTCAACGTGACTTGGCTGACATTTCCACAATTCCACGATATATACATATATAAGACGTTAATAAATAATCAACATTTTTTTCCAGACTCTCCAGGCGTCGGATATACTGCATATAAAATTTGCTTATCTATCTACTCTTATTTGTTTAGCTGATCTATCACTGACACGTTCTTTGAACAATTGTCAGACAACGCGCGCATTTCTCGAGAAGAATTCTTAAACAAAGGAGCTCCATCTTGGAGTTGCCGCTTTTTTTTTTTTGCGGGTTCACCTTAACTAATTGGGGGTCCAGTTTCGTTTCCCGGCCACCAGATTACGAATATTAGAACGTTTTACATATTTTTCCTATATATTTTAAGTGCAGATACTTTTCAAAGCCAGTTAATATGATTTTAATGCGTAACATCGTTTAACTTTAAACGATGCGCCAGAAAAACTTTCAAAATAGGGTCTTCTTAATGATACGACACGTGATCCATAAAATATGCTGAGCTTCCATAATTAACACTAATCCCTGTGTTAATTATGGAAGATTTTTATGGGCTCCGCAATTATTACGAATAAAAAGGATACACGAAATATTGCATTTTACGCGGCTCTTAATTATAATAATAATTAATCCTTGGCAGATGAGTGTCGGCATATAACCGCACATATCTGTTCACAGTTCCGAGTACTTATTTTAAGGTGTCTGGCGTACTTCTATTTTTCTGAGCGATAATCTTATACGTATTTACGCATAGGTATAGTAAACTAAACAGTAATAACTTTTTGATGAAAGAAAACTATAGATCTTTAGAAATCTTATCTTCTGTTTAACGTAAACTCGGGATGTAGGATGATGGTCGAGTCAAGACGAATTTCAGTCTTTCAATGGCATTACCAGACGAATCAGCAAGCTTTTTATATATTTATATATTTTTTATAATACCTTATACACGATGCTTAAAAAATCCAAAAAGCACATGTTCAATAATGATAGTAGTGATGACAAATATTATTTTATAGACAGTGAAAATGAACTCCGTTCAACAAGAATACACAACAGAAATAGTGACAGTAATGAACTAAATTTTAAAGAAAATAATACAAGTTTCAACAATGAATAACGCAATCGTTCAGCGTATATATTTTCTCAACTGCGCGCGCCAGTACCGTCCACAGCTCGCTCGTCGAGCGGACCCATCCGCAAAGGGTTAAGAACGATACTCGCTTTATCCCTTGATCATTGTGATGACCAACTGAGATTGATTCGATGCAAGTGTCGTATCGGAACAGTCTCGATCACATTATTATTGGTGATGCGCATTCTTTGCAGTAGTCACACCTTATTCCTCGTGTACGTGTGTTGAGCATGAGTTTACTGTCGTTGCGTTTGGATCTGATTTTTCCATTTGATTTTTTCCCCATTTTAATCCCCCATAAACATGACCTGGATTATTTATACACTCCACGAATTTATGTAATTGTGATAGTCCTAGTTATCTTATCCATAGTTATCTGAAGTGAGCAATTATTGTTATTTGTATCTTTGATCAAATTCTCTATCGTTCGATTGGACAAAGCTTGACATATATATACATACATATTACAAACGTTGCTATTTACAAGTTAAAATAGCCACACCATGCTGTACATGTTATTTTTCGTTGAATGGATTTAATTTTGATCAAATCACTCAGGAGCGAGCATCAAAATCATAAGCTCGAAAATTATTTTCCCCGAAGGAAGGAATAAAGTGATTTCATTGGACGCTCTCCTTCTCTCAATTAAAATTCCAAAACACGCTACAAGTTTTGTAGCAGTGCAGAGAAACTAAAACCTAGTTTTGAATGTAAAAATAGATCGGCTCGACGTAGTAGGACAATGGTTTCTTCCAATGTAATTACTTCTGGTTCATTGCAATAGTCAGATTCGCGACTGATAAAGCGAATCTAGCAGTCATCCCGAACGAACCTGGGAGTAATGCAAAATTTGCACTGTGAATCGATTACAAACCTTTAATGGTACGCTTTCGAGACACAAACGCACCAGTTGGTTGGAATGGTAGGAAAGTACCGAAGCAAAAGATCAAACAGAGAAAGACAAAATTGGCGCATTGTTTGGGCCGTCTGTGTATCCGCGTGAACGCGAATAAACGATAAACGATGGCGTGTAAGCGGTGAAGGTTCGTAGCACCGCGGGTAGCCAAAAGGAAAGGAAAGGAAAAACTGGAGAAAAAAAAGGATTTAAGGGAGTGGTCGGAGCGTAAGTAGGTCGACTAAGTCGAGGTGTTCGATCGAGCAGACAACAACCAGCCACGAAGCTGCCGCCAGGCCAATGGCTGACAAGACAGAAGCTTCTCCCGCCAGAATATCCAATCTGCCTCTTTTTCTCTCTGATCATGAACTTCGTGTACGTATGATTCCTATAGGGTTTCGACGAAGAACAGTCGTTCTCTTCCTCTTCAGATCTTAGATATATATATATATACATAGATGTTGTAGAATTTTTCTATATAATCCTCGTAATGCTAGAATCAATGATAATGTGATATATAGATATTGTTGACGATAGAAGGAATTGCTGCAGGAATATAACTTCATCTTCTAGTAATTTTCCTTCTTGGTATTCCAATTTGATATAAATTCTTCAATATTAGTAGTAACATCTGCACAATCATGAAATCTATTTACTTCTGTTCGTCTATGATAAATGTTATTGAAACGTTGGAGCCATCTCTTCGTTGCCTCAAGCCTTTGAATCGGAAAAAGATAAAATAGCTTTACATTTTCGTCGTTTTTTAAGAGAAGACTGTACAGTCCTGTTTCGTCGTATTTCAAACGTAGGCTACGGTTTAAAGACACGATGCAACTACTAACGCTCAAGACGTTGTATTTTTCGCTACGACAGCGCGAACCGAAGAACTAAAATGCGAGTCATTAAATGGTGATAGATAAACGACCGGAGGAAAAAAGCAAACGCGACGTCATTGCGTTCGTCATCGGAGACTCTTCAACCCGTTACTTTTTAACGTTGAGCACCGTGAGGCTCGGTCGAACGTTCTCGCTCGCCTTGGACCATATCTTTATAGCGATCGAGTTCGCGGAGCCTCATTTAAAATGGAACTGTCTATGCGGTGCGCTGGCTCAAGCTAAAGCATTATTATCATAGTATCTCTGTTGTATCTTCTGGCTTCTGTAACGAGGAAAACCCGTCAACTACGCGACAAAATCACCAGCGGGACGGGAATCGGAATTTATAGTAGGAGATTAAGCGACGATATCGTAAACCGCGCGGGTCCGCGCGCAATGCCGTTTACAATGACGCATACTCAATGTCACGCGATCTTCTAACGTTGATTTCAACTCTTCTACGATGCACTTGCTCCTCGTTGACTGTCGCTTCGTCTTCTTCGTGACACAGCCATCTCTGATGACAGCAGCGACATCGGTCGTAATCCAGTACTTTCGTGAGATTTAGCTCAGAAGTTTCCTATAATTGAGAGATTAAAAGGGAGGAAAGACGAATCAATGGTGATTAGGTCGGTTTTGATCTTCTCGATTATAAATGTGTTTTATTTCTCACGGGAATGATAGAATCTATAAAACCCAAAGGATCTTTTCTGACTGTGATAAAACTTGAAAAGTACTCGTTTTAATGTTGTGACCTGTTACACGGTTTACTAATATATTATTTGACACGTACCACAACACTACCTTATACGAACTACACGACGAAATAATCTTTCTGTGATAGAACGAGCATAACGCGAGTTTCGCGTTAGATTTCGATCGTTTAAAATTGGATACTTGCATAGATTTGTGCGACTTTATCATACTTACTTACATGGTAGAGAGACATATAGAGAACGTTAGTTTAATATAGAACGAACGTTACGAGGGTGTTGCGTACGGTCAAGGCTTGAACAGCTATCAGATCTTTCTCGTTCACCGAGAGACCGTTCGGTCTTTCAAGACTCCCAACCGGTCAGGTCTCCCCCCTCATTCTCTCTTTTTCTCCTTCTCTCTCTCTCTCTCTCTCTCTCTCTCTCTCTCTTTCTTCGATCCTCGACTCTCGATAAGGACTCGAGACGACTGGATCCTCGGTACAGCTAAATTGCTCGAAAACTCGCAACGCGGAGAATCGAATGGGCATCGCTAGTCTCTCGGCAGGGAGCTGCTCGTTCCTGCCGAAGCAGACTCGAAGTACCGGTTCTTGTTTCTTCTTCTCGCTCTCTCATGGCCTCCCTTTCTTCCTCTCTGTCCAGACGGAAGAGTAGAAGGAGGGAATGAGAAGGATAGAGAATTCCTTGGAGGAGGGAAGACGCGACTGGAAGAAAAAGATCGGTACGCCGGTCACGAAGCTCGCGCAGGTATTTATAGCACGGCCCCGGACCTGTTCGAGGGATTTGGTCGGAGGATCTCACGTACACGGGCCGATTCTGTTTGAAGGTTGCTCAACCGCGAACAGAACCCGCCATTTTGGTTCCTCTCTACCGCGGACCCGTTGTTACCTTCGACTTGGAGGTGTGACGCAACCGCTTGCGTAAAGACGCGTCGTTAGAAGCATTCTCTAAACGTTTGACCCACCGTCTCTATAGAACCATGAAATCTCCGCTCGTAGAAACGCGTTTCGCCCGAGGGACGGAGCTGTCACGATCGCTGCTGGTAGCGCTGGAACGAAGGACGTTTGAAATCCTAATGATGATGACAGGTGCCATGTACTGTATGGAAATATCGAAGATCGGTTCTGATTGATAGCAGTCTATTAGTATTTATTACCTTGATATTCTTTGGTGATTAACCGAGAAAAGAGGGTTCCTTTCCCGAGTTTTCTTTTTTCCCGAGAAATCCTCACCTATTACGAGATATGTGGATAGCTCTTCGAGCATTTCGATTCGGTCGTGGTATTTCAGTTTTTAAATCGTCCATTTCATTTTGTATTTAATTAACTTCTACCTTTGTTCTCCGCCGTGTTACATTTCTACGATATGAAAAGATACAACGAGATTTGTATTATAATAAAGGCAAAGTACGACTCACATCACTACGATTGTCAGTCGTAAGCGAGAAGAAATTTTTTCCGTGTTCGAATCGATAGTCGAAAGCGCGATCAAAATTAAAAAAAAAACGCAGAGCGGAAAAGGCTTTCCCCGTCGCTGGCCCCATATAGACGACGCGCACGTGCTCGCAAAAAGTAGCGTGTCCTCGCGACTGGTTTCCTGGTTTCCGCTCGAATGGCTTCGTCGGCCGACACGATGTCCTCGTGCTCCATTCGCGAAACACAGTCGGTGTCAAAGTCAAGAGAACGCAGACCCAAGCGGATCCCGGTAATAGAGAGAAATTACGAATGCGACTCTACGGCCAGATGCCTCAGCCCCGGCCCGACCGATCAAGCGATCCGAGACTGCGTGTAATTGCCTCTCAGACTGTCCTTGAAGGGCGCTCCTCCTGTTCGCGTTTGTCCGCCGTAAATATCATTGTCGAACGATGGAAAGTTGCACGCCGTTGCAATCGCGTAGCTTGCTCGCTTTACTTGTACTCGCAAGGTTATCGTTATTTTATATTCAAGAGCGTCGTTCGATCGGGTAACGCGTGTAGCTGTAACGCGAGCTTGAACAAGGTAGCGTATGTGGAAAACATAACCGTAAGGCGAAATAGATTGTAGTCATTGGTAGAAATAGCGTAAACCAGTAAATTTCGAATCGATCGACTTTCAACGTCTATCGTAGTCTTACCAATTGCTATGTAAACTTTGTAAGTAATACGAAAGTCGTATTGCAAATACGTTGTAGCGTGCTTCTCTCTTCATACATTTCTCCTCGAGCATTGAATTTTTCCAATCTTTTCCCGTACAAGTTTTCGTACAGTTCATTCTTTCTTCGTATCTTTTATCTTTTACAATGTTGAGATAAAATAAGATAAACCTATTTTGTACTATTGTATGAAATACAAGTGTAACCCACCGTGGATGCACGCCGGAATAGACTCGTGTGACCCACCCGCAATGCATGCCGTCTCACGGAACAGACACAACGTGTTAAACGGTTAATAAGATCTAATGCTCGTCACCGTTCATGAAAGAAGCGGTTTTTCGAATGAGTTTTAATGGTGGCTTGGGTTAAATCGTGTGCGAAACAACGTTGCTGCTCGAGGACGAATTACGAAGCGGTGCGTGAAGGACGCGCGGAAAGAGAGTATAGCATACGGTACCTACGAACCCCCTCAAGGTTGCTCGTAAATTCAACCATCCTGGCTCCACGACGAGGGCCCATATTATAACCGTATGCTCATTACTTATTCCAGACGCATCAAGCATTAAAATTTTGTCGCCAACTGAGCCGAACTAAATTTGTGAATTTTAATCATCTTCTCTCCCAACGACGATCAACTTACTACGAATGAATTTGTTATGAATGTTTAAAACAAGAAAAATCGGCTCTTAGAGCTAAAGCTTCATATCATACTTTTAATTGTTAATTAACATACTCCAAATACACGAAGAATAATCCAATAATCCAAACATAACACGGTCGCAACAAAAAACATTCTCAGTACGGGAATATTATGTAAACATAAGAATATTAAATTGAACGATACAGATCGCGAGAAAACAGACGATGATCGAGCAACGACCCCGGAATCATTACGCAGCAGCAGTCCAGCTTCTTCTCCGCCGCCACAATGGCAATCGAGTACTCCAACCGATACACCCCCGCGTCGATTCATTTCGAGTATTCTCGGCGGAGACGTACCATACGGGAGCAGAGGACACGTATTGACTAGGGCGGAACGTAAAGAATATAGCAGCCCACCGATCGTTCCCTCCTCTAGCGATGCTACTCAATTTCTCTCGAAATCGGAGAAGCTGGTGTTGCCCAGACCCGACACTCCTCCAAAAACACCAAGAGTTGAACCACCGACTAGAGTGTCGGTCATTCAAAGGGTGCCTTCACAAGGTCAGTCAACGTCTAGGAGGGAAGATAAGATTGAGGTGCCACAGGTTCACGAACCGGAACAGGTATCTTCATCACATATCACTGGGACTCTTGGTTATAAACTGCTTGAATAATCGCCTCAATTTCTGTTATACTATCCTACTATAACCTATGTTAACAAACACGCTCTTCTATACTCTTCTATACAACGATTGCTTTTCTATTGTGTTACGTGTGTAATGTAATGGTGTTATGTGTGTAATGCAATGATATAAGCTATATCATATCTATGAAATAGTCAATTTTCAGTGATATCAAGAAAATTTATACATACATTTATAACGAGCTTTCCATATTCACAAACAAATACAAAAAAACAAAATGTCATAACTCGACCGAAAATAGCTAAAATGATGTAGAAGGTGTTGGTTATATGCATCTTTAAATAATTACTTGTTTATTATCCAAAGAAGCGGAATGAATAATGTTCCTTTCCATCTATCTCATGCATACATATACTAATTAATTTTGGTGCAACTACCTGCGAAAATCTATCGTGACAGCTAACACAGAGGACTTATTTTTTGCAGGAACAGCCAATCGATTATGCTGTGCCGAAGAGAAAGGAAGAGGACGACGAGCGAGGTCGCGAAGGTGCGAAAGTATCGCGCGCGATCGGTAATTCAATTGCCAGGCCTCTTCTGGCTATGAGATTATCTGGTCCTCAGGTAGTTCACGCAGCAGCAGGTCACGGAAGATCTTCAACTTCTGGTAGCAGCGGGAGTTCCGGTTCTAGCAACGGGTCTAGCAACTCTGGTAGTTCCTCTTCTTCGAATTCAGGCGGAAGTGGTAGCTACTGCGGAGGCGGAGCAGTCACAGGTGGTAGTGGAGGCGGTGGAGCTGTAGGCGGAGGTGCAGGGGGTGGAATGAATCCCGGTGGAAACGGTCGCGGAAATTACGGACCGAGTTCGCCACCCACTGGCTCTTTACCTCCCTTCTACGAGTCCCTCAAGGGCGGGAATAATCTGGCAAATTTCGCAAATCAGTACAACAGTACTCAAGGTATGATAGCTAATAATGGCTACAAAGATATCTGGATAAGTGTTATTGTATTTATTATATATTTACATACTGATTAATTAGTAATATTTTCATATGACTTCAAAAACATGATACATTAAAAAATAAGGATATATACAAATTTTTTTCTAGTCACTGTATAATATATAAAATATCCAAAACGAAATATTCGTTCCTTATGTATAATAACTAGTAGATGATATAAATCTTCGCTTAGGTATAATTTCTTTAGTCGTATCCATAAAACTATGAATACACAAATATTCGCAGTGTATTACTAATCTATAAATATGCTATACTATACTATAAGTCAATTACTAATATACGAATAAAATGATTGTCTCAGGAAACGGATATCTAACACCATCACCGGCGGTAGGAATGGATTGCGACGCAGGACAGCAAGAAATGAACTCACAGCATTCTCAATATAATGCTCAAGAGGGCAAGCAATACTCTCTTCTACAGAATGTGTGCGCATCTTATGGTTTGACACTGAAAGAGGAGGAAGATCTGTCCCCATACAGGATACAAACAAACGATTTGCTGTCGGGACATTATGGCACCTATGATATGACCGACACAGGAATGATGGTAGACATGGTGACGGGCGCCGTTGTAGATCCTCTTCAATTAACCGCTACCTTGTCCTTCAACTCAGCCTCGGATCATACCGCTTTACTTGAGAGTCTGAGCGATGCTGCCGATCTGTTCCTACCAAGGCTGCCAGCTGAGGATGGTAGCAACGATCTTCTGGAAGAATCTTTGCACTCGCCAGCTTCGGCTGGAAGTGGAATCCAGGGCCAGGACGGCGGGCAAATGACCACTCCCGTAGAACCGAGCGTCGATCCTTTCCCAGAGCACAGCATGGCCTTAACCAGAGGCTTCGACGCGTCGAGGTAAGTACTCGTGAACAATCCTTTACTCGGAATCGAGTTGCTTTCGATGTTCGCACGCGATACGCCTCTCGAACGTTTGTGAATGTCACGTGTTCCGTTGCATTGGAAATCGAGACTGCTCTTTGAACTGGACATTGAATCGTAAGAGAAAGGTGTAAAATTCGCATTATTAAAAAGGATTCCGGGGAACCAAATGAGATGCACACGAAAGTTGTTCGTCGACCGTCGTAAAATAATACAAACAAACAACCATCTCTGTTTAGGAGCAGCTACACAGCAGTTCCTCAACATTTCAGTTCGAAATTAGGGCTGACCTACGCTACAACAGAGTCAAGTTATCAGCCCATTTCCAAAGAACGCCCGGAGCTCGCGCTTCACATTAATCAGAACCACCAACACCAATCGGAACCGCAGTTGCAACAGCTACAGATACAGGTGCAGTTGCAACAACACCAACATCAACACCAACACCAACAACACCAGCAGCATCAGCAGCAGCAACCGCCACCGCAGCAGCAGCAGCAAGCCACGACGACCTCTCCTCATCAACAGCAACACCAAGGACTGTTGAGTCCAGGATTAAGTTTTACCGGTAGCGGTTAGTGTTCATATCGCCTCTTTCCCTTTCATTCTTCGTAAAACAGCTTGTACAAATATTCTACACTCAAAATATCTAACGATAAAATAAAAAATCTACATCTATCGTAACCATAGCTTTACTGTAATGTATTCAAAGATAAAGTTAAGCGTTTGATACTATCGTTGTTAGGTTTGGAATTAGATTCTGGTAGTAGCGTTGGTGGGAGCTTACCAAGCCCAGGAGCAGCTAGCTGTTCTTTGGACGCCGCCTCGACCAGCACATCGCCATCCTGTGCTTTGATGGAACATGCACCAAGTCCGACGACTACGGTGCCCTCTGCATCGGTAAATACCGTGCAACCGACTGGTCCTGTCGGAGAACCACCACTGACGCAACGGGTCGGTGTACTGCAGCAAAGGGTAAGCACCCGAAATTGATCCAGGCAAAAGCATATTTCTTGTTTACGAACTTGAATACGGATAAGAGTATCTATTATCTGTATGGCCTTGTTGCTGACGAAAGCCTGCATTTTCTATCTCTCCTTACTCTCCTTCTTCTCCTTTCTGTCCCTTCTCTCCTTACTCTTCTTACTCTCCTTACTCTCCTTACTCTCCTTAGTATCTTATATTTCAGCTTTCTTATTACCCTCTTTCTTATTTTTACTACTCTCTTCCTTCTTTTCCTCCTCCTTGCTTCCTTCCTTATTCTCATTCTTGAAGTCAACCACGTGTATTTACATTAAGTGTATCATCTCATTAGTTTCACAATTAATTGAATTCTTTGTCATGATACAATTTTTATGGCTTGAAAAGATATAACTTTTTATAATAAACGCAGGACGCTATTCTATGAAAACTAGCGAGGAACAGATCTACGCCTGTATATTCCAAAAATGCTTAAACACTGCCATATAAATGATGAAAGCTTCCAAACGATACTTTTTTGTAGAATATTTGGCTTCGTTCAATTCAAACGCATCAAAGTTTGCGCGATAGCACAATTATGCAATGCCAATCAAATAGAGTGCTTCATCCGTTACCGATTGAGTTACAAAATAATAGATTAGATGGGTTAATAGATAAAACTAATCGTGATTTTGTTACAGCTTGGACTTCCTGGTGACTGCCAATTGGAGTTCGTAAACGGCGGCCACGGAATTAAAAATCCTCTGGCGATCGAGGGTCAGAGACAGGCTGCGGCTACTCGCGAGGAAGAGAGAGCAGCTCGACCTCCGCCTGGCAAGGTAAACGTCATTCTTTGATGTTTTTCTTCACCATATATCGCATATTTTATTAAGATTTGCATTTCTCATTTTTAGTACTTCACACACCTAGATCCCAGTTTCTGATTACCGTTCCAGTTTTGTCGTTATTACATATTTCATGCGATTGATATATGCTTCGCAACATGCCCAAGGACGCGATGAATATTTTTAATAAATGAAGAAAATTCGTTGATTTTCAGGATGACGATCCGAATCGTTTCACGTGTCGCGTGTGCACCAAGAATTTCAGCTTGCAAAGACTGTTGAATCGCCACATGAAATGCCACAGCGACGTAAAACGTTATTTATGCACATTCTGTGGCAAGGGTTTCAATGACACGTTCGATTTGAAGAGGCACACCAGGACACACACCGGTGTTCGTCCGTACAAGTGTAATCTCTGCGAAAAGAGCTTTACGCAAAGGTGCTCTCTGGAAAGTCACTGCCTTAAGGTACACGGTGTTCAACATCAATACGCATATAAGGAACGTCGCACAAAGGTAAAGTTCAAAATTCAATCAACATGTAACAATATCTTCTATCTTTTTCTGAGTCACTACGATCTTGTATAATAGTAAGTCACTTGACATAATTATAAAAAAATAGTTTCTCTTGACGCTATCTAATAGAGAAAGGCGTGGTTGAATTTGTAGTAAAAATATATATCGAAGTATGTATAAGTATAAATAAGTACAGATATAGTGTGTGCTGATCCAAATCCTCACTCTAACAGTGTTAGATTACAATTGAGAGCGATAGGGAGCTCTTTAATACATTTACAGCAAAGGACATTACCAAAAAAATTAACCTTGATGTGTAACTGTAGCTGAAAGTTACAAGAAACAGTAATAGTTAGTCTAATTATATTTTGTTTTGTTTCTAGACCTTGTAACTCAAAACAACATTCATATTCATAGCCACAATAATATAGACCTTTCCATTGTTTGATTTTAGTTTTGCTTCGCTATATTCTATTTTCTTCGTAACGGCGATATTTTGGTAACGGGTATACAAAAGAAAAGATGTAGAGTTTTCCTAGAAATAATTACTTCAACAGTTTTGAAAGTTTTACAATTAATATAGCTTGAGCTTTTATCAAAGAGAATAACCAGAAGCACATAAGAAGGCGACGATATATTTTAAGTGTTCTAACTGATCGTTTACAATCATTGCGACGAATTTCGAAAAATCTGGTAATAAAAGTATGAAAACAATTTACATACGTGCATATAAAATGTTCGTATGCCCGGATTAAATTATATTATATCGACAATATTTAACAAAACCAATTTCTGAATATAAGATTGTAAGATTAAATGGATATTAATTAATGCCTTTATTTCTGTTCGTTTCATTCAGGTATACGTATGCGAAGAATGCGGTCACACGACGCAGGAGCCGGAGGTCCATTACCTACATCTGAAAGATAAACACCCATACAGCCCGGCCTTGTTGAAGTTCTATGATAAGCGGCATTTTAAATTTACCAACAGCAATTTTGCCAACATGTTGCTCCAGGTGCGCAGATAGACTCCAATTAGAGTACAGTATAATTGTTTAAAATGTCATATAAGTAATGGAAAAAGAAACAATAATAAGAGGTAACGAGAACGTGATCGGTAATTGTTTAACTTTGCACCGTGTGTTTCTCCGTTCCTTGGTAGACAAAAAAAAGAAATAATGTTTGAAATTGCAAAGTTAGATAGATAGGCAGGGAAGGGTGGGAAGAAATGCAAACCTGATCAAAATAGTAAACGTTAATAAATTCATAAGAGATAGAACAAAAGGATATATGTTTATATATAAATATATGTATAGATAAATATAAAAAGATGATGTGTAGGGTACGTGAAGAGAGACGAGGAAAAAGAAATCCAATATTCGAACAAAAAGAATAGCAGAAGCAAGAACACGAAATTGTTCTTCGTCATGTAACTCTTCAGGGTGGCCTGTTGCAACGAGAATCGCGGAATACGGACAGCTGCGTAAAATCAGCCTCGAAAAGCCTCGAAGCACCTCTTCAACGTGCCACGACATTGTTGCACCTGAGTCGAGCTTCCAGCTTGTGATGATGACTACAAAGATAGCGAGATGACAAAGAAGAGGAAGGAAGAAACGAAGGAAAGAAGAACGAAGAGGGAGGCTGACTACGATTTTTTAGCTACTCAACTGGAAGGCCATCAAACGCATCTTGAAATAAACGTCGCGCGAAAAGTACCTGCAGATGGCCCCCTTAAGCGGTGATACACGACGGCGTCGAGAGCCGATGACGATCAGATTAATTGCGAGAATCCACGTGAATCTCATAATTGTCCACGAGATTTGTACTGACCCATGAATCCCAGAGCATACGCATAAAAACAGAAAAGTACATTTGCATACACAGTATTGCCTTATTGAGTACACGATAACTGACGCGTAAGGTTTCGTCAACCACATATAGGTAGATATATAATATATGTATATGTGTAGACTATGATATTTAGGTTACAAAAAAATACGAAAGATAAAGTAGCGAAGAAAAAGAAAAATTATACCCAAAGACTCGGATCGAACGTTTCAGGAATGATGACCATTTCTTCTCGTCCTTACCACGAGATGGGATTACGCGGTCCTTTTTAGAACGTTCTTTTTTCTTTTCTTTTAACGATACACGGCAAGTTACGTTGCTTTCCGACTTAGAGGGTAAAAAATTACGTAGAAGTATCTGACATTTGCACGAGACCTGTGTCAGGTATTTCTCAAATTTTCGTTACACCGAGATAACGATACATATTTTGGTAAACATATCGTGTCTTGAGGTAATTGTTCTTATTTCCAATCGTTGCGTTTCGACTGAGGCATTTCTGAGAAAAGGGGAATGCAAAAAGAAATTTTTTGTTTGTTCTTTTCTTTTAAATAATAGACGCCTATCGGTACGCGCTTTGGGAAATCTGTGATATAATAACAATTTTACTCATTCCTCCGCGCACAAGATTTCGCTTATTGCACCTTGGTTCTTTCATGGGACGAGCACTGTCATAGTAAAGTGAAAATACACGATACACATATACACAATTCCTCGCGGTGTTTTCTGTATACAGAAAATCCCCTTCTTCTATTTATTTTCTGATTTCAATCGTTGACATTCTTTTTTATTTTAAATTCGATATGATTCATTTTATATATCAAATTTTTTTATATGTCAAAGGTTTCATTACTTTCAATTTCTTAGTAAAATTAATATATTGACAAACGCCAAAAAGGCAGTGCATATACAGACAAAGATAATGGGGTTTCGTGCAATTCTATGGTGGTAGGTTACATGATTACTTGGGCGACACATGTATAACAGCGTACGAATCTGTTCGCGATTCGATTTATCAATAAAGGAACAATCCGAGTCATCATCTAGGCGCTTATACATAATTTCGCGAAAAACTTAAATCCAGGTTATGCAAATAGAAAGATCTGCTGGTATCAAACCGAATTGTACTCCGCGAAACGGGTATATACTCTTTTAAAAACACCAATTGGTTTCTGACTAAATTGCACAATTCATATAATGTTCTTAGAAATCTTAACATATCATATTTTGCCGTTAGACAAATCAATCTTTCGAAATCTAAATCGATTTTAAAATCTAAAAACCGTTTAAAATTTTCGAGATCTTATCACGGTTTTATTAAGATGTTATTTGAATATTGGGACATATACATACTAGGACACTTTGCAATTCAATTACATCACTTATTCATTTCTTTTCACACAAGCAAAACAATAATATAAGAGCTGAAATAAACACAATGAAAAACACGTTTCGAAACGTACATTTAAGTTGTGATATTTTCCTTCGAACATAGGTATGTTTCCAGCAAATTCACAAAGTGTAAATAGTATTCACACACAAGTAATTGTTAGAGTATTTTCAACATTCTTTATCATTTTACAGTATATCATGCGGACGAATAGCACAACTTGTATATAGCAAATATTAATTAGGTTGCACGAGACGTAAACAGTCTTAAACATTTGATTATCTGGTACCTTTTCTTTTTTGTATCGATAATGTATACTATTTTCGCTATATTATATCTTGACAATACTCGGGAATAATAGTACTTCTCGTGGTAATCTATTAATTATAACTAATACTATTTTATTGCTAATGTTATTGTATTTTAATTTTAATATAATATTATTATTATATAATTATTATTATATAAGTAATAATAAATATTATTATTTCTATTATGATTATTTAATTTACGTCCAGTATTGTTTGAAACTAGCATTGAGATACTTCTACTATCATTATTAATACAAATCTACATTTTATACCCACTATCATTTGCACCAATATTCACCAATAGTTATTTATCTTGACCTTTCAAGACGCGTCAGGACACTCTATCACCTTTCCCTCTTCTAGTATTATTGCAATATTATGTTTTCCAACTGTTTAATATTATATTATTATTAATATCGATATTTCTCCTCAATTAATAATTCTGACTATATATTTACTTTATTAATAATTTAGAAATATATAAATATATATTTGTATATGCATTACCTATATACCTATATATCTATACAAATATATAGATATGCAGATAGATAGATACATAAATTAAAAAAAATATATATATCGACGTTATCACATGCTATTAATAAAGTGCGCCATGTACGTTCGAATTTTGAATGAGCGTCAAATGACTAATGTATGCGTGAAAGATAGAAATGAGTGTGTTCCGCACGACTGTTCAATATACTGTGTATGATGGATCTTGGAGAATTTGAAATCTTAAAGTGTCAAGCAATACTAATAAAACATTATAATGTTTTACATCACACATAGACACTGATCTAAGCTCTCAACCCTGTCGTCATTCATTGATACTAAATTTAACGAATTGCGAATACGCGCTGTCTGTTTATGTAGAAATAGAAGAAATAATAAAAGTAATATTATATGCACACGTGTCAATTTATTTCTGCAACTATGTTTATTTTTAATACTTTATATACGGAGCGTCTGAAGAGGATGATCATATGTATTAAGAACTAGTTACACACAATTTATATAAATATATGTATATATGTGGAATTTGCATATCTTTAATATTTGTATTTCTGCTCATTAATTGCATTAATATAATACAATCTATGAGTCATGCAATCCTTCCGTTCACCAATCTCTTTATAGCAAAGCGTAGCCAAAGATTCTTCGTGGAGGAATCTCTAACGGAAGAAACAGCGCCAATGATACAAGGGACTGGTCGGACGCACAAATGGTCATCTACCAAACTTGCGTTTCGATGCGCTCGCAAGGCTGCAATATCAAAATGATAAGAGACAGAGATACTGCTACGGTTAAACTACTACTCCAGGATGTGTTTTATCTGCAACAGAGAATGATGCCGGTGTGTGATGATTCCTCGGTAGAGATGCAACGAACGAGTATGCGCACGGTGGGTCAAAATTACTGGATGGTCGTTTGTCGGCGGCCTGCTCGACTTCGACTCTGCGAGATCGGTGTTTATTCGTCGATTAACGCTATTTAGCTCGGTAAACAAGCAAGGAAATCGATCTCTTAGAAACGATTTCACGGTGCTTTCGTCTCCTCCACGACTCGAGCTTCATCAGCGATATCGTACACTTGTCTTTTTTTTTTTTTTATTTACTCACTACTGATTACGGAGCTGAACGGCATGAATCTGGGCTTCGCAGGTACTTTCGGCACGTCCTTTCGACCTCTCGGTGATTTCTCCTCGTTGAGAAGACCTTTCACCTACGATCAATTGTTTTATTTCAATGGTTATTATAAGTTTCGTTTTAACTACATGCTTTATAATCTAACATAGCCAACCTGTTCGTCGATTGCGTTAAACTGCCATTTCCACGTATGATTGTACAAGAAAGGTCGATGATCGAATCTATTGTCGTCGGGACTGTAAGTCTCGGCGTGGCAAGATGGTGTCAAGATAGTCATTTTATGACGATTTATAGCATAACATCTATAAAAGTGTTTCACCTTATCTGCCACCTATAAGTGAAATCAAATTTAAAAATATCTGTAGCAACAATGGCTGCTGCTAATTATAACTATATTTACTTCTTTTGAGGTACATTTATCCCACATGTGGACGAGTCTGCAGAACATTGTGAAGGGACCTGCACAATCCTGTTTCCTTAAACGTCCAAAAATACCAAGCTCCTTGTACGTCATACCCATATCGATCTCATCAAGCTGCGCAAGCTGTCCTCCTTGAAGAGGTTCCAATTCTGCGGTAGCAGGAGCATCTAAGATTTTATCTAAAGCAGTTATTCCATGTTTTCTCCTGAAATAAACATAATGGTTGATCTTATATGTGTCAAAATAACTATCTTAGAAGGATACCAGTTTTAAGGATGCCAGTTATTGACCTAAAGTAAGAAAGGAATGACTTTAAGTCGTTTTTTGCAATTCCACCGATAGGATTGATATCGGCACTGCTGCAATCATATTTGGTAAAATACCCACGAAGCGCTTCATCAACGTTACTGCTCCCTAATACCAGAAGACCACCCGGTCGTCCTCTGACCCAGAGCATCAATTGGGCAAACAGATAAGCTATCACCATTCTCAAGCGTGCCTTAAAAAATTTAAAATAATTAAAAACTTATTTGTTTCTCACAAGAATGATAAATATAATAGCAGAAATCAACCTGGATATTCTGCAGAGCTAAATTTTCTCTAGGAGACCCTCCTTGCACCTTAAATCTCGGTGTCAGCTTAGTAACTTGTTGGAAAATCGTTAGAATGGCAGACACAGCAACATCGATTACTATACTGTGATGATAAGAGCCAATCTGATTAGCGAGTTCAGCTGCTCGCGCCTTTGTTTCGGCCGATGAATTTTCAGTACCCATATAGCATGTGACAAGAAGGGTGTTGCACAGCTGTTTTGGATCAGTCGGTACATATTCACAGTCTCCGACTATTTTCCTGATGTCTGACAATACCTGTGCGTCTAATTGGAGACATTTATTAAATACGTCCTCTAATGATAATACAAAAATAACACGTACCTCCTTTGTTAACCGAATCCACGATCATATCACACATGGAATAAACCATGCACGCTGATGACGCAGAATCGACACCGCCACTCAAGGGTAAGAAAAATCCACCTTGGCAAGAGCGCCTTTTACAAAAAGACGTTAGTAAGTAAATAATAAATAAATATTTAATTATAAATAAAGTAACGAACCTTAGATAGTCCCAGAGCCAGCATGCAGGGGCCAACGAAATTTCTTCATCTGGTGTATGATAAACAAGTTTTCCTGTTGCGTTTTCATCTTCATAAGGACCTAAGTCTACATCGATCGGTCGATCTGGAGGAATTGAGATCAAAATATCGGAAGTTAGAGCAAAATCCACCTTTATGCGTGGATAGCTTGGTTGTCTGGCAGCTAGATGAGACCTTGACCTAATGTTATTTCTATAACTCCTATGGAAAAAGAAAACAATTAACTCAAAACGGAAGTTGAACTTTAATGAATATTACAAACCTTATATCCTCGAGATCAAAGGTTGCCACAATGACTTCCACTTCATCCAATGCAAACTGCTTACCACGGTTCAAGATCTGACCATTCAAAGTAATAGAGGATCCACCACTGAAGTATAATCTAGAACCATCACATCCTCTCAAATTACTGAACATGTAACATCCACCTGATTTGAACGTAGCCGACTTAACTAAGTCTACGGTGACGTAAGCTTTCCGTAGTTCGAAATATGATCCACTACCTTCAAGAGAAAAAATTGAAATCATATATATAAGCCACAAAGTAAAAAATAAATACACAGTAGTATGCAAAAGTTTTTGACTGCATAAATTTTCTACTTCATGTTCTAAAAGCGATTTTAGATTTAATATCTTATTCTGTTAAAAAAACAGTGCAATAAATGAACACTGTTATAACATAGGTATACATGTATACATTTTGAAATGTGATACATGCGTTTACCAATGTAAATACATGTATATATAAGTGCTTGTACATTGTTTTGTCAATTACCATTTGCGATAATTTCAACACCATCCAAGCACATTGGAATATGATTGCTCATCGGGTTCCAGAGCTCTTCGCAAATTTCGAATCCTACGCACGTGTCCCTGGTTGAAATAACAGCATCGCCAAATGGCACCACTGTCTGGTTAGTGATCTGAGATATCATTCTAGGCAGAAAGTAGTCCTCCACCGTGCGTTCCTGCATAAACAATTAGCACTTGTAGACAGACGCTCGGTATCAAGCCTAAGACTAGAAGGTCAAGAACTATTCTGATTTCTTATGCATCGTGCGTGCAATCTGAAAGAATGACCTTGGTCCACGGCGAGAACCACCTGGATTCTCTATAATTGCCGTCCTCGCACAATTGCATCTTGGGTCTGATAAGCAGAATTCGTCGATTCAGAAATGCCACTCTGCAGTTGTACGTCACATTCTTGTGCATGACCGGCATACCAACATCTACCAGCATGTCCTCGGTTGCCGGTGATTTAAGAATCGTCGCGAGTACTTCCCAGCTGTGAAGCAATGTATCTGACTCGTAGAAATGATCCTCGCAACTGTAACCACTATTCGACAGAGTTAATAGTATATATCTTCTTTATGATTTAAAAAAATAAAGATCCTTTAGTATTTTATAATTAGACTGCAGATGTTTATGCAAACGAATTTTATGAATACAAAGAGACGACATCTAGATAAAAATTTGTCCCACTCTCTAGATATAACAAATACTTTATTTTAGATATTTTAGATATTTTTGTGTATCATATGCATTCCGTGCATTCTTGCGCTTGTAAATTTCCCATAAATGCACAAAATCCACATCTAGTTATAATATTGCATTATTTTTTTGTTTTTTAAAAAGAAAATTTTACGAAATTTCTAGCTCTGGTCCACTTCTATAAGTAGCGCCAGCATCTTTAGCCTCTTGAATACTTTGCAAGATTCTCCTGGAATTCCCATCGAAATCCAATGCCCACTGATTCAGTGAACAAACTGCTACCGTCACTGTACGACCCATCTTTAAAAAATTCTTCTTTTCTTCCAAAATTTCAAACAAAGCGATGGTTAACAGGGACTATCTATAAAAAATAAAACTGGATATTATTAACCATAAAACATTATCCTCGTTGTCTAAAAATTATAAAGTACATATTTGATTAGAGGAGAATAATTGCTGATAAATAGAAAGTTAATTCATTTCGATCTATCAATTGAAAGCTCATTGATTGGCGGAAAGAACGTTTGCCGAGGAAATAGCAGCACATCCATTCTCTACTCCGACAAACGTTGATTGATCAATAATTTTCAGAAGCACACAGGGAGAGGGATGTAAATTGCTTGGCTGTTTCGTGTGACTAAGCACAAGAATGCCTGAGAAAACTCCGAAGACGAATTCCTTGAAATTAATGCAACTTTCCTAACAAATAGTCTTGTCACGATTAATCTTTGATAAAATGGATTCAGATATTCAGTTGTAAGGATTTTTTGAACAGATTTAAGAAATCTTAAAATATCTCTGAATAATAAGTAACCCATGATGTATTATTGTATATTTTCTACAAGTTTATCAATATCATATAAAAGGGGATACAGAAAGATGGAGAATAATTCAATATCATTAAAATTCAAAGAATAGAATAAAGAATCGTATTTTTCATGAATCTGTTCTTACACGAGTCTTCTTGCAAAAAGAGAGCAACTTCTTGCAACTACTACTTAAGGAAATATAAAAGCTAAATAAAATATTAGATTATCTTTACAAACAATAAGTTCGATCGTGAGAGAGAAGCAGAAGTGCGTTGAAAAAGATCGATAGACAGACATCGTGTCTACCAGACTTGGTTCGATACGAATGTTCCATCGGAACAGAGCGACGAACCTCGAGGAACGAGAAAGGGCTTCGAACAATCTACTGGCTCCGCCCCCGTTTCCCTGTTGTCAGGCAATGGACGGGCCAGCTTTTACCGAGTTCCTCTTTCCTAGAGGGCAAAGTTCCTGATCACAGTTCACGCGGTAGATTCGTGCAGACAATACGTTGTGTGGTCGAAACGTCATCTAAAGTTGATACTGTTTTCGATAAGCTTCTTCTAGAAATGCATTTAAAGAACGATTTAAAGAACGATTTAAAGAATGGTCAAAAGCTTCATCTGACGGATGACTAAAAGAACAAGGAATAAGGAATTAAAAAACTAAAAAAAAAAATTAAAAAATGAGCACGATCGGAAAATGCCTATTGGACGGAAGAATTCTGTGGATCATTGACTGTGTCTCGAGACAAGATACATTTAAAAGTCTTGAGAGAAGAAAAGCAGCGATGTTGAACAATAAAGAGGTCGACAGACCAGAGGAAGATGACGAGGCCGGTGGAAGATAACGAAAAATGAAAGATCTTTTAACCGATAGCAAGGTGAAGGAGCTTCAGGCCATGCTTTTTCCGGTTCATCCGATCCCTGGTAAATTTAAACAATAGCAGCGCGTCTAATTTGAGCAAGTGGAATAGAAATGTTTGTTTGTTGTCGGTACAGGCAGTACGCTGGCAAACTTGAACAAACTGCAGGAGTTGCACTTGCTGCAACTAGGACGATGCGACGCACCACGAAGGGAAACGGAGTTATCACTGTTCTCCATGCCCTTTGGAACCAGAGATGATCAATCGCAAGAAACTCTTCGGAGCATATTGGATACTCACTGCATGATAGACGGTATCACCCAGGAGACTGCTAGATGGCCCACAGAGTGTCAAGTATACAATATAATATGAAACAAATATACAGGGTGTCTCTACGAGGTTCATTTTGATTTTATTTCGTTTTAATGAATCAATCTTTGTATCAATTCACCATCATTAATTCTTGTTTGATATATCCTTTTTAAAGTCATACACATATAAAAATCAACTAGCGTGAAATGGAAGATGTTACATTAGAGGCCAAAGTATTCTCTTTGTATTTCTTATTTTTATTATAACATTTTAACGAAGCTTTAAATACCCCGTGATTATTTAATCTTTTTTCCTTGATTATAGGCATATGATGTATTGTAAAAAACTGAAATATTCTATATATGAAATATAAGAAATATAGGAAGAAAAAAAAAATTCGAACAAAATGATCAAGCAATTAATACTTCAGGTACTTCCGGGAAGAGTTAGGCATATAGAATACTCTCCAGCCGTTCCAGAACCGTTCTACGTGCCAAGCGGGAAGGAGCCAAGGCCAAAACCATTGGGCGATGAATTTGGAACTGTGATATTTCGATATCATCCAACCAATGTCACCAGTTACGTGAGTCTATAATAATTCGTGCGATAATAATTATTGTAACAATTATAATTTGAAGGAAGAATCAATTATTCGTTCAATGATCAACAGTTTAGTAGATCTTGTGTGGGTGGAAACACGGTTGCACCGTTTCCAACGGAATTTTCAGCCGATTCAAATGGAAACGAATCGAAGAACGTCGAAACTAATAGCAATATGTTCTTATTGACCAAAGTGTCTGACCTAATGGAAAATAACACCGATTTACATTTTGAATCTCGTTTCGAATCTGGCAACCTTTGCAAAGTTGTGAAGATCACCGACACGTATTACCAATTGTATCTTAGAAAAGATCTTTATACTCAAAGACATACCCAATGGTATTACTTCAGGATATCAAATACGAGGAGCAGAACGAATTACAGGTAAACATTCAATTTTGAAACTTAATTAATTTTCTTTATACAAATCCATGCTTTTACCAAAATAGAGAAAAATTTGTTCCACTCGCTAAATTTTATGAGTATTTTATTTTAAATATTTTGCGTATTATGTCCATTATGTATATTTTGATGCATAAATGCATAAATATCCACGGTATATTTATTACAAATATTTATTTAAAACAATTTCAGATTGTCCATTGTGAACCTTTGCAAAGAAGAAAGTCTATACAATGAAGGACTTCGGCCACTCTTGTACTCAACCGAAGATGCAAAGAAGCGTGCCGTTGGTTGGAGAAGATGCGGAGAGAACATCGCTTATTACAAGAATGATTCATCGTACGTTATCATAATTTCAATATCCTCAAATGTTCTCACAATTTTTATTAGATGTATCTTTCTCCCCAGAAGCAACGAAGAAAAAGAAAAGCACACATTGACATTCAACGTCTCTTTTCCTCATGACAGGGACATAGTTTATTTGGCACATTGTTATCCATACACCTATACTGACCTACAGGTAATACAAATACAAGTTTCATCCTTTGCTATATTTTTTTATAAATAGTCCGTTTGTATGTACAACCGAAATGAATAATATTCGTTGATGATTGTTGTTAAAGACACAGTGAATATAAATATTTTGAATCAGACATACAACAGACGATACGATTAGCAGGATGTGAATAGATCGACATAGTAAGAAAGAAAAAAATGTTGCAATTTTTAGGAATATCTTGCCAAACTAGTGGCAGATCCTATAAAATCTAGATATACGAAATTACGACTCTTGTGTCGTACACTTGCCGGAAATGGAGTCTATTATTTGACTATCACTGCGCCTACTTACGATGAGGTGGTACGAAGGAAAAGAGGCATAGTTATCACGGCACGAGTTCACCCTGGAGAAACTCCGTCTAGTTGGACGATGAAAGGAATTATTGATTTTTTAACCGGAGAATCGAATCAAGCTAGAGTATATGCTCGACATAATCTTGATCTTAATTTAATTTTTTCTTTTTCTTCCTTCTTTTTTTTTTTTTTTTTTATTTTAAGATGTAACAAGACTTTAACAACGCAGGTACTACGAGAAAGATTTGTATTCAAGCTGATTCCTATGCTAAATCCGGATGGCGTTATTGTTGGCAACAATCGTTGCTCGTTATCGGGGAAAGATTTGAATAGACAATATAGAACTGTAATGAGAGAAAGTTACCCTTCAGTCTGGCATACAAAGTTAATGATTCGACGATTACTGGAAGAATGCGGAGTGGCCATTTATTGTGATTTACACGCTCACTCCAGAAAACATAATATATTTGTTTATGGCTGCGAGAGTAAAAGAACCGCTTCACAGGCGAGACTCTCCGAACAAGTGTTTCCTCTGATGTTACACAAGAACGCAGCTGACAAAGTAGTCGATCCGATACAGATCATATGTTTTTTTCTCCTCTGTTTAAATAAAGTCAAATGTATTAAGAAGCACTCGATTTTTAGTTCTCTTTTGAAAACTGCAAATTTCACGTGGAGAAAGGTAAAGAAGGTACGGGAAGAGTCGTAATATGGTCTATGGGAGTGCAGAATAGTTACACAATGGAAGCGTCGATGGGAGGGACGAAAATAGGCTCTAGATCAGGCACGCATTTTTCTACTCAGGATTACGAGCAAATTGGAAAAGTATTCTGTGAAACTCTGTTGGATTTCTTTGATCCAGACCCTATTAAGGTAAACATAATAATCGCTCAACTCATCATAACAACACAAAATCTTCTTAACGTTGCTTCTTACTTTGTATATATTTTTTATTGGATTTAAATGATGGTAAATTACACATTGGAAGGAGAAGCTACGGAACAAAATAATTACTAGGTTAATGAAGGGTGGCTCCAATGCCGAGGAACCGACGAATATTGATTTAACCGACTACTCCAGGTACTTTTCAACATTAATCGTAGCGTACTTTTTATTCGAACCATCTTCGATTCAATTATATCTATATCTTAATCAGCGACGAAGGCGACACGTCGGATAGTTCTATCTCAGAGGAACAGGAAATACAATTTCCAGAAGGTACATGGACCTATACTTTGAAGGAACCACTTGTGTCTCCACAATATTTATGCGCACCACCACCTACACCAACATTTATTCCTCCTCGAAGTTTAGAACTAGCAAAAAGGAAAAGCAAAAAGGGAATCACCGTTAACAGAAGCTACCTTCGACGCAAACGAATGCTGGTAAAATTTGAAATATCTTTGATACGTTCTTTCTGTAATTAAAACGCGTTCGTTTGAAATGAGTACTTACTAATTAGACGGGTTGACATTTAGACTAGAAGAGCAGTAATGGATTTACCAACTCTGGACCCGGGCAGCGATTTGTGTGACTATATTGATTCAGCGGATGAAGAACTGACGAGGCCAGAACGTAAAACCACAACATTGAAGTATTATTACATATAAATTAAAAGAAATAAGAGAAATTATGTTTAGGTTTCTCAGCAAGAATTCGCGAAAATTGCAAAGAAGAAACTAATCAATTCGTGGATAAAGAAACAAAGGAAATCCCCAGTGATGGATTAATCTTGCCGGAAATAGCGGAAATAGCGAGACCTCGTAGTATGTCTTTAGCTGAAAATATAAATGTCGATAAGGAAGAACCGAAGGCGAACAGACGATCCCATTGTCTTCGCTTGGTTAGGTAAAGGAATATTAAAATAAGATATTCTGACCAAAGTAGATTTAAAAAATGGAAGCTTCTTTGTTTAAATTTTAATTTATGTAGGACATTAAGACATCGTTCACCTGTTGCGTTAAGAAGTCAAGATATACAAATTAAGCTCAGTTCACTGCGGCAACAAATATGGATGGGAGTTCCACTGAACGTCGCAGAAAATATCGATAAAAGAGTCAAGCATCATATTCCAAAGGGACCATTAAGTTGGGGAATATCCAATATGGCATTAACCAAAAATAAAATGAATAATAAAGTATTACTGAAGTACGTAAAGCTCTGTTACATTATCGACGAATGTTCCAAGTTATTTTTATTTCAGAGGCACCAAAAAATTGCAATTTGTCGAATATATTAATACGGAAAACAACATGAAAGAAATACAAAATAAATATAAACGTGAAGATACGATGCGTTCAAAAGACAGTAGTTTGGGAGTGGAATCGCAGCGGCAAAATGCTGAGCAGAAGCCAAGGAAAACGAAGTCTCCTCTTAAGTGGCAGAAGATAGTTAATCTAAATTCTAGAGTAGAAGAAATGTGCAACCGCAAAACATCCTTTTTAACAATTAAAGCAGACTCTTTAAAACTGGTCACGCTTGAAGTACCTTCAAAGATTCAAACGCGACAGCACAAAATCGAATCTCGAAGGAAGCACCGGAAAAGTTGTGCCACCTGCACTGTTTCTAACGGTGAAAAAATATCGAGCGTTACGAAATCTCAATTGCATTTGCAATCGCATTCACGATCCCACATACAATTGCAACCCCTAATCGTTCCTTTGTGCGACAGTTTTTCATCGGAAAACGACTCCATCGATTCTCGTACTCAAAGAGCCTCAAAGAAGAAATATAAGAAAAAGAAACTGAAGAAAATGAAGTCGACTCCTGCAACGGGAAAGAAAAAGCGTGTCACTAGCGCGAACATATTACGCAATCCCTGAAAGATTTCGTACATAAACAAGAATGTTCCGTTGAATAGCATTTTTTCAATCCCTCCAATGCAGGCTCTTTTTCGTGTTTTTAAATATACTCCTGTTAAAGATTCATTACACTCATTAATGAGAATAATTTTGTGCGAGTGATTTTTATATTGTACTTTTTAACGTGATTGTACGATAATTCGTCGTTCAATTAAGGCTTACAATATTGTTACGTAACAAATTTTACCAAGACTTAAAGTATGAGATAATTAACCAACGTACTTACGATTTTCCGTTGATCCAAATAGGAAAAAAACAACGATTGTTTAAGACTGTATTTAAATACGATATTAGTTGCACGTTATTTAAATGGCATGCGCAGGATTGCTGTTTCTTTCACGTGTTTTTTTACCAGAAATTAAAAAATTTTCGATTTAACAAAAACATAACCTCACAAAATATTATCAACATTCGTAATGTAATATTTATTTCCATTGGAACAATTCATCGCTTTTAAAGTTATATATCGCTTGTAGGAAATATATCTTAATATCGGATTTCATTCAATGGAAAACTTTACAAATATATCAGTTTTTGAAAGTCTTTTTCCGTAACGCTTTTTGATACGTTATGCTTTCATTGATAACTTCGTTTTTAACACAGATTAAACACAGAGGAAGGTGATGCTGTTCAGGAAACACTGTACAATTCTTTTCTCATTAATACTTATGCGGTTTTTAAAAAAAAATGTAATCACGAATTAAACTATTATCGTCAAAACAGTTGGTGTTTTTAATGAGGTGCTGCCATCTGATGGAGGTACATGGAGTATGCAATTGTAGATAACAATCATACATACGAATCTGTGTATATATATCAGCAGGTATGAATAAACTTCCTGGCTCATACATAATATCTCAAGGTATATATGCTAATTAATGCAAGGTATATATGTATAACAAGATACATACATAATACAAAATAGAATTTAAAAAATACGTTAATTTTAATTAATAAATTAATTCTGTGAATTATTGGCACAACAGCAAATATTCCATCTTATATACATACACATATATATCTTCACTTTTATTACATTTTGTATAAACAACATAAATAAAAATGTTTAATACGAAAAGATATACTTTTATATCTACCTTCCTTTCAAATTTATTTAGTCAAAACACTAATATAAAAATATCAATTCCCTTAAGTATAGCGCAATTTTTATCAGTATTATATTTTACCAATGCTTCACCATTTTTTGTAATAATTACATGTTCTATATAAAGAATATAAAAGGCTGTATACTGGAAAAGAAAAAAAATATTATTATCCCATAATACAATAATATCAATATTTTTCAATCTCTTACAATTAGTCGAATAAATTGTAATAAACAATGAAACATCAATAATCAATGCAATTATTTTTCCTCATGGAATAATTAATTTGTAATAAAATGCACTTGCGTAATTTCAATCTAACAGAATATATTTTCGCGTATTATTAAGCCAGAAAGCCGGGTCATCGAGCATTGACCTGGATATCCGGCTATTGTAAGCATAAATACTTACGTTTTTCCCAATGCCACGTAGCACGGTGACAAATTTTCCTAAAATCGTAGATAAAGGTACACAAAATTTTAAACAAGATTTTTTGTTAAATCCAATTTTTAATATACAATTCTCTTAAAACTATGAGAATTAAAAATTAAGGATACAAAAAGACTTTTCAAAAAGTTATGATATTAGTTAGTTATGATACCATAAAAAATAAACTTTTTTAATTAATCAATTCGCTACTATACGTCATCTACAAAAATATCAATCATCCTGTTCAAGAATTGCTTACGTGAATTACATTATTCTTAGAATTCAACTTGAAACACTGTTTCATAAATTACAACATAATGTTATAAAATATTGCAACAAATTTTAAGAATATTCATAGAAAATTATTAATTTTTATTTGATTGAATATCGACAATTCAATAAGCGATGTCAGAGTTCCTAAGATAAAGTAACGAAATTATAGTGAAAAATAAAAGATAAAGATTTTAAAGATTTTAATATTTTAAAAGAGATTAATGAAATATTTAAAAGAAATGAGTTTTAATTTATTTTTACTAGCGCCACTAATTATTTTAATGATTTTTATCATCATGGCAAAATGTTTATATGCAATGACCTTTAAATGAATTAATTAATATTATGATAAAGTTTCTTCGAGTGTGGCAATAATATGTATCACAAATTATAAGAATGAATTCAATAATTTCTGCGCAACCAAACGAAATTAAAAAAGCATTGTTTGTAAATTATGAAACCGCTGACAAGTGATAGGGGAGTAGGTCAAGGCGGAAATGGTCTCTGCGTCTTCGATGACTTGACGTAATTCCGTCTTTCGTTATTCAATTCGATTATGAGATGGAAAGAATGATATTAATAACGATACAAAAAGAATGCAAAATGAGAAATTCCTTTCACTACGAATTTTTTTAGTTATATTCTCTCTAATGGAAATGAATATTATATTACAGTAAATTAGAGAAATCTCTCTTCAACTTTTTATGTATCAATGAATACATAGTATAATCATTTTTACTATACTCTCAAATATCTTCATATTGTAAAATATTGTCATAATATTTAAAATATCATAACTTTTTGAAAAATCTTATTTAGTGTATTTCCAAAAATAATATTAAAAAATTTGTGCAACTGAAGCAAAATTATTTCTGTTACCTTACTTCGACACTACGTATAGAAGATATTAATCAAATATAACATATTTTACATATGTCAAAAATTGTTGATTGGACATACACGTATATAGCCTTATGTTCAGCGTAATTCGCATATCATTTCTGCAAAATAACAAGTAGCTGATTTTGCTTTATTCTGCATACTTCAAAGACCAGACATAAAAATGGAAAGATATAATAAATACAAACATATAATAATTGGATCAATTGGATATTGCTATTTTATTTCATCCCCTTAATTTATTTTCGATCGATTTTTGCTTCCATCGCTTATTTTCTACCGATGATCTTTTGAAATACGAATCAAAAGACAACGAGATACCGGAAACACGTTTCTGTACTTTTTTTCTATTAAACACTTGAATTGCTACATATATACAGTATATAGTATGTACAAGACCATTAATTACAAGATTAATTACAAGACCATAATGATTTTATTAAAAAAACTTCAGGTACAAGCATTCGATATCAAAAGAATTATATTATTTAGGAAATGAATAGCATGAAACTGCGAAAACTTTCAAGATAAACAGTGTTTTAATTAAAAAGCCGCATAAATAAGAAATAATTCCACGTTCAATACAATGAAGTTTAATAGTTGAAGGAAAAAATACAAGGTGCACGAGCGAATGCAAATATTAATTCCAATAGAAACATGGCGCAGCCACTAATTAGCTTCGCGAATCTCTAAGTAGGGGTGACCGTAGAAAGGTCCGGTTATAAAAGAGATCGCGCGAAGTTGGAAAACCAGTTCGGTGATGGTTCATCGACAACAACGCATCGTTTAGGTAGTATAAGCATTTAGGTGGGTGACGATATTTTCTTCCCCTCGTAGATTATGAAGACACAAGTGTATTATTGATATTCGACAACATTCTTCATCTTTGAACTTGAAAATACTGTGAAACTCGAGTGATCGTGCCCGATATGACAACGTGATTCGTTCTTTAAGTTATTTCATCAAGATTTACTTAGTGAAAAAATACAATTACAATCTGATCCCCTTTTATTTCCAGATAACATCAATTATGTCTACGGCCGGACCGGAAATAGTAGCCGGATCAATGGCAGCCGCCTCGGCCACCGGATTCTCGGCGACCACTGTATTCTTATCCCTTTTCATCCCTGCTGTTGTCCTATATCTCATTTATTTCCGCCTCTCTAGGCAACATATGCTCAAACTTGCCGAAAGTCTACCAGGTCCACCAGCTTTGCCTATCATAGGAAATGCCTTAGATTTACTTGGAAGTTCCGACAGTAAGTAAAATAGTAATCTTAAATAGAGTAATAATAATATTAAATATGAAATAAAGTAATAATAGTTGACATAATTCATATTAACTTTCGAATTTATCTTATATAATTTGATACGTGAAATGAACCCGAACAACCCTCAACTTCGCGAAGAAAATAACGACTTTGTTTGCAAATTGCAGCCATCTTCCAGAATTTATTGGCAAAAGCCGCTGACTACAAAGATGTGGTTAGGTTGTGGATTGGTCCCAAATTAGTTGTTTTCTTGTTTGACCCACGCGACATTGAAATAATCCTATCCAGCAACGTGTACATCGACAAATCTGCCGAATATAGATTCTTCTATCCATGGCTTGGAGACGGTCTTCTCATCTCAACTGGTAAGTTCTCATTTCAAAGTTCCTCTGTTTTTGTACCGTATAGCAATCAGTTCAATTAAAAGCATACGAATAGTATAGAATGAAGACTTTCCTCATGGCAATAGGTTTCCGGTATTATTTAAATCAACGGTCTAAGAATTGCAAAATTAAATCGTAATTCCACTCTGAAGACAAATATTCTTTGAGTTCTTCGCATACGAATGTGAAGACAAAATATCTTAATCGATTGTTACAATCTCTTATTACGACAAGTAAATAGAAGCAATAAAACATGAAATATTATTATAAGTGTTTTCTGGTGATAGCGAAAGCAACAACGACTTCGTAAGCCGGTGAAAGAAACGAGATGTAGTTTCACGAGCGAGTGCATTTATCGTAACTTTCCCGTTGTCTAGATAGCTTCCCCCTCCTCCCTCCGTCCCAATCTGTAAGTACCATTTATTCGTACACGTAACAGGGCTTGACACACGTGCACGTAACAACCTCGCGTGTAACCGTCTTAAACGACCAGCACGCATGCATTGACGTAAAACTTTCTTCGCACCCTTTACCGCTTCCTCCGAGCAGGAAAAACTTTTGAATTATAAGTAACTGAAAGTATAAAAAGAAGTCAGTATAATTAACTTCTGCAATTTCATTACTGAAATAGGTGGAATAACTAGGAAACGTGTAATTTCATATCTATTGTAGATCGTATTAACACATTCTTCTACCGTGCCTTTCTAAATTATTAAGCTAAATTATATATTCATGAGAATATACGTAACACTAATAGGATACCATTATTTTTCATCATACGAATGCAGTTCATATATATTGCAATCTGTCTGTATAAGACAGATGAAAATAGAAAGAAAATTTGTCGTTATCGCTTCCAATGGTTTAGTCTTTCTTTTTTTGTATATCTAGATAATAACGTGCTGTCTGTATCTCGCAAAAATATTGCTATTTCATAAACAATTCGGTTTTCTTTGAACCATGCTTTTTTTTTTTTTTTTGAAGAGATCGTGTATTCTCTTCGAAACGCTCCTTTGTTTAATCGATACAATTAAGAGTTCTTCCAAAACTTTTATGCACTGAGTTAAATGTAACAGATAACTGAGTTAAAAATGTAACTCCCATACAGGTCAGAAATGGCGTAGCCATCGTAAACTGATCGCCCCAACCTTCCACTTAAACGTGCTGAAGAGTTTCATCAACCTGTTCAACGCAAATGCTCGCGATGTTGTCGAAAGAATGCGCAAAGAAGGTAGCAAAGAATTTGACTGCCACGATTATATGTCCGAACTCACCGTTGAAATTCTTATGGAAACTGCCATGGGTGTCTCCAAGACTACTCAAGATCGCAGTGGATTCGAATACGCCATGGCAGTGATGAAGTACGTATACATTTTTCCGCCCCTCTTACGCAAACGTTTTCTTCCTCCGGAGAAAGTTCGCCGATATTCCAGAGTGCCTGTCCTGTACGAGTTATAACCGGTATTGCATAACAACTGGAAAATAGATACATGTCTTTAACGAATGAAGCAGCGATACATTATGCATGTGTATTACAGGCGAAATTAAATAACGAGTAATTTATTCGTAGGATGTGCGACATCTTGCATCTCCGTCACACCAAAGTATGGCTCAGACCTGATTGGCTGTTCAATCTAACAAAATACGGAAAGGATCAGATTAAGTTGTTGGAAATTATCCACGGATTAACCAAGAAAGTCATCTCGCGTAAGAAGGAAGATTACAAGAGCGGAAAGCGTAACATCATCGACACTAGCGCTCAGAAGAACGAAAAGGTAAGGATCAAATCGATCTATAATCGATATACAAAATGAATTGTCGATGCGATATTTTTGTAAATTTTAGGGTGACAACGCCACCGTCGTAGAGGGTGTTTCATTTGGTCAGTCGACCGGTCTTAAGGATGATTTAGATGTTGATGATGACGTTGGTGAGAAGAAGAGACAAGCTTTTCTCGATCTCTTGATCGAAGCTGGTCAAGAAGGCGTCATCCTTACCGATAAGGAAGTTAGAGAACAAGTCAACACCATTATGTTTGAGGTAGGATTCCAAACAAGACTGACATTCGATATATGTAAACACATAATATAATAATATAACACGATGGAAGTCAATGAAACGGTATGTTTAAAAAAAGGGACACGATACAACTGCAGCCGGAGCCAGCTTCTTCCTTGCATTGATGGGTTGTCACCCTGACGTACAAGAGAAAGTTATTCAAGAACTCGACGAGATCTTTGGTGACAGTGACAGACCAGCCACCTTCCAAGATACTTTAGAGATGAAATACCTCGAACGTTGCCTATTGGAAACGCTTCGACTATACCCACCTGTACCAATTATTGCTCGGGAGATCAAAACAGATCTGAAATGCAGTTAGTATCATGATTTTCACATCTTACATGCTTTTTTTCTACCAAAAGCAGTATTAACAAAAATGAAAATTTCAGTGAGTGGAAACTACACAATCCCAGCTGGCTGCACAGTTGTTATTGCCACCTACAAGCTACACCGACATCCAAGCATCTATCCTAACCCTGATGTCTTCAATCCTGACAACTTCCTACCAGAAAATACCGCAAAACGTCATTATTACGCATTCGTGCCATTCTCGGCTGGTCCACGATCCTGTGTAGGAAGGAAATACGCAATGCTCAAACTGAAGATCATCCTGTCGACGATCCTCAGAAATTTCCGCATAAAATCTAACTCGAAGGAATCCGATTTCAGACTACAAGCTGATATTATCTTAAAGAGAGCAGACGGTTTCAATATCAAGCTCGAACCTAGGAAAGTAGTAGCGGCCACGGCATAAAAATGCAAGGACGATTTAACATAAGAATTTTTATTTCAAAGAGAAATTACAAATCGTGGTAGGTTATAGGCTTCCCGCACAATCACACAGCGGGTGACAAAATACTTAATCACACACGCGAATCGTTAAACGTCATACTTTTCGAGCATGCGCGGGAAACTATTCCCTCAGATTATATGCTTGTGTATAAATGTATGTATATTTCTGTTCATGTGTAATGTATGAATATATTTACTATTTACGTTGATATTTATCTTATGCAATAAATTATGCATCCATAGCGTTGCAAAATCCGATGTTATGTTTCATCTTTCCTCTGTTTCACCTTTCTGTTTACGTTTTACTCTTAAGAGCTTACGAAGAAACGTTTAAAATAATGACTGCAAAATACAGGCGAGGAAAAAGACACGATGTCGCAGAATTTTTAAAGAAGAATTGCACAGAATGGTCGAATAACTCGGATAGCAACATTAGCGAATACATTGACAATCCAAAGATAAAATTGAAAACTTTGCCCCAAGCTCAAGGGAAAGAAATAAATAAGGTTATTGATGATTTAAAAGCCGCTTTACCAAATATAACTCCCAAAGAAGTGAGAAGGTTCTTATTGTCATTATATATACATATAAAAATGAAAATAATACAAACTTATTTATAAAAATATTATTAACTACAACATTATAAATAGGTTTTATATGCCGTATCATGAGGCGATACTTCTCGAGTTTAAAGAACAGGGATATCAACAATCGTTTGATTATATGACAAAACTTCTAGATTTCGATGAAAAAATTTCTGAAAAAACGCCTGGCTCGTTATCATGGAAAAAACCATCTTTGAAAGATCAACAAGATTTTATAAACTATTTGACAAATGGATTTATTGCGTTTGAAAAGAGTAAAAGGAAAGGTATGAAAGAACATGATTCCACCGAATCTTACTACATATGCTAGTTTATTGATTAAGTAAATGAATAATTTATTTAGGTGACTACCTTGCACAAGCAACGACACTTTTAGATATGGCTCTGTTCTTTCAATCGAAAACGTGGGAATGGTGGTGGATAGCCGACCATCTCTATCAATTTGCCCTTTCAGTTGCGAAATTGATAGACGGTGATGATGCTAAAACAATCACATTGATACGTTATTTATACGGTCGATTTCTTTGTCACGAATGTTGGTATATAAATCTCGAACTCTTCGTACTTTAAAGTTCTGAAAAATAATGCTTACGATCACACGTCTAATTAGTACAGAATCCAACAGAAGCTCTAGATCATCTGAACAAGGCGCGAAAGGACTCAGAAAATAAAACATGGAACGCATCAGCAAAACTGAAAATAAAGCAACATTGTATCTTCAAAGAATGCAACATTCTTTTGTATAAAACTCTATTGATTTTCGTTCGCACGGAACGTCTCCAAAATCCCCAGTCCGCTTTGAAGGCTTGCATTGAAGCTGCAGAAAGAGCAACCGATGGTAAAGTTCAGTTTACTTCCATTCAAGGATCATAAAGATAAGTAAAATTAGAAAAGTTCATCAATGTAAAAATTGGTAGCTCAGTTTAAGTGATTTTGCTTACGAATAACCATTATAAAGGACCAAAATTTTGTTGATTTGGGTTGGAAAGAAAAGACATTCCATTATAGATGATTATCGGCAACCAAAATGGTTTTAATCATTTATAGCAGTTATTTATAACAGTTAAAAATTAACATTTTGTAAATTAATTAAAAATATATTTTTTATCTAAATTTCTTTAAGATTTAGTGATCAGAGGCTCCAATTTTTGTCAATAATTTCTTTCATATAAATTTTAAAGATAACTTATTTTTTATTTCTGCTTCTATCAAAGCACTTATTTCGCATTTACGAATGTAAAGTAAAATAAAGTACAATAAGACTAATTAAAATTAAAATGAAAATAAAAACAGCTGGAAACATTGAATATACAAATGAAGTGCTTTACGAGCTCGGGAAATGTTACATCGCTGTAAACGAAATTAAAAACGCGTTGCAAAGTTTTTCGAAGCTATTAGCTCTCGCCAAGAGAACTTCAGATACCGAGGGTGTTTGTAATGCGCACATGGAATTAGCTTTTACGTACAAAGTAATTAAATCTCTTCTTTTCTTTCAATGTGAAATGTAATCTTTCTTAAGATGTAAATGATACTGGTCCTGCTCTCTCATATAGCATCTAAGTGACAGTGACTACACGGAAAAACATTTACGGATGTGCCGAGAAAACGCTGAAAATTTCGGTCTCCTGGAAAAGCTCGCCGATGCACACTATTACACAGGCGAACACTATTTGAGTCAGGTAAAAAAATAAATTTAAAAAAAAACAAAATGCTGTTCTACCTTATTTAAAAAATGTTGCGCTACAATAATTCTATAAAAAAATAAGTTCATTCACAATAAACAGATGCACAAAAACATATAAACATATAAATTACATAAATTATCCTAAGTGCTTTGATTTCATCAAATAATAAAATTGTACAATACTTGCTTTGTACAGTACAAAAGACGAATCAAAATTTCTACTCCTGCAGGGAAAGTTACATTTATCTACCAAACATTTGGAAAACGCACTAAACCTATACAGTAGACTTGATTTGACTCGCGAAGCTGATCAAGCAAGATGTATTGCAGGAATTTCTAAAGGTTCTTTTACTTTTTAAAAGATATACAATTATATACTACATGAAATTATTGTCATGCTCAGTTGTTCACTTCGATAAAAAGAAAACAATATAAAATGAAAATACGTGTGTGTTCTCGCACACTCAATTACGCCCAAGATCTTTTCTCAAGTATATAGAAATACATCTATCATTTGCTTTATTTTACATATTTTAACAATTTGTAAATATCTACATAATACAAGTTGTATCAGATGTTGAATACTTAATTAATACATAGATTAGATGTACATATAAGTTATCCTTTATGTATTACAATAATAACTGAGTGCGATAAAAATTTTTAATGTATATGTATAACGATGGTATTACTTTTTTAAGGACAAGAAAGAATCCAGAAATATATTAATTTGTTACTACGATGCGGTGAATATGATGAAAATGCAACGTTGAAACTTTGTCGGTGGAAAAGTTACAGAGAGATCTTTTGGATTGAGGAGACCTTTGGTAACTAAAATTCAATATGAATTTTTTACTCAGTCATCACGTACTACTGTAATGTATATAACTCTTTTTGTTTTTAGATTTGTATATTTATGATTAATCAAAGATTTCTTAGACAATAATCAGAATAGAGACAAAAATGGGCGCTTTTCATACTAACACTATCAGTGTGTGTTTCAATCTTTGCTAAAATCAGTTACGATATTTGCAAAACTTTCAAAAGATTCTCAGTTTTGATAATTGCATACATATATTATATACATGTTTTAGTGATGTCAATTAGATTTCTCATTAAATACGCTATATGTTTTTCGTTACACTAATCCACTGACTATCGTGTTACGATGGCCATCACTTCCTTTCTTAAATTTTATACATTTAACGGACGTTTACTTAAAATACTAAAACCTCCACGATCGTATTAATGAAATTCATTATCTTATGAATAGTCTTTATTATTCAATAAAAGTCAAATTATATCGCGATTTTGTTGTTTTGGTATCTCACACTTGACTGAATATCGAATATATCATACACACATGTAAACCTGATCATAATTATTGTATCATAATGTAATTTTTTCACGAATGTTTCAGATACAAAGTCAGACTTAGAAATCCAGCATGAAAATTCGGACACGCTTTCATCGTCGTTGTCTTCTACACTTTACAACGATCAAGCAACGTCGCCACTCTAAAACTCCACATGTAATAATTATGATTAATAAAATTTATTACTACAAGTATTCCATTTTTTTTATTTCGTCTTATACTCATCTAACTTTATATTTAAATATACGAACTTCCTGTCCCTCATTACAATAACGCGGAAATCATAAATAAGTGACCTGCTTATACTTAAAAAAAAAATTAAGATAAAAACAACGACGATGTACGGCGATCTTATAATGCGAGATTTTTAGTGAAGTTAATTCGTTTGACGAATGCGTAAGTACGTATGATCAATTTATAATAGCAAGATTTAAAAAACTGTAGACTTCTAAAGTAATTTAAACAATTAAATAGAACAAATAAGAAATATCAAATTAAAAATATTATGGGCTAAGAAGTCATTGTACTAATAAAATACTAATAACAAGTCTTGTGGTTACATTGCACACAAACGACAGTTCAATTCTTACTTGTTGCCATAGAAAAATTAGAAAAAGTTAAGAAAGGTTTAATAGTATTAAGTGGTTAGAAACTAACATTGAAATTGGCCAGGTTATACAGAAATCTACCAACCCTCAAAATAATAAAAAATTAGTTAAACACATTACAGATCCCATAATATTATAACCTTTATTTTGCAAAAAATAGCCAACCCACAGAACGACTCTTACATTATATAATTATTAAAATTATCAAGCCATAGTTCTATTTTAAGCTTATAATTATTTTGCAGAAAACTTCCAAACTACATATTAATTATACTATTCACTATTAAATAAGCCATTGAAAAACATTATAAAAGAACAAGAAATAAAATATATCCAAAAGAAATAAAACTATTTCCATTTTTTAAATTAGACTTTTCAAACTATATTTTTCTCAATTTTAGACCATCAAGGATTGGTAGCATTCTGCACAACTTGGCCCAACTATCTCCAATTAATGTGCAGCGGTAAATTATTTAGAACCTGCATACAACACGTTTCTTGCTTAACTTACTCAGAAAAAAAAAGAATGAAAAAAGTATGGAGATTCCTGTAAACAAAACAACTAATTACCAAATATAGTAATAATTAGAAATAAGATTTTTAAGAGTATAAATATATAATATATTATAATCTATTTTGTTACACAAACAAAAATACAAAAGAGCATTAAATATCATATATATATATATATATCCTGTATATATATATATATATATGATATATATGATATATATATATATATATGTGTATATATATATATATATATATATATATATATATATACGCATATATATGTGTGTGTGTGTATAGAAATCGCATGCTATTAGTCTATGACAACGGATAACGCTTCCACAACGAATTATATGACACAAAATTATAGGCATTTGTGTATCTGATATAATAAAATATTTTCAAGTGTTTCTATGATAAAATGAACTCGTATACAAAAGGCTACTAATCTCTGAAAAGTAAAATACCATTATACACTTCATCTTTTAATTTGAAATACCAATGAAATAATTGTTCCATTTTATACCTTTCATGTAAATGAGAATTAATAATATGGTACATCTTCTAAGCAACAGAAGAGGAGGAAACTTGACCTTTTGACTGTGTAAAAACTATATTTAAGTTTTATAAAAAAAAGTGATCTCATAAATATATGTGTATAAATATACGTATATGTATATTTAGACGTATATAATACATAAATATACATATACATAAATAAATATACATATACGTATATGTATACGTATACATATACGTATATGTATACGTATATGTATATTTATACACTACTCCACATGTGCTTCATTTTCAGTTTTGGAGTCGTCAATTTTGAGAGATGGCATATCAACAATATTTTGTATTTCACGTGATATGTTTTCCAAAGTCTCCGTTTCGGTGGAATCAGAGTCGATATTTATATCAATAACCTCTTGTCGTTTTAGAACTTTTGCACTTGCTAAATCAAATACTTCTCGTAACACTTCTGCTGCTGCATTTGCAGAATCGCTCATTGAATCTTTTCGTTGTGAAGAATCTACATCCACGATTTCCATATCATTTCTATTGAAATTCTCCTTATCAGTCGTATCTTCTTCGAGTAATATAGTCCTCTCCAAAACTTCGGATTTTTTTGAATCAGAATCATCTACTTTTATTTGCATTCTATTTTCATTGCAGGATATTCTTTTTTGTATCGATTTAGGCGATCTTTGTTCGGCAAGTATTGTTAAATCACCTTCATCATCGGCTATGTCCGTTCCATTGTTTGTTTCCTTATGTTTAATATCACTTTGTTCAATTTTCTTTGAAACATCAATACCATTTTCTTCCATAGTATCCTCAACACAATCTTCACTGAATTTCTTTAAACTTTCTTTATTAATCGTTTCAATCGTTTGCCCGTTGCATATTGCCTTTTCTTGTTCCTTTTCCTGTTTTCCTTTCTCATCATCATTAATATCTAAATCACTCTTTGCATCTTCTTCTCCTCCTCTTTCTTTAACTACTTTAACTTCTTCAACTATTTCAGTTTGTTTTTCCTCTACCTTACTTTTATCTTCCTCGTTTTCTTGTTTACCTTTTTCATTTTCTCGTTTATCTTCCTCGTTTTTTCGTTTATCTTCCTCGTTTTTTCGTTTATCTTCCTCGTTTTTTCGTTTATCTTCCTCGTTTTCTTGTTTATCTTCCTCGTTTTCTTGTTTATCTTCCTCCATCTGTTTACATTTTTCTTTATTATTTTCTTGTTTGTCTTCAGAATCACTATGTGAAATTCCCATTATTTCTTCTGAATTCACACATTTTATAGATCCATGAATATTTTTATCAATTTCATCATTATTATTGTAATTATCCTCATTTTCTTTTTCATTTTCTTTATCCGTATCTTCTTTAGTTTTAGTTTCATTTTGCGACGAACTTATATTTATTTCTGCAACTTCATCTTCTTGCAGATCTTCTGTTTCTTTCTCAGTCTTATGTGTCTGGTCATCATCAGATTCTTTCATGACAAGTTTTACATCAACAGCATCTTCTACTGCTTCCTTTTTTGGCGAATTAATATTACTTCCTGTATTAGAATTCATATCTGCACGATTACTTGTGTTAACATTTTTTTCACTTTCCATCAATTCTTCTTCATCATCTTCTATCGCAATTTGTATAGTCTCAGGCAAATCTTCTACCTGATCATCTACTGCTTCACTTGGACCTGATGTTTCTTTCATCCAAGTTTCATTACTTAATTTCTGTAATTTTAATTGTGGTTGTTTATAATGTGTCAATTTGTGTGTCAATCCTATAAATTTATTTTCATAACTAGCTCCACATTCATCGCATACATATGTTTGAGTCTTAAATATATCATCTTTATCGTCAGATTTTGGGGACTGCAATTCTTGGGAATTTGTAACTGTAGGAAGTTTCGCGAGTTTTTTAGTACTCTTTCTGTTCGTTTTTCGTACATTCTTTTCAAAGTTTTCCTGATCATTATCGTCATCACATATTTTTATAGTAACAGATGAAGTACTTGCAAAGCCCAATCGTTTTTTCTTTGATACAACATCCTCATTTGACGACGATTCGTAACTCACGTCTACATTACGATTTCTTCTTATAGGAATACCACTTAAAATAGTCTTTAATCTTTTACGATTGTACTTATTGTCAATATCTGCATCCGATAAGGATGAGCCAGTTGCTCGTTTATGTCTTGTTAAACGGCTGCCGCTATTTTTTGCAATTTTTTGAATAGAAGAATCTGAATCAGAACTTTGATTAATATTATGCTTACCATCCTTCTGTGTAACTTGCTTTGCCTGTTGTGCAATCAAACTGGACTGCTTTGAGTCAGTTTCACTTATTTCTTTTACATCAGGCTTATGTTTTTTATTAGATACATCTTCACTATTTGAGTCCTTATCTGCAGTTCTTAGATTTTTACTAGAACGCTTTTGACTTTGCTTTTGTATATCATTTTTTATATTACTAACTGGCTTACTGGATTTATTTTCATTTGTCAAATTTGTGTCCATTACAACATATGTCTTATTGCCTTCATCGTCCTCATCAATCCTATAGAGCTTCTCCTTCTTTATTTTATAATCTTTTAATACATCTTTTAAAAAAACTGTACAAAGTTTGATTTGTTTGTCATTTGATACTTCTTTCTCAGGTTTACTTTTACAAATATCCATATTTTTCCAACAACATTTACATACAATTTCTCCTGTTTTATGAATCTTGAATATATCATCATCAGTTTTAATAGAATTATGACATTTACTACAAATTTGCGACTTTGTTTGTTCGTTTAATTTGTTATTTCGAGATCGTGTGCGAGTCATTTCGTCAGAATCACTCTCTGATTCCAGAAATGCGTTTAAATTTATTCTATTAGGTTCAGTGCTGGTAGTTTTGCGACTTACAATGGTTGTTTTTATCTGTAACATAAATATATTATATTAATTTAATATAATATATAATGATTTAATATAATACACAACTAAATATTACCTTAGGGAAAGTTAAGTAATTTATTTTTTTATCAGCTGTATCTTCCAATTTAATTGTAGTTTCTTCACATATGTTCCTTAAATCTATCAATACATCTATCACATATCGGCAAGATAAACATATGAATTTATACTCTCCATAAACCTTTCCACTGTTCTAAGAAATGTAAAAATCATATGTAAATTACATATTAAATTACATACTATATAAAATACAATATACAATACAAATATAAACATATTAAATATTATAAATATTCATATGTTATAGGATATTTATAAAAGTAATCAATAAACCACTATATTAAATAGTTTCTACCTTTGTATTAAGGAGTTCCTGTATTTTGTGAAATGGATTATGCTGCAAGTTCTTCTCTTTACTAATATCAAAGATAAATTCGTTTTTTGCTGGTTCACGACATAGACTACAACAATGTCTGCGAACATTTATTTTTTGTTTTGTAGCACGTTTATATTTTTCTATAAAAGAGCTGCATTGATTTAATTCATATGCACATTTGTGACAAATTTTGGTTGGCAATTGATCTGCTTTTAGTACCTATGTAAATAATCAATAATTAATATGACTGAAAACACAAAAAAGTAATGCATATTAAAGATCAATAAATATAAAAGAAATGTTACAAGGAAATAAAAAGAATAACATAATACATTTCATATATTTATATTGTGATGTTTAAATACACATAGTTACATTTAACTTTGTGATAACTTATGTTTACTTTTTTGTATTAGAAAACAAAACTCACTTTCCAAATGCACAGTTTATATTTAATATAAATGTATCGAAGATTATATTTTATAGAAAAATTACAGCAAATTCAATAAATCATCAATAATAACACATATTATAACCAGTTAAAAACTCAAAACATAACTTAAATATCTTATAGAAGACATAGAAGCTCTTAAATCATCACAGAGTATGAAATTATGATCATACAGAGTAATAGAATCAAACATCATATTAATCTTGTATTATTAAAGTTTGTTTATGCAAAATTAATCAGACAACTTTGTATAACCTCTAATATAAAGTCTGCAAATTAATGACTAAATAAAACATTTATTCCTACTATTTACAATAAACCATTCACTATTAATAATAATAGATCTGTTCATTGTATTTATATATAATTGTAAGGAAATGGATTTAAGCAAACCCTTTGTTCAAATATTTATGTTTCTTAATGTGCACAAATATCGACGCACGCTCAGACCTACTGTAGCAAACTTAATTGAATTCGAATATCTCACTAGCAAATTAGTGATTTCAAGTAAGAATATTTCTCTTTAGAAAACTACCTTAATAAGTGAGCAAATTTCGAGTTGGTCATAATACATTTGTTTGTTGTCCGCTGTAACATCCAAGAAAACACCTTCATCAGTCGCACAGAGAAAACAGTACTGGCTTGACATACTGATACATAGAACTTAAAGAACGAAAACCGATTGTTTAAATAATAAAAGAATCAAATACTCAGACATCAATTCGAAAATAACATTAAATTTTAGTTATATAGTAAGTAACAAAATTCATTGAAACGTAGTAGATTGGCGGTAATAGTACTCCACTAAGATGGCGTACAACGTACGCTATGTCGACCTATCGAAACATATATGTGTTAAACATTTTGACCGTTAAATTTGAAACCTTAAACATCAATTACGTTTTAATTACTGTCGTTATGTAATAAAATAATATCAGTATTTGATAATTAAGGTGTCCTAATAAGTAAATAATAATTGCTTTTTCTCTAGATTTTCCTTTATTAAAGTAATTTTAGGTTTTAAACATTCATAACGCTTTTATTTCATCAAGAATGTGCGACTTAAATATTTTGGTCAATTTAGGTACAAGTATATTTTCCAAAAACATGTATCTATCAAAAAACATTGATACTTCCACATCTTCGGTCTTTTAGTGTTCACGTTGAGACCATTTTTGCAGTGGTGAAAGTGAAAATAAATCAAATATAGATCGATTCTGTGCGTGAAATTGTTCGATACGAACTTTTATGTTATCTAATATTGACCTGAGAAATAGAAAAAAATATTATTTATAAATATTCCTTATTGAATAATGATTAAACAATCTTATTCGTTATTTGTAAAAAGAATATTTTGCTAAAATTAATTGGAGGGTTAATTACCTGAAGGATTCTGCCATGTCTTCAGAAAACTTGAATAAATCTTGCATGTAAGTATTTGTTAAATCCGTAAAACTTTTTTTAACAATAGCATTCATTTGATCATTTCCTTGTTTTATTTTCTCCAACTTCGGTTGTTCAGTCGGATCTTTAATGCCGGTCATTGTACTTAATTGCTAAACAGGAAAGAATTGAATAAAAGCGTATTCCCTATAAGATAAAACGTGCCATAGTATAACGAGATGGAATATCCCCCTCTTAAAATTACGCAATGCATTGTAACAATAAGTTTCAGTTTGACCAATTCAAAGAACACGCGCGAAACAGTATACATGAATACACGTGGGTTGCATGACGTAAGTGTCAGACATATTGAGTATTTACAATGGCCTCAGTACGACATACACATGTTATATTTTTAAAAAATGTTCAAGAACGATTATGTTTGTATATAAATTCAATCCTCATATGCACTATGTAACATAAATAAATTACGAATAACTTTGAAAAGTTTTGTTATGGAAGACTAGATACATATATATATTTATAATAGATCATTAAATGAGAATATTGCTTCAACTGAAAATTCATTTAATACATATTTTCCCTTCATTAAATTGACTTTAAACGTACAATTAGAATTTTTCTAATATAAAACTATCAAGTAAAAGGACCACTGCGATTCTACCTTCATATAGAATATTTATTTAAATACGCACACGATACGCAATGCACACAATAGCTGATGGTCGGTCGGTTCTATTTTGCACGATCTGGACCATTGGACCGGAATTATCACCGATTCAACCAACGTAGACGTCACTGTGAGAGCCGACAACGAACGCAGAACAACGTCCTTTGTCCTGCTTCGTGCGGTACTATAATTTCTAAATTTAGTAATTGCTCGTCTACGAATTATTGTTTTCGTCGATCAGGGTAGTTCAACATTAGGACTACTGATCGAACTCAGGGTTAATGGTTTCTGCGCGTTCGCGGGTTTATCTACCGGCGCGCGCAGTTCACGCGGGTAAAATTTTTAAGTTTAAGTAAAAATAGCATGTACATCGAATATTATAAACTTATTTCGAAAGGAATAAACAATTGAATTATAAATCTTGCTTTCAGTCAGACACTCGACTCATAAATAACAATTTGCATTATCTGTTTTTTCTTTGGCTGGGTATTATTAGCATTCGCAGCTATATCACGAAGCACAGCTTCTACTGCATCTTCCCATTCTTGATCTTTCGAATCTTCTCGATTAAAAGATGTTGACCATTTTAAGCGCGGCATTGATATCACTGTCAAAACTTTTCTAAAATTAATAATAATATAAAAACATTCAAAGATTATTATTATAAATAATATAATTCATCATGATTACCTAAGATCTGAATGCAGCGCGGACATATCGCCTCCAGCCTGTTCTCCTAGTCTGCGAATAGTTTCCGCCAGTGGCCCACTGAGCCTTTGCAATCTTCTCCATGACTGAGCATATTGTCGACTTACAAGCTCAATAATGGTACTCGTCAACGCCAAACCAACCAAGATATATAGAGTACATAGTAACGTGTATTTCGGTTTCTCTATAAAAAGACGATAACAGAAGACATATAAATAATAATCTATAAATACGCACTACGTGGGTACGAATAACAGTATCCTTTCGAACGTAAAGTAAAAACTAGGTATTACGTCGTAGGTTCGCGTGATATTTTAAAAACTCTTTTAAGTCTAACATGTATTTTAATACTTACTCGGTACTAAGTCACCGAACCCTATCGTGGTCATAGTGACAAAACAAAAATAAAATCCATCAAAAAAATTCCAGTCATCTTCCCATAACATGAACATACCTGCACCGCAAGCGAGGTATAAAAAAAGTAAAACAATCGCTGTAAATGCTCCTATAAAAAGAATATGCAACTTTATATTTTTGTATAAAAATTTATAATGCAATTTGTATAACGTGTAAAAAAAAGCGATATATAATAATATCAAGACTATTTAGATTATGAATATACTAATTCGAATATAAAGTTAGTTATCGTTTTATTGGGCTGGCAACTAAGTGATTGCGGATTTTGTCAATACCACCTAATGGTTTTTTCTATTCAATACTTTCTCTATCGAACTTAACATAATTCAAATGAGTTAATCGAACTTACCAAGCGATCGCCTTCCTGCTAAATTTGTCGGAACGCAGGGAAAAGAAAAGTGAAGCGGGAGTTTCGATTTTAGGGTTAAGGCGATTTTAACTACACCTCCAGCGAATAGTTTCCCCCAATCAGCTATTACTATCAATGTCAAAGGTATGCCAACGAATGCGAATAAGATGCAGAACATCCTTCCCAGATTAGTAGATGGTACAACGTTCCCATATCCTTAAAACAACAAAAGAAAAAAAAAAAAAGAAAGAACAACCAAACAAACAAAAATATAAAAACATTTGTAGTTCGTCCACTTAATCTACCTATGAATTTCGTGTTTTTAAAATTACATTAATTCATACCTAATTGTATTATATGTTAGGAAACTGTTACAAGCGCAATCTCGTGATCGTCATAAATCAACTTAGATTTAAATTACACGTTTAATTGTTATTCATTACCAATCGTTGTAAGAACAGTGCTAGCGAAAAATACGGCCTGAAAAATACTCCATCTTTCAGTTACGATCGGCTGTAAATCTGTCGTATCTCGATTTTCTTGGTCTATTGTGTCTGTCACGAAAGAGACCAACAAACCACCTTGTGCTGCTTTCTGGACTGCCTCTTCGTAAGCACGTAATTTTACGCTAACCTGTAAACATCCCTTGCATCGCATTCTTTCTAACTACTCAAAAACGATTGGTATGTTTCAAAATATCGGTTCGATTTTGATCATCTCCATCAAGTGAGTATTTCGAATCGAAATTTGAAGGTGTACCATCAATGTTGAAATCACCGACTTACCAATGTGCGTAAATTTGACACATCGGTATTGTTGGAAACCGCATTGACAAATGAATATCTTTCAGCACGTAAATTGGCGCGCAAAACTTCCAAACGCGCTAATTCTGCCGGAAGTTCGATATGCCGAAAAACCTGTTAATGAAAACTATAATAATAAATTCCAACGAATTATTTTATGATGTATATATTTCAACATTGTTCTAGAATTGCATAGTTCTAATGTAAGAAATTAACTTTGTTTACTAACGACATTTAATACACTTGTTTGTAAACCTCTTGACTCTCAAGTGGTTGGTCCTTCAATATCATTTTACGTGCTTCAAATATATGTTCGGTTTGCATTTTGATAATGTCGTTAATTATTAATTCTGTGAGTTTATTACTAGGTAATATTCTTTCAAAGATAATATACAAATTCATTTTTTAATAATTGCAAACTAAAAGATAGACAATATATGTAAACGTTTAACAAAGGAGGTTAGTATTAATCGCATCGAGCCATGCGATTGGTCAATTGCTAAAAATAAAGACACCAAATGGAAATCCAGATCCGCGTTGTTATTTCTGTAAATATTACATTCTATAAACTTGCGTAAATAAATAGTCAAAAAATTGAAATATTCATTGGTATATTCGATAATATCAATAAAATATCATTTGTCATTAAAAATCTTTTTATACGTTTTTACATTATTTATAAGATTCTTTTAACGCGTAATTATTTATAAAAGAGTAATTTCTCATCCAGTTGTTTTTTTCATATTTAACAGTAACTTTATATAATTATTTCACGAAAAATGCAGTAGCTATTTCTATTTAGTTTTTTTAATTTAAACGTGCACGTTTAAAAGTTTAACTTACTAAACCACCAATTGCTGTATAAAGCATCAATGCAATCAAAAGTCCAACGTGACCAGCGATCGACTTAATTTTTTGTATATGTTGCTTTTGAAACAATCTTCTTTCTTCTGTAGTTTGTTCGACATTTCCTTCAGTAAATCCCACAGATAAATCAGACTTTTTGATCGACATTTTAAACGCACGCGTTTTGCGGAACACGTAACTGCTTCTTATACTCGAGGGAGACTGATTGGGTTCACCCGAATCTTCTACAATCACTTCGGTTATTTCCGTACGGAAGAGCGAAGAAACTGTGGTCTTAAAACTTCGCCCAGAATTCAATTTTGTCAAGTATCTTTGGATATGATCGGTACTACATATTTTTAAGCAGTGCCTGATGTTTGATAATTACATGATCTTCTCTTATCATATACTTAAATTTTACTTATTTAAATTCATTCTAATTTTTTTAATCATTCTAATATTTTATTTTTAAGAACATTTTAATTAACAATCCAAACATACCAAAATTTTTAATCTTTTATACTACATTCACGGTAATTTATTATGTACACATTTTCGTGGAAATTTAAATATTTTGTAATTCAGATTGACCTACACTAAAAAAATATGTTGATAATACTGCAATGATATGTTATTTTTAATATGGAAATATGTAAGTACTTATATACATTGTACATATATTTTATAAAAAGTATACAATTTTTGCAAGTAAGCGCTCTGCGTACAGTCGGTAATGAAGTATTATGAACAGACTGCGATTGTCATGTTCGAAAGAAATTTGCAATAAGGAAACGAATAATTATTCAAACAAAAATAGCAGCGATCGCTAGATAATTGGAATAACATCCGTGATGTTGTTTGAGAATAAATTTAATAATTAAGCTCAATACCTAGTTTTCGTGAGTATACCTTATGTATATACAAACAGTCTGTGACAGTTTATACAATATTATTATAACAGTTAATGAAATAAAAGTAAATCAGGTATTAATTATAAAATGCATTAAAATACATAAAATTTAGTATTGTATTACAATATAATAAAGATGCAAAATGTTACGGTTAAAACATGCAAGCGAATATGGCATTTTGTTAGGTTATTGAATCAATATCTATAAACATTGTACTTTATTATTAATTAATTACATAGATTATCTATTGTTTCATTCAATTTCCATAAGTCTAAATTGTATTAATATTTATAATTATGTTACATAGATAGACGAATATCTTCCAAATGTGGTTACTGTGTAAATTTTTTAATTTGTATCAATGTAATATGTTCTATAATAAATATATTTTAGATCATGACAGCAGTGAAAGTTCATGGAGGAATTGACATTTTGAGGCTTCCTGTCAATCAAGAAGAACATGTATTTCCTCCGTGGCATATCAAATACACACAGTCGCATATACTTCATTCTAAATGTTCTAAGAGTGAAAATGGTTGTGGCGATAAGGATGCTGATGCCTGTCAATTTTGCATGTACATTAGATAACTTTGATTATGCATAGAATTGTGGTGAATTATATCATATAAATATTTCTACAGTTTCAGCCGTACTTTAGAATTACCACATATGCCAGACATGGTATTCCCAAATAATATATTGACTTTAAAACATCAGAATGGTGCATCCATGCAATTCAATGCATTAGATGCTTTGAGAACTGTATCAAATGGAAAAATTAATATTCAATTAGCATGTGCAGAAGCTTGGAAAGAATCCAGGTACAGATATGTGTACTCATATGTGCAGTTTATTTATCAATATATTTTTTAATAGTAATAATAATACATGTGTGTATATATATATTATTTCATAGATCAGAAAGCAGTGAATATTTGGAAGAAAAAGTAAAACCGTTTGATTGGACATTTACCAGTAGTTATACTGGGACGATATCTAATTTTGAAATTCAGGAAACTAATGAACGAATTGATGTGGATAAATTAAAAAGGAGAGATAAAATCCTGTTTTATCATGATTTAACGTTGTTTGAAGATGAACTTCATGATAATGGCATTGCAGTTTGCTCTGTAAAAATTGTAAGTCACTATATGAATACATTTGTCCTAAAAAAAAGTATGACTTAATTTATCCTAATTTTATTTACTGATTTCAATAGCGAGTTATGCCAACTAGCTTTTTCATTTTATTGAGATATTTTCTGAGAATTGATGGTGTAATGTTGAGGATAAATGATACGCGGCTTTATCATGAATTTGGTCAAGATTATATATTAAGAGAATATACATCAAGAGAAGCCAGAGTTGAAGAAATACGCGTAAGTAATTGTTTAATATCGTTTTAATACAAACTTAATACTCTAGAATAAAACTATAACAGTTCATGTTTTATCCATACCAATAATATGACATACCAGTGATTTTGCTCTCAAAATTTATATTGCTTTCGTATCAGTGAGATAATATTAATGCAATGACAAAACATTTTTAGTTTCATTTTTTTGTTAATAAAAATTTGATGAATTGATGAATTTTTTTCTAATTAAAGTGAGATTAAACACGATATTATTATATTATATAAAATGTTATATACATATTAAATTTATTTTTCGCTTGTCCTTTTAAAATGTACTGTTTCTTTTAAGATATAGACTTTGCTTTTTTAAACGTACCGTTTGTTGATATTTTATGGATAACTAAACTCCTGAGTTTCTATGAAGTCTCTACTGTACTATGTAAACAAAATAATAATTAGAATAAACGAGAAATTAATTTTTTTTAGGTTCCACCATCACTTTTTGTAGAGCCAAGCGAAATAGCACCACATTTGCCCTTAACTGGATGTCAGTATCATAAGCTAATAATGATGTCAAGTAAAACAGAATTAGTCACAAATGACAACGAACTGGTTAATGAAATAGTAACAACCAGCGTAACAGCTAGAGCTAATATAAGTGAAATAGACAATTCTGTTACCTAAAATTTCCATTTATATGTAAATATATCACAGTCTGAAACAACCAAATGTTCATTTATTGAGAAAAGACATTGTCATGTAACTTTCCATTGTGTGTGAATTTTCCATTTAATTAACAATACAAAATTTTTAATTCAATATATAACATTTAACATATGAATAATGCATCCAAAATGTTCTAAATAAATGCTTTTTCAGTAATATATCTAGTACCATTGTAAATATTTTATTCCATCATTTAACAATTGTATAGAATTGTCACATTTTATATTTGTAAAATATATTAGAATCTACTTTTATTTCTATGTTTTGGAAGAAGATGCTGCTTCATTTAAATTTTCATCATATCGTCTTCTAACAACTGTATTTATCCATAAAAGCAATGTTTTATTATATTTGTGTTCACTGATGCAAGTAATTCTATTTGCAAGAAAATATAGTTTGGCGTTAAATAAATCTTCACATGTAATTTCATCGCTTGATTTCTTTGTATACATAAAATCAAATGTACAGTAACCTACTGCATGTATATGAGCACAACGTTTTAGTTTTCTACCCAATGTCCCATTATTTGTCTCCAGTGACCAATTATGTTCAAAAATCTATATAATAAATATATACATTAATATGATCTTCCTCTTTCATATATTACAGTTAAAATTACATTTTATTACTTACAGCTATATCAGATATACTTGTCCCAGGAGAATACATAAATTTTGGACGGGGATTTGGTAAATGTTTTGGGCATTTTTGAGTTTTTAACGATTTAATATCTATATTCTTTGCATTTTTATTATATTTAGTGTCAATTTTCTTTCTTTGCAGTGCAGCTCTTTTGAAATCTTCTTTCTCATAATAAATAATAATATTTCCTGTTCCATCATCAACTATAACAATTTTTATTTAAGTTACTTGTTTAAGGCAAAAGCCTTTATTAAACCTTACAGATATTACTTGTCATTTAACATAGTTTATAGTACTTACCATGATATTCATAATATTTAGGATCTTCAGAAACATCTATCACAAATCCGACTATTTCTATTTTTCTTATTTTAATATAAGGCATATTAAGAGGATGAAATTTGACGTGTTTACCCTCAAAATAAGGTATAAATCTATACAATTCCATTATTAAGAAGGGTTCAAAAATTTCTATATTATCTAAAATAATTTACTATGCTTGTAATAATATATAATATTTATATAATGATATATTTAAATTTTTTTATACTACTTATCAATTATTGCATTTAATGTTTTAATCCACCTTCAAAATTTTTATGTTTGAAATTGACCCACTCTTTTTCATCAGATAAATATTGCGGAAAATCATAATCTCCTTTGTATGAAACAAAATCTTCGTTGATTTCTTTTGGTAAATCCGTCCAATTCATTAGATCTATATTTGCTATTTTTATATTTTATAATTAAAAAGAATACATAATTTAAAAGAGAATCTAGAGAAATTCACTATACACCACATTTTATTTCAGTATAAATAACATTTAGAAAATTTAGTAGTATGTATTAAGTGTTTACATTCACATATGTTGAGATGAAAGTTTTGGCGCGAAGAAGTTTGTTACCAGTAGAAAAGCACTTGAAAGATTCAAGTCTTTAGTTTAAGCAATATTGAATTTGGACGTTTGACACTAGAGTGCGCTGTTAGTTCAATTTTAAAATTGTAATCTTGGCGCTGGATCAATTTTAAAATATATCAGGCAAGTACAATCGATAATTTGAAAAGGTAATATGCAAAGCGAATTGAAATTAAAAAATTATTTATTTATATTTTTATTAAACATTAAAAATGTAAGCGATGCAAAATAGAATGAAAATAAATAAAAATAAGACATTAAAAATCAGTTTACAGTCAAATAGACATAGACAATTTAAATTTTTTACTAAACTTATATGGAATCAATACTTATACGCAACGTATAAGTAAGATATTAAAAGAGATGTATGAATATTTACAGTTTTTTAGTATAAAACAACAAGAATCTTTGTTTTCAAATTATATTACAAAAATTATGTTATAAAAAATTCTTGTTTTACGAGAATGTGCAACTTGTATTGATGGAACATTTTTGAATGATAGTAAGTGATATCAGTAAGTAAGTATCAAACAGTAAGTGATTGCATCTATGAATAGCTGAATGATTAAAGGCACGGACACACAGTGTTTCCTTCGGTTGAAACCGTAATTGCTGTTACCAGTCGTATTGTATCGCAGTAGACTACCACGGATCAAGTCCCGTGTGCATTGTTCCTTTACACACCGTCTGACCTTGGGAAGGTCACGCCTGTTACACGCACCTCGCATTCCTCGAATCCCCCGCGTTCCATTCTTCGCGGAGGCAAGCTTACTTCGATAAGCAATAACGTCTCATTTTATGCACACTAATATATACCTCTTATGAATTAAGTAGCGGACTCCAGTTTTTTGTTTTGGTTTGTTATAATTAAAATATAAAATGGAAGTCTAATATTGTTATAAAAAAGGATTAGTTTAAGAATATTTTCTACAAAAACAAAGATTCTTTAGTTTTCACTGTTTCAATCGGATAATATGAACGATTCCTAATAAAACAGATCGTTCTTAAAAAATCAGCAGTTTGTATTTGTAGCATCTCCCATGCATGTTTTAATAAATATTCCAGTTACTGACACGTGATGTACGATACACCGTAGAAAAGCATACGAATGCTAATGATAAAACTATCATCAAAAGTTTCTTATAAGTTAACCTAGAAAAATTTATTAGGTTACATTCTCTAATGTTTAAAAATATTTACAATTCATTTCTATGTAAATAAATAAATAATACACCCTTTATTTACTTGTCTTTCATCCAATAAACGTTAAAAATGAAGATATGTACTATTATCTTTTCTGAATATCATATGCGTTTCTAGTGTAAAAGTTGTTTCGAGTAGGTGGCGCCACGAGTAATCTTTCGACCCGCGAAGAATTCAAAATACATTAAAATTTTAATTTGAAAATTTGCACCTCGAAGTGTAATGAGAAAACAACAATAAAGTACAAGTACAAATTTCTTCGACAATATCGATCTATCAAGAAGAACATTACAATATTCAAACGCGACAAGGATGAACTGGAAGATTGCAATGGCAAGGAGACAGCCTTTTCTGGTTAATCTAGCGATATAAAAAGGTAGAGGAAGGAAGAAGAAGCGAAGCGAATCAATCGTTGTTCGACCAACATTGTGACACGATATCTGTATCTATGAAAGAAACACGTAGAAAAACTGTTGAGCTTCGTAACACAACCGAAGAAAGAAACCAAGACGGGGTTAGCGACAGTGTCAAGATTCTTTCGAATCAATGACTCTTACTTAATTTTGAACAAATAATGAACAATTTAAATTAAACTATTACTTCATTTTTAACTTTATCTTCATTTATAAATTACATTATTTTATTATAATTGTTCGTGTTATATCGTTATTGTTCAGAACTCATTCGTTGTTCAAACGTAGTGACTTTAGAACAATGTGTTCGTATATAAATTGTATCTGCTGTTTGTATTATGCGTGTTAACAAATTATATAAGGTAACGTTTGCTTTTTCTTCTTGTTATACCCATTACTGACAAAATTACCGAGAACGGAAGCGAGCTCTCATAGTCTCCTTCTATCTATATCGTTTGTCTAGTTCTCATTAGCGATGAACCAACATCCGTTTGCAGAGCTCATTATAGCATTTATTACAAATTCAATACCGTGCGACCATTAACTCACGAATATCAATATTATATTACTGTAAGCAAGATTGTGAGTAATTAACAGTACGGTACACATCGGGACAATATTCTTCTATCGAGTTCTTGAATTCTTTTCAAAAAAAATTCTGAATCGATCCCGTCGCTATTTCGCAGATTAGCGATGTAGTTGGGACGCGACAGCCTTTTGTGATGTTCAAAGGTTTCATGCCACTTTCAAATCTATTTAATACAATTGGTGTTACATTAACAACAGTCTTCTTTACAAGATGAATTTCATAAAGGATAGAATTAACAAAAATCAGAGATGATACTTAACGTTTGCTTTGCCATTGAAAATTGACAAGGAATCGATCACAGGCACGATTATAATTGCTGATTCCTAGGAAATAATTCCTACAGAAGAAACATTTACAATATTCCGTTGTAATATTTCAAGTGTACTGTCTACATTCCGATGATATAAACTAAGACAAAGCCAAGTAGCATTATAAAAAAACTTCGCGGAAAATTAAGTTTCTTTTATCGGTAACAAGTGTCTCTGGAATTTGAGACATGCATGGAAGAAACGTTGTTGAAACGTATAATTTTCTGTTTTAGGTGCATGATAGAGGATTCTTCCTTCCAGGAGCCAAAAAATTTGGCACGGATCATTTTCGTTATGACGCGTACAAGCCCTTCGTTTGTTACCGAGAAGCAAGAGGAAGCTTCGCGTGGCGTTCGTTCCCATCGCTGAGCATTGCTACCTCGCACGCTGCCATGATGCGTAGGTGTTTCCGGCCGGCTGAAGCACGGGCATCTGCTCGATCTCTCGTGCGCGCAAGAACGAAGAAAGAGAAGGAGAAAAGAACGAAGAAGGAGAAGGAAAGGAGAGAGAGACAGAGAGATGGAGAGAGAGAAAGAGGGCGATTAGAGAGAGGAGACAGCAACGCACGGCGTGAACCAAGAGAGAGAGAGAGAGAGAGAGAGAGAGAGAGTGAGAGAGAGAGAGAGAGAGAAGAACGAGCCGGCAAATAAGGGAGCTAGCGAGCAGAGCGAGAAAAATAGAGTCTGCCAGCGGGTGAGCGAGTAGAAAAGCAGGATGCGAGTGGAAGGACGCCGGCCATGGAGAGAGCAACCAAGAGAGAGAAAGAGAGAGAGAGGGAGGATATGCTCGGCCGGAAGCAGTTACTCGTGCGATGTAACGAAAATATCAGCCGTCCGTTTCGCAATCGGCCTACCCGCGTTCGCCGAGTTTAATATAGAACACTCGCACGCCCTGTCGCGAAAACATCACACTAACCCCGCTAACCGCACGTTGCTATCGCATTTATCGCGTCAGATCAAGAAAAAAAATCCCGTTCATCCTCCGCTGTATGATCCGATCGAAGCTACGTAGACGAGAAGACGTCTGCACAGTGTCCAGGTACGGACAACCTTCTCTTTGGAATCCGTGCGGTTACTTCCACATATCGTGTCCTTGATATCTGCCTTCGATGCACGAGAATTCGACAATCGGGTGCAAGTTGCACGATTTTTTTTATCGTTCTTAATCCTCGCGACTTAACTTCAACGAGGCGAATCAAGATTGGGTTTAATATCGAAATATGTACTCTATTTTTTTTAGGAAGTACGTATATCGATCGTTTTTATCGATGGATCATTTTAAATACACGCTTCCACTCCTTTCCACTGGATCGCAAAAAACGTACCGCGACTTCGCTCATTCTAATCTCTCTTTCACGGTAATAAATTTCTGTATATCGTATACAGTACAATATTGAGCTTAATCTGTCCTGTTAGATCGTAAATCATATTTGTGTAACCGATGGATCGTAGATCTTTCCCTCTTTCTTCTTCCCTCCCTCTCTTTCTCTCCTCGTGACCTTGGCTCTCCCATTACCCTGACGCGATAATAAATTCTTACGACGGATCCCTATAAAATCGCTCGGCGACGAACGCTTCTCGCCTTCGTTTCGTCCCCGGATGCTTCGCTTTTAATTCCCTGCCCGATAAACCTGATCGACCGTAAAAGCGTCTGGCTGCTTCAGATACTTCGATCGCACTTCACTCGTTTAAAATTTCACGAAATCCTCTCCCTCTCCGCTACCCATTCGTTTTCGTGAAAAGTTTATCGGCGACTCGCGCGCGAGTGACAGCCGCGATAGCTCGTTCCATCCTCCGTTCCACCTACCACATGCACGAATCACTGATCAATACGACGTTCGTAGAACGACACTGGAAATATCACGCGATTCTCGGAATATCGCGAGCATTCCACGAACACCTCTCTATCAGTCTCGATTCTTTTCCCGACCGCATTATTGGTTCGGATTTTTGCGTTTCCGGGACGATGCGCTTCGAACGCATGTGTACAATGGTCGCTTCTATTTGACTCTTCTGTCGCGTCGAATGGCGCGTTCGATCGCTCGGACTGCTACTCCGATGGAACATTTCCGAGTTACGCATGACGCGAGAAAAACTATTGAAATATTGTGAACTAATCAAGGCAAAAATTCACTTTGAATTAAGTTTGCCTCGTCCTCTTTTCAATAATCGATCTCTTATGTCTTAGGAATCAAAGTATCGACGAACCATCCTTCTGACGAATAAAATCTCACGCGTATCTACACGAAGACCATAGAGCAAAGATAGAATAAGTCACATTTAGTAATTTGAAAGTCCAATATCTTATCAACGTAACATCATCAATTTCTAATCTACTGCTAAAATGCTTATCTTCTGGTCGAATAGGATGTTCTCCATTTTAAGTACGTTATATCAATGTACACGCTTTTAATCGCTGAATAACATCAAAGTTAAAAAATCAGCGACAGAATTGTTCATGTCACGCCCTTTCTCTGTAATCTTCGTACACTTGATTGTTCTAACGTATTCGTGAAAACGATAATTCGTTAGAGCACGTATCTGCTGTAATCATAGACTAACGCGTACTTTCTTGTCGTTTAGAATTACATTCCTGCGAACAAATTGTTGCGCCCTGTAACAAGTTGTCATCCGTTTGTTTCCCTTTGGCGCCTTGTATCATCGTGTCACATAGAACCGTGTACCTTTACCTTTTTGCCAATATTCCATTTAACGTTCTTTCAATAATGATTATATCGTCAAACTGCACCGAATAAGACAAATATGCACAATACTGCTGCAAAGATTGTATATTGCATTGGAATTGGAAACCTTTCTGCAGCGTGTTGCACCTTTGTCTCTCCGCTGCTCACGTTCTGTAAGTAAAGCGACGCGATAACCACCGCGTATCATATCGTACAATATCTTTAAGTCAGCCGGTACTATGAAATTATCGTGTCACGTACGAGTATAAGTGCTTATCCTTAATACAATATGTACCAAAGGATGAAACTAGTTTCGCGGGGCGAGCAGAAGGTGAAGGGGAAGAAGGGGTTAAAGGACGTCTCCGGTAGCTTTGACTTCTTCGAATGTGGTTGAACGAGTCGTCAAGGTAAGGCAAAGCGAGGCAAAAGCAAGCCAGGCCAATCTTCCCTCTCGTTGATGCGTTCGTTCGTGCGGAGAGGAAGGGGTAAGTAACCGGAGATAGCGATGGAATCAACGCGTTCCGAATCGCTTCGGACCGTTGACAAAACTTCCATCGCGTCGAACGTTGTTCAATTACTGTGCGTATGTTTAAGCACGGCGCGGCGCAAAGTGTCGACCAAAACCTTCGAATCGAATCTCGAAGAAATGGCGAGAACAAATTTGTGAAAGACCGATGCTTCAAATTCTGATTCGTGTTATTACGGAAGATGCTAACTCATCGAGGACCGAGCAATAATTTATCACAGTAGCTGCAGAATGTATTCGCGCATATTCTTATTCTCTAATGGAATTTCTTTCATCAGGTTCCTTTGATTCTCGTATTATCGAAATTTTGTAGCTATTTGAAAGTACAGCTATATGATAAGAAACTTTATACTTTTGGACCTAATTGATCGTTAGTATAGAAGCGTTATAACAAGCACGTACATCTCTTTGAGTATAACTTGAGATCTAAGTGACAGAAATAACGACGAAAAATATTCCCTTTCGCAGCTGCGATATTGAAAAACAGTATTTAGATAACATAGATCGATAAAAAAGAAATTGCAAATGAAATGTCGTATTAAAGTAACGTGACCCTTAATGAATTAATATTCCACAGATGTTTCCGAGTGATTTCGAACAACTGGGGCGATAACGCCGCATCCTCCTAGTATTTCTACACGGTCTAATTAATATTCCAAGAAATGCACATACGCTGTGTTCTATCGATCGCTCTTTTCCTATGAATTATTGGAAACGCCGCTCATTCATTCCATTAAAACTAAATTATTATCGAAGATTTTTGTCCGACTAAATCGTTCGAAAACTTGCAACGGACGGAATTTAATGCCCATCGCTAACCGGATGAAGCCCAAGGAAGGAGGGAAAGGGAGATCGTGTACAGGTCTCGACATCGAAGGTGGATGTGAAGGGTGGGGAAGAGGCCACTTCCGGTCACGTGACAACACTGGACCAGCCAGCCTGCCACTTTGCTCTCTTCTTATTTTCGACTCGTCAGACCCCCTTTCTCTCTCTCTCTCTCTCTCCCTTTCAACCTTCCCTTACGTAGCTCCTCATCGGCGTCATCTTCTTCTTCTTCTTCTTCTTCTCCTTTTTCATTAACTCAAACTGTCACGAATCGGTCAAGAACAAGCGAAACAGATGGTGGAGAACGTATTTTCTTGTCTTATTCTCGTCGCCATGGAATTTTCAATTTGCATGACGATGTTCACTCTTCATTCATAGTATTTGCATCTTCGACTCTTATATCGCGATAAAGATTGCAGGAATTAATTATCAATCGAACGGACTGCTGCAGCAAGGAGATATCTCCACTTTCCAGTAATTAGAGCGAATCGATAAAACCGACTTCAATACCAATTAAAATCGAATCGCTAAAACCGACTTCAATACCAATTAAAATCGAATCGCTAGACTGACGATATTTATGCAAATTCATACTTTTATGAATATAATCAGATAGATCAGACTTCGATAGAAGATTGTTTTATATACGAAACATCGTAGAGCGTGATGTAAATTTGAGATCCAATATTTTGCATCTTTGAATATCCTATGAATGCGTAAAAATCGACGAGACACGTTCTTAAACGTACTATAAATTCATAGCGAACTAATATCCGTAGTGCTGAACTTTCGCACTTTTCAACCAGCTACCTTTAACTTTTTTTTCCAGGAATATTTTATTTCTTACAAAAAAATATGTATAAAGAATGAAAAAAAAGATAAGGACAAAATATGCGCGAGAAAAAAAAGAAAATAAAAAGTATTTGCTTACTAACTTTATTAACAATTGCCGGTATAAACCTGAATCTACTAACAATTAGATAACAACATGTGCGTCAACGCATTCCTATGGACGTAACAAATTCGCATCAACCGGAAGTAATGGAATTTTTCGTTCTTTTCTATTCTCCTGTTTCTTTCTCTCTCTCTTTTCTTATTTTTTTCTTGTGCCGTTTTATTAGTCATTGCAATATATTATTTATCAAAGGTAGAAAGATTGTTCAGTTTGAGGCGAATTTGTATCGATCGTCCATGGAGGGGGGGCGAGGGGATTAATACACCGAATTGGTACGTTTCTTCATTTTTTACACCACATTGTTCTTTTTTAATATTGTACGTCCGTGTGCGTAAGACATATATCGTAGTTACGTCGATGTTAAACGCTTTGCGATTACAATGTCCCAAAGAATCAGGTTTCGCAAGGAGACTACACGGTAACGACGCTGATGCGACGAGAGCTTATTCACCGTAGAAGAAACTGATCGAACCTGGATACGACGATACATCTATTTATTTTCCTTGTTTATCGCAATCTGTTTTTCTTTTTGACGATTTTGGACAGATTTCCTGATCTCGCGGCAGGCTGTATCCTTGTCTTTCTCTCGATCGTTTTCCATCAAACAACGTAGACATACACGTTACGAATTTTATTTCTCTTTGTTCTTATCTCGTCGATCTATTATTTTATCCGAAATAACGAGAAGATGATCGCTACGATGATACAAAGGGTGGATGAGTATTCTCCTTCAAATTTTTGCAAGTATTTCCATTGTAAATGTATTTCGAAATCTGTCGCTGTTTATAAGTACGATGTGGCAAACGTCGAAAGAAAGACCAAAGATTGATGATACGGAAGAGAAAATGTTAAGCAAGAGAGACAGGGAGGAATCGATCAGATGTCTCGACTCGTGGGATAACCTCTGCGCACCAGACAAATGATATTGCAAAGAACGATAGACGAATCTCTAAATTAATCGGAGAATCGAAATAATCGGAAACAATTTTGGCTGTCCTCAAACTACTGCTTCCAATATGTTAAACAGAAATGCATAAATATATATGTATATATATATACATGTATATATACATGTTTGTATATATATAATTCATATGTATATATATATGCATATATGTATATATATATATATATAATATTTACAAGACATATACAGAGCATATATAGTTAATATTAATAAAAACATACATTTCTCCTTTTTGCTTCGCGAGACACGCGCGCACACACACATGCAACCATACATATTATACATACAGGCGCGCGCATAGGTATGCACAAAACGCATCAATGGGATCGTCGCGACGTACTCCTTGATTAACACTTTTGTCTTTTTGCCCCAGGGCTCGATGTGTGTCCGGTTCACCTTTGTTTCAACATTTTTCAGCCAGACGGTTCGTTCCTCGTGTATATAAAGTACCGTTCCGAAGATCAAATAAAAAATATTACTCGTCGTTAAAAGGTTGAATAGAAAAAAGGCAGTTTTCAAACACTGGACGAATGCTTGCGAGAACCGGACGGTTTCCAATGGTCTCGTTGTATCTTTTTTATTTGCACCAAATATGCTCGCAACATCAAATCGGTGAACGTCGAAGGTTTCGCGAGTCGTGAAAGGCTATACGATCAACGCACCCAAAGTTTCCAATTACGGCTGATCCGCGGAACGTTCTCCCTGTACCATGCGTTCTCCTATTCTCTCGACTTGGAAGGGCGAACCTACGAGAGGGGATTGATTTCGGGATATTGCGATTCGTTGGATGTTCGATCGTTTCCCGCCACGTTCACTCCGCGACAGGTTCTATCGCGGACGATTCTCGAAAGTCAACACTGCGGCAAACGAGTGGACGCGTGGTTTCTTCTCGTTTCTCGCTGTCTCTTCGCGACGAACGAAGCCGAACGAGCAATCGGAAGAAAAGCCGCTTCGCCGAGCAATCACTCTTCCCGTGACACGTTTTCCAACCTTTCGACCCCCCTCTCGTGATTTACCAACTTCCAAGGAATTACTTTTCGTTGTGGTCTTCGTACGCGTTAACGGTACGCGCGTCTTCGATCGTTTGTTCATCTTTTGCGAAATGTGCCAAAAATGCAAGGACTACTCGTATATTTCGTTCGATGCGTTTCAAACATGGATAAAACGGTGGTGTCGGTGGTATCTGTTGGAAAAACGGTTTAGACAGTCTCGACAATAAAAGAAACGAACGTGATCGTGGTCGTGAGGATGACGGTGTCCCGTGGAACGTCGACATACCTCAACGATCAAGCCGCTCGAGCAAGAATGGAAAGTTAACACACCTTCGTTCGGTGAATTCCGTCCGCGTGGGAAGCGCTGTTACCGTGCAATTAAACGCCGCTCCAGGCTGGAGCGGCGGCTCGACTCTCCACAACACCAGAGTCTCGAAGGCGTTAATTATTTCAAAATCTTGGTCAGAGAAGTAGAGTCGAACCAACGAGGAAAGCGATTATCCGTGTATACACGTTAAATCGGCGTTCGTAAAAGCGAAAGAAGAAAAAAAAAAAAAAAAAGAGAGGATCCCGAGTCGCGAATTCACTCTCGCGTTATAGAAGAGCGGAGCAACACCGGCGAAACGGCCTGTCAACTACACCACCGCACGACGCGTGTATCGCTTTGTACCACGTACCTTAATGAAACGATATTTAATTAAACTCGCACGACTAGATAATACTGGAAAAAAGGAAGAGAATTAACGAAATGGAAAACGACGCCCGACTACCTAACGTATATAAATACGTATACGTACGTAAGAGATTTCAGGCGTGTTGTGCTCTTTCCTCCCCCTTCCCTGATTCGTTCTGTTCTGTGCCGTACTTCTCTTCTCCTCACGCTTATGCCCCCACGCAATTGTCCTTTTCCCATCTGCCCGCATTCTCGTCGTCCCCATGAAGCACACCCATACACGCATACATACATACATACGCATACACACACGTACACCAACACTTACACACAGATACACATATAGATGCAACCGTTCATTCTTACAGACTTACATAGCGCTCTCGCTCTCACGCAGCCCGAACGCGTGCATTATCTCGATCTCGTGTCATACCGCTCTCTAACGCTCGACAGGGCCGCTCGATACAACAGTGTTAACGAGTATAAAAGCGTATACATCGTGTACCGAGCGGAGGAAAACGCTCGGAAACGCGGACAATGCTTCTTTTCAGAGCTTTCTTTCTCCGTCTCTTCCCCTTCTCCCCCCTCACCCTTTTTCTTCCCCTCCGTATCTTTATTCCTTCCTTTTTCGATTCTTATATACGTATTTTATCGCGAGATGCAAGCGACTGGAACACGGTTTCAGAAAATAATCGAGTCCAGTCGGGCAGGACGCCTTCCGAATTCTTTCGCCGCCTGCTGATCAAACATCTCTCGCCCCCTCTCTCCGTGTCGTGCTCCTACTGTGAAACTTTATGTGTTACTTGGCGATGCAGCCACGAATAAATTAACCGTAGAAAAGTTTCTTCTTTATACAAATGTAATATACAATATACATATCTATAACCTAGGCGTAGACGCGTGTACACGCGTTTCGAGCAAAGTAACAGCAGGAACGCGTGTACACGCGCGTACACGTGCTCGCGTTCAATATACTTTAGTGGTTCGTCTATTTACTTTCACGCTTTCTCTCTCTTTTCTTTCTCTCTCGTACGCTCGCTTACTGTTACCACGCATTCGCTTGGTCACGCTCGCATTTGCTCCCTGTGTGTGCGCGTACTATTTATATATTCTATCATGTATAGACCTATCTATACGTAAGTGGTATGTCTCTGCGTTTATACGCACGCTCGCGTAGTACATTGTCAATCTTTCTCGCCCTTTCTCCGCCGCCTTTCTACCCTTCGCCCATCTTCCATCCTCCTCCTCCTTCTTTTTCTTCATCTCCTTCACCTCCTCCTTTCCTTCCTACCACTACTACACGATACTCGCATTCTTCCATTCGTACACGTTCTTGCTCTTTCAAACTATCTCGCTCGCTTCGCACTTTCGCGCGCGCATGGAAGAATAATAAATAAAACACTCGCGACGTCAGACGTACAAATTCGTCAGAATCTTCGATATCGTTTCTCAACTTAAATGCAACTCTTGTACTTAATGCAATTTTTCATTTTGCTCCCTCACGATAATCCTGTGCATAAAAGAGCCTTGGCATCTCTGTTCGCGAGAGACGGCGATATACCACGTGTATTGCCGGTATCGGAATACCCAACTATTAGAGTTCCGGTGTAACCGGGTCGAGCAACCTTTTCTCCGGATCCCTCGAGTCCCCGATGTCGTTGGCGATCGGATGATGCCTATTCCCGGCGTTCCCGATCGTGTTCGGGTTGCATCTGCATCCCTGAGCGGCGTGCCGGGCATAACATATTTCGCACAAAGCGACGCAGCCCTTGAACGGCCAGTAGCACAATAAACAAGGCATGACGAGGGTAAGGGCACCGAGACAAGCCCACCTGGAGGCCCTCCTGTTCCCCGTACAAGAGCATGGTTCGTCCGCGCAGCTCCCGGCCGCCTCCCCGTCGATTCCACTGCCGCCGTTCCCGTCCACGCAATGATAAAACAGTCCTTTCACGCAGCACAAGCAAGAAGCGTAATCGAGGATCGTGTCGGCGGAGCAGAAGCATTTGTTGTCGCACAACCATTTGCTCGGCAATGGCGGCGGTTCCCGACAAGACTCGCAGCGACATCGACCGCAGAAATTGCACATTATCGACAAACCGGCCGGATCGTAAGTTCTAGAGGCGAGGCTGTTGGCCGGTTCCTTGGTAAACGAGACCGGCTGCTTGGTCACGGCGTTCGGTGTCGCGGTGTTTGCGGCGATCGAATCCGCGGATGCGGCCGCGTTCGTCCCGCTCGCGATCAATCCGCGAAACGCTTGAGTCCTACTCGCGTGCAACCGATGTGTCGCCGCGACAGACGCGTCCGTCACACCCTTCTGACGATGCCTTCGGTCGATCTTCGGGCAATCAGCAGTACCGATCCCACGTTTGTTTTCATCGTCGATGACGCGTCGCTCCTGGTTCGAATGTTTGAACGGTGCCTCGACGTACTCGTTGATTGCCCTCTCTCCATCCGGTCGAGGCACGGTGAGGCTCACCTCGCTTATGGGACTTCTCGGTGGCGTGTCGTTCGACAACAACCCCCGGGCGTTCGTCTCGTTCGAAATGTCGACGTTCCTCGGCCTGCTCCGGAAGGTGCTCGAGAGCGGACTGAGCGGAGCGGTGACCAATACTCTCGGACTCGACGAGGCTGCGGGAGGTGCGGTAGTGGCTGAGGCGGCCGCGACGTGCACGCTGGGCAATCTAGGTGGCGGAAACGGTCGGTTGTGATCGTGCACGCGACCACCGACGACGCCCTGTTGTTGAACGAAGCGCGCGTCTCCGTCGTCGTTGGAGTTGGTGTTGGCGATGTTGTCGGTGATGATGACTGTGCTGGCGGTGTCGAGACCGTTGTTTGCGGCATTCGCGTTCGTCTGCGAAGAAGGCGGCCGCGAAAGCGGCGCGATCGCATTGTTCTGCGACATCGGCCGACCTCTCAGTTCAAGATGCTCGGCTTGGCAACGCGCCGCTGCGTCCACGCAACGCTTCCGGTGCTCCTCCTTCTTCTTCGCCTCCAGCTCTTCTTCCTCCTGCCAGTGATTCGCGAAATGGATACCGTTACCGATCTCTGCGCCCCTTTCTGCTCCTCTTCCGCCACTTCCACTTCCTCCTCCTCCACCTCCGCCTGCGCCACCCGGCCTAACTCGACTCGACGACGAGAGAGTCCTTCTCGGCGATCCTGTTCCCGGTCTCCTTGCTGTTTCTGGCGAGGATGGTGATGCGGAACGACGAACCGATAAAGCCGACGACGCTGCCCGCTCGCTAGCCCATTGTTCGATGGCTCTCGGTGATCCTGGACTCGATGTATGCTGTTGGTTCTGATGGTGCTGCTGTTGCTGTTGCTGCTGCTGCTGCTGCTGCTGCTGATAATGAGTTGATTGACTCGGGGTAGTAAGTATCGCCTCGTTGATCCGCACTGCCCAGCCCGCGCGAGGTGGTGACACTCTCGACAAGGGCGTTCCATTAGCGAGGATGAGGCTCGGTAATGCTCCGCGTCCGCTTCCTCTCGCCCTCGCGACACGCGCTTCATCCCCACCTGAAACGATACCACATCCGTTACTCTCTTCTCCTCTCTTTCTCTCTCGTAGTTTCTATAAATCGCAATACATCGTTATCTTGTCGAAACAGAGAATTAAAAAGCAACCAACACGCGATCATCCGTTTTGCCAAACCTGTATCGTATTTTGCCTATCCTATATGCCTAGTAAGAAATATTTGCACGGAGAGTCCTGAAAGAATGGGAGAACGAATCTGAATGAACAAAGCTGAAAGCGATATTCGGATCACACCTCGATAAATACGAAGAATGCCGTGTACGCGCCACTACCTACGTAGCTTCGAGGTAGGTTTGGTCTCCGTACGTGGGCGAGTGCGGCGCGAGTGGGCGCTCGTGGCCTGTGTGCGCAGCACCGGGGTTCTTGATTCAGTGGTCACCGGCCCACTCGAAGCGCCTACAGTTGTGGAAGAATCGAGCGTTTCGTTCAACCAAGACCGATCGTGCCCTCCACGCAACTACTCCGTGTGACAGACTTACAACCAGGGCTAGCCAATGAATTATTTCTACCAAGACTTTTTGGAGAAACTCAACTTTGGAAAATTATAGACTCTGTTATTCGTCTACCCTTCGAAGAACAGACGGAATATGTAATTGGAAAACAGGGAAGAATGCACGCAGACCAAATGACATTAAATCTGGCTGGTAATCCGTTCAACGCGCCACGACCCACTCTCGCAGAGCCTACGGAACTGGAAGAAACGACGTTTGCCCGCACGAGACCAATCTCACGTCCTACACGCATCCGCCGTGTAGAAATACATTGGTATCTCTCGCAACGACGACTATTAACTTCCCTTGCTCTACTATTCGGTTTTTCTCTGCTTAGGAAACTAAACACGTCGTTACAGTCAATAGTAAATCGACAAATATAAGAATCGACAGGATTTGAGTGCATGATTAAGCTTTAGTTGCAGCGGTTGCACGTTCCGATGAATTGTCGCTTTGACGAATGATACGTCCGAAGAACGATGTGGCTACTCTCATAAAAATATACATTTGTTTTGCCCAACAGAACTATGAGTCAGTAAATGAGATGAAACTTAAAAGTGGAAAAAGCAATGACAGTGTTTCGATTTACGTTAGAATCTCCCATTATCTGCGTCATTTTCTCCTAGTAAATGGAATTCTCCGTCGAAGGAAGAAATTTGTTTTTTGAAAATTGAACGTTAATCGCGCAGATACTCGTGTATCAAAATTGAAAAATTAACAAAAACGGACTTGTCGATTTGACTTCTGAGAGGCTTAGATCGTTTTAACATATTTGTCACAACGTCAGTTCACAAGAAAACGCATCAACCGTAACCATAGCCTTACAAACACGCGGTTCCAACATGTGTGAACGTAAGCAGATAGGTACGCACGGACGCGATCTTCGATGACACGGTGATGTTCTCGAAAAAACCTTCGAGCACAGGACCATTCAGGGAGGATGCACTCGGAGGAATGCGTGGAGCCTATCGCCGGCCGACTGCCATAGGTCAGAGCTTTTAGTCGCTCTATACGACCGAGCACAGATAAGAGAAACGTTTTGTGAGCTTGTGCATAGCTGGTATAAACGAGCAACTCTCTTTCCTTCTCTCTATCTTTATCTCTCTTACCTCTTCTTTCTAAATCAACCAACAAAAACGAATACGTTTCTTCGCTTTCCTCGTAGTGTATACTAGCGCTGTCAACAGATAGAAACTCATCCATCCGCTAATGGATTTCTGGAAGCCGAACTTCCACTACCGTAGAACGATAACGCGAGGCGAATTTTCATTGAAAAGCAGACAGCTGCGAAGTGAAAGGAAGGCTCGTTCACGCGAGGAATTTCGTTTTGTCACGGCACGAGAGATATTCGTGCGACGCGTACGTCAACCAGTGAATAACGTGTACGCTTTCCAAGTAACGATAAGGTAAGTCACGAATCAATTATGAATCACACTGGTGGCATTACGGTACGGGAGGGTTTCGGGGAAGATTGCCAATCACGTAATTGTGACACGATGATTGTTCCGTCAATATCCACGCGCAATCACCGCGATTAGGATAATGACGATGATACGTCGAATATTTAGCCAACTATCTCACGTCCTTCGTGCCGCGTTCGATATTTCATCTCTCCTTGTTCTGTCGCGTGCACAACGATAATTATAATTGGAGTTATTTGTAAATAGAATGTCACGTACGGTGAGATAATTCGGAAAAGACGATACGAATAAACCTTGTAATGTTTTACGATTTGTAATGTTACGTGTCAAAATAGTTGGTACGGAAAAAAGAAAATAAGTTTTGTTAAACAATGATACATCGAGGATTGTTGAACTACGAAATGTTTGCTATTGTTTTAAAATTTCCTTAACGCTAGAATTACGATACTTGAACGAGCGCCTAAGTATATTATGTACGAATAATTATAATTTTAAATTATAATATCGATTATAAAATCATATAAATTATATATGCAAGATGTGCAATTACCTTCCCATTGTAGTGAAATTCAATGGTTATTGATATTTTTAAAAGAAATTCTTGTATGTTTACCGTAATAATACAAACAAAAGATCTCACTTTTGTAGCTCTAGAATTAAACGGTACAATTTAAGTTTTGTGAAATGTTTGTATCTTTGACAGGATGTTAAGACTCGTGTAACTGTCATTCGCAAAGAAACGTAATTTTTAAACGACGTTCCGGTCCAGATATGTTTCAATAACGCGCCGGAAATGTCCGCGATAAGATCGGACATGCTTCCTCGCCACGTACGTATTTCCGTTCAATAAAATTATCTGGTGCTGCGGTCAGCGCGGTGTCGCGTATGCGTATACCTATTAAACGGCAAGTTCTTCCAACGATCCTGTGCTACGAAATAATTTTAAATATATATATCCAACTTTTATAACTCGTAAATCGTAGACGAAATATATAAACGTTTACTTTATACAAGTAATATTTCCTTCGTTTAACGCTACACAACTGCCAAACCTGTTAAAATAACGGGATTACAATTCTTTGATCGCGCAATTACTAAAAACTATATATGCGCGTCTCAGATAAAATAAATTATTACATCCACCTATTTTTATCGTACCATTTCAACCGAACTAAGATTTATATATAAAACACTTTAACACGCGATGGAGAGGAAGGACCACACGTACAATTTTTTAGTCTAACATGAGATATCCATTAACGATAGAAAAATATAGTATAGTATATGTAAAAAATATCCAAAAAAGAAAATTGTGTATTATTAATACCGGTATCAGCCCTCGTAACCGTAACCATTTTCTTCTACATCCTGGCAATCGTTTAAAAAATCGACTAAGAATGGAAAATGGAGATGCGTGGAAATGAAGAAATTGGCCTTGTCGACTTACTGAAAATTCATGGGACTAGCGAAAATCCAGAAAAGAACGTGGGCTCGCCCACGCCGGGGCCGATGGAATCCTTCGGAGGCGTGTCTGCTGATCACGGCGACGCACGCGCACCGACAGGACACGACACCAACGGAACAGCGATTCCGTTCGAGCGGATCTAGGAACGTCCTCGAATTCCACCGGACGACGTCAGCTTGTCACCCTCTCATCGGTCACGTCATACTGTTCTCATTTGCCGCTTGTTTAATATCTGCACCACGAGCCTCCCTGTCGGCGGCGTTTAACGCCGAGAACGGGGCACATGTCACAAGCGTCAACGAATTTGAACGAATACTCAGAGAGCTCCCTATTCGATCTTATTTAATACTTCTGTCAAACGCCTTTCACTCAACGACGACGACGACGACGATTTACTTTTGCACGGAAAAGATCAAGTTTCACCTGTACTGTTTCCAACTTTTTCTCGAGTTTCATGGATGAAAAGGAACATTTAAATCCGCGTGGATATCTGCGATTATATCGTTTATGATCCGGCGTTTGTCTCGGCAGAGGCGCGATAGAAGCAGCTTACGGAAGTGTTCGTTCGTGACACGAGACTAGGATATGAATGGATGACGGTTGACACGGAGGCGAGAAAGAAACGGTGAAACGTCATAATACGAAACAAACACGACAACTGCTGGCAGACGACTGACAATGAGCTTGCCGTGAGTGAGTCGAGCTGGCTAGCTAGCGACGAAGGGGAAGGGGGAGCGCGTTAGCGATTGGGCGCAGTGTAAGAGGTTCGCGCGGAGGGGCGACAGGCGAGTCAGACGAACGACGGATGAGAAAGAGAGAGGGCAGAGTGGGAACGACGACAGAGCGGTGAGCAGGGTACGAGCAGTAGAACGAGAGGCAGTAGAACGAAACGGATGGAGAAGAGGGAAAGCAGGAAAGGAGAAGGAAGGAAGCCATGAATGGCGACAGGCGGGCGAGGGGAACAGAGGGGACAGAAGTAGAGAGAAACGGTGTGTTCGAAAGAGCGAGATAGCGAGATAGCGTGGTTGGCAGAGCGTGTGAGAGAGAGAAACGAGGGCCGGTCGAGTTCCGTGCACGGTATGCCATCTGGCGATATCGTGGCCAACGACTCGTTCGCAACACGAAGCTTTTTATGAATGGGCGGAAGCTATCATTGAAGCTTTAGATTGAATGAAAACATTACCTATGTCGTCACCGTGTATACCACCGACAGCGTCGGCGCGGCGACAGTGACGGTCGTCGGTCGCCACGCTGGAGGTGGCAAATGCTTGCGCGGTGATTTTTTTTTTCGTCCCTGTCAAACGTGCTCTCTACACGTTGTACACGCCTCCTTCCACGCTGTGGGAAATTTTTTTGTCCGATCACCGCACCGGGGGTTCGATGTGCCGTTCCGCGTGTTATCGATCGAATTTAAAGCGTACCTCTCTTGGACGTTTACTCGACACCAAAGAGTCTCCGGTCACACCGGATAAAGGATTCTAGCCGCGTCACTTTACACGTTCACCGTCATCCTGCACCGTTTTTTTTTCCTTCTCACTTCTTTTACCTTTTTCTCTTCTCGCGCATTTCCAATTGACTTTTGCGCGTTTCACACGACAGAGGTAGCAACTTTCATTCGATCGCAACTGTTATTGAGGAATAAGATAGTAAATAGAAAGAACGAACAAGTACCGTTACCGTTCGAATAATTCTCGAACCGGAAGAACGTCTAAGGCTTATTAAATAACTGGACTGCATTTTTCGAGGAGTTTCTTTAATTACCTGACCATGTGCCTACCAATCCTATTCCGATCTTTCGCTTAACATTTACGGTATCGGTCCCATTATCTCTAACATTGTTCTCATTAATATTAATCATTTGTGGCGATAAATGGTCACGAACGTTCCGTTAGAATCGGCCTGAAAGTTACTATTGGTATTTACGTCGATCGTGAGACAATCGATAAGAGCATCTACTTAAAATAATACCGTTAATGGTACTTTTCATAGAAGAACGTGTCGTGAACCACTTCGTACCTCGCTTCGCTACTCTGTCTCATAATGAAATCGGTTATTTGTGAAAGTTGAACGGTTTACTGTAACCACAGCCGAACGACAGATAATTATAATTCGATCGTAGAAAACTCATGGAAAACCAGAAAACAAATCCTAATCCTAGAATGAAAATCTAGTTTAAAAGAAGAAAAAAAGCCATTGTCCTATCCATTTAAATAACTACGAATCAAGCGTCAGAGGTTGAAAGACCATCGACGATACTCATCGAACGAGTATCATGGCTGAATGAATTCCCAGCGTATACTATCGATAAATCGTTCCGAACATGTTGACGCTATAGCGTTGATTCAACTATGCGCGTAAAAGTAGACTCTGGTACAAGGAAGAATCCTTTCGTTTCATTTGGTTCGATTGTATCGGAGGCTCGTTTACAGCGAGTAGTCGTTCGATCACGTTGACACGCGAAACAGAGAGAAGAAGTTGAAGGAGTAAGTCGAGCGACCAACCAACCGAACGAGTCGAACATGAACAGATGAGAGAGGGCGCAGATAGAAAACGGAAGAAGAGGAAGAGATAGGCCGTCTCGTTCTGACGCGTTACACGCTTCTATATTTATCCCACTCATTAATTCTATCCTCGTCGTGCACTGTTCATTCATTCGAACATCTGTCTCGCTCTATCTCACCGTGCCTCGCCAACCGTCGTTGTCGCGTCTCTCTCTCTTTCTGCCGCGTACGCACGTTCATTCATCTCCTCTCTGTCCTTCCCGCTGCCCGTGTACTTTCCACTCGTTCCTCGTCTCTTTCCTTTCTATCAGCCACTCTCGTTCTCTCCTTCTCGTGCGCAACCGCCTTGCCTCTTTTCCTTCTCTGTCCTTGTCTGGCCATCCTACTTCTAGTTCTGGTTCGTTCACTCAGTCGCGCAACTAGTCACGTCGCTCCCACTCACTCGTGCCTCCCCACCAACGACACACATCCGCACGTCAGATACCAATAGCGTAACTACAAATCCGCCTGATTACGCGCATCGTGCGTAAATTGGAAATCTTATTCGAAAATCACACGAAATTTCATGCGGAATTTTTTCTCTTTTATAGTCAGACTCAAAGTATGAATATATTCTTCCGCGATGAGAAAACCGAAGTAGAAATGTTTGTTTTGTTATAGTCAAGTATCTAAGGTATAAATATATTAGCCTAGTAAAGATTTCTAAAATACATCTTAAGAGACGCAAATTTTTTCTCTAAATTTGATTAAGTTACGTGATTTCATAATCTCAGTACAGCGCTGAGAGACTGAAAAGGATTTTCAAATGCGGATAGAAAGGGAAATGATTCGGGAGCGACACGTTCGCGCTATCTTTCAACAAATTGCAGCGAGTATTATCTATCGGCAACGTAGATTTGCCGACCGTGTGTCAACGTATATCCTAGTTGCGTAACAACGTATTTCCGGGTCGCGGTCCTTGCAGTGCCGCACGAAAACTAAATAGCGCAGATAAAGATATCGTGTTCGAAGTGTAATGTTTCTTTGGTGTATCTCGAGTGTCGACTCGACAACGATACGACTCTAAACTACACGCGATATTGTGAGCTTATCGTTCACCGAAGCACGCTGACGATTCAACTCGCTAGCGGACCTTTACCAAGAATTTTCGATAATGTAGGAGAACGATATTATAATCAAGCGAGTGAAAAAATGTTGTATTTAAAAGTTAAAGAAGAGGATGTTTAAATGTCATTCTGATTTATTGCGCCAACTCGAAGAGATTTTCTTCAGGGTTCTGTGAATTCGACGATACGCTACTGAAGCGTAGAAAGACAGGCGCGCAGGAACGTTAAGCGAAGCAGGCGAACAGCGAGCAAGCGAACAGCCAAGTAAACTTTGACGAGGGCTTGGCTCGCCTCCGAGCAAACATCTCTGTGCACCAAGAAATTTCTATATAAAATAAATTCCGATCCGCGTCCCTACCATTAACCACGAGCCATTGCACCAAAGCCCCATAGATCTCAAAATTGATTTTTCTGCTACTAGCAACAATTTCAAAGTTATTTTCCACTGTCAAAATAATATCGACCGCGCCTATTTATAAAGTTGAGTCCTCTACAACCAAATAACTATACATACATAATCGTTCACTATTTGAAACATCCAAACATGTAGAACAGGCGAAAGTAGCCACGATTCGCCTGTATTGCTGCTATTTGCTTAAGTTGCTACGTCAATAACAAAGAAACGTGCATGGTCGACTAACGACGATGAAGAAAACACTCTGGGGAATGAAAGGCGTGCAATGGGTAGCAGCAAGTTAGCGAGCGTCAAAGCAGCCAGTTTATTTCGAGCGTTTCCGATTTCGAGGAGGCAGACTCGCGTGCCACTGGCGAAGCCAATTACACAATGGCTCATAAAAGAGCTCCGTATGAATTCCAACCACAAGACACAGAGATGCAAACAGAGCAGTTTGGCTCGTTCGTTTTTCGCGTGGTGTAAATCTCGAAACGTGTAGCACGGGAGAAGGGAGGTAAAAATTAAGACACGGAGAGCGGGGAGTTGACGATGATCCAAAATATTTTTCTTTCAACGGGCCGTGTCACGGTGCATCCGTTCACAACGGCCGACAAAATTAGAGCCGCACCGTCAAGTTATTTTAATGAGAATTCTGCTTCTCTCGGTGTGTCAAGATCGTGCGATTCAAGCAACCCGTCGCGCTATAATGGTCGACAAAGCTGCTGTGTCTGTATGTGCTATCTTTTAAACCGAAATTCTAGTCCTTGGGAAAGTCAAGGTTCTGGGAAGTGTAACAAACCTAGCGGATGTTATTTATTGCCACCGAGACCAGACTGAAAAACATTCCACGCTCCCGGATACGATCGTGGTTAACGAAGCGGCCGTAACAGCCACCGATCGATTCTTATCGGTTGCGTGTCTTTTTCTAGAGGTCGTAACTTGGACGAGTTATCTAACATCGGGCGTACATTACATCCCAAACAAAACAATCTGTATTTCGGAAAAACTGATTAAACGCGTATCACGGAAGAAAGATTCGATTTTATTAAAACCTTTGGCAGTTCCCGAAAAGGAGAACTATATACGCTAAAACTACCGAAACAATCGAGATGAGCGATGTCAGATATTTTGTTTTTATAATTATCAAAATTACACGCAAGTATTAACCTATTGTATGCAGTTTTACTTATTCGTTGAAAGTTGTAATCTGATACTACAAGAAAATAATGTATTCTAATCGTAATTTATTTGACAATATATAATACAATTTAATATAATATAATATAATACAACGTATTGTAAAGTAATCTTTGCGTATATGGAAATTCCGACTGTCTCAATAAAAAGAACAATTTATAATATCCATATTAAATTAACTATGTAAATGTATGCATATATATATATTAAAGATAGATAGATCTAACATTAAACTTAAAATAAAAATAAAATCTTTCCTTCCGCGAACCATTGCGAAACAAGTTACTCGAAAAGTAAATTAATTCCAGAGACACCCCTTTAGTACCGAGAACTTCTCAGTTCGATGTCCTTTCGATTCACTGAAAACAGAAAGCGAAACGCCTTCCGTTCGCAGCGATGGTAGTTCGTGAGGGTTTGCGACGCGTTTCCAGGTAATATTCTCCTACAGAAGAAGCTCGAGCTCATCGTGAAAACGTTGCTCCTTTTGCCATGGAACTCTAGATAGCCTTCCACGATTCTGATGAAAATATTTCGAAAACTTTGCAACCTTTCTCAATACGATTCCTAACATAAAACGTGCGAATTCTAAATATTTCCCTCGATCTAAAGAGAAAAGTTGGAAGATTCGCAGTATTGTTCGAGTTGGAAAAAAGACGGAACATTCCAATCCTATTAGTTAGCTACCTGGATTTTTCCACCTGTTTTTCCTGACTTTCCACTCGAAGACCTGAGCAATAAGTCGGGAAACATTTGAAGGAATAATATTCGACTTTTTTTTTTCGTTATTCTTACGACTCATCGCTTGCTTGCGATAAAAAAGTGACGCAATATTGACGATAGATGTGCAAAATCAATTAAAACGACTGGTATCGAATCGTTTTACTTTTCCAATTACCAAACACATTTACATGCAAATGTGTTTGATAATTGAGATAGACACATAATTACTACGCTATGGATTTTTAAAGATTTTTAGAAAATTTGAAGGTCCAAGAAAGCACAGAATATATGTAAAAAAACTATATAAAATATCAAAAGGAAATCGCACATTGCAATATTTAACGAATGTAAGGAATATTTATTTGGAATTCGTTTTTGGAATCACATTAGTATAAGTACAACTTTACATAAACGTTCTTAGCCTAAGGATAATAATACTACTTAAGGAAAATAAAGATAAGAAAAATAATAATACTTACGTATAATATACGGATAATACGTACTTAATTATTTTCGTCGTATTTCTTTAATTCCATTTGATCATATGTCGAACATTTAAATACACAGTAAAAGCCAGTTCTAACGTTAAATTGACGTCACACGTTTTACCGTGATTAAAAAATATCGTTCACAATGAAAGATCAATCTTGCAAGTTCCACGAGAAGGGAAACAGAGCGCCACGTAGTTTAAGGCGACAGCGAAATAACAAACAGCAGGAACAATAAGGAAATAAAGAAGCACCGCCGTTTTCCAGGATGTTGCAGCTTTTTGTCATAACTGACAGGGAACGCGCGCCCCATGCAGCGAAGACGTTACGACAGATGTTTGCCGGCCTCTGTTCAACTTCCCTTCGAGCGAGCGAGCGGAGAATCTGGTCGTCGGTCGTCGGAAGCTGTTTTGACTTTGCATGCAAAGTAGCCGCGCAGAGCAGACTGCGCGCAACCTTCTTGCTAACGCAGGAATTAATCGTTATATAGTACCTTAATACGCTCGTAAATCTCGTATAACGAATCGCCCATAAATCGACCGTCGCTATAAATTCCTATCGACGACAGCTTTGCCGGATTATTAAATTTTAATTTCGCGCTCGACTCGTTCCCGACTAGCGCAATAAATATACGCGCGATTCCCAAGGAACCTAGTTAAAATGACCCTCATGATTCTTTACTTTCCAAAGTTTCTTCTAATTATTCTCTTCCTTTCTTTTTTTTTCTTTAGGACGACAGCTCTCGTAAAGTTTGTCATGCTGATAGCTAGCAAATTTATTGGCGTAACAAGCAAGAGCAATATAATACATGTGTATGTAATTAGTAGACTACAAATATTTATGCAAATTCACATTTGACTACGGAGGGAAAATTATAATTTTCTTAATTCCCTGATTTTAATATCATTCCGTGATTAAACGGAAGAATTTTAATGCGATGTAATTGAAAACGAAAATATATTAAGTTGAAAGATGTAAATCTTTTGAAAATAGAAGCCATAATTATCAGGACGGCAATATTTTAATACCGTCCTTACAATTTTAAAGGAAATGGGGAAATACGTATTTACCTCGAAAGCAAGAATAAAGTCAGTTTTGAACACGTTTTCATTGATTGACAACGAACCGAGTTCTAAAACTGCTTCTTCGTAACACGTAAGAAATGCAGATAGGTTCTTCTTCTGTAGTATTCGTATTTATAAACTAAAGAAATAGAATCTAAATAGAGATTCCATTCTCCAAACATTGTAACGAGTAAGCTACCCATTCTACTTTTGATATTTTATGTATCTTTGCATAATATAAAATATCCATAGTATATAATACATAAATACATGTTATTATATTAATAATAATATTATAAGACAGAACAATATTACATATATAATAAATAATTAATTATAGTATATATATATATTATATAATATTCTAGGGATTTTGCATAGAAATATGTTATAAATGAAATAAATAAATAAATTGACATAAATTTTTAATGAATAAATGTATAGAAATTCATAATCTAATTTCACAAACGATGGATCGTTATTCATAAGCTAACGAACTCAATAAAATCCGTTCCGCTGTGAAATAGCAAATTTTTGAAATTAACAATTGAGAGCGACATAATAAGCGAACGATTAAAGCGAAACAAAATTTTGAACAAGAGCAAACGATGAAATGGAATAGAGGTGAAAAAAGGAGAGATAGGAAGAGAGGGAGAGAAAGAGAGAGAGAAAGGAACGAGCGAGAGCGACACCGGATATCCTTCAGACTGCACCCACGCAACGTGCATGCATGCCCGCGTGCATACACACTCGTATATTCAAGATGCACCAGAGCATCTCTCCGCGATTCAGTGCTGGCATATTTTTAAGCGTCGCCCGGCAAACTCGCTGTATCCGATTATTTATTCCCCCTGATGGCATTCCCACTCGATTATCTCCGATCTTTGCCCACGGGAGCGTCGAACAACACTTTCGAAATTGATTACGAAAGGAAATAGCCTGAAAATACGACGGGACTCTGACGAAGGTTTCGACGACGAGGAACCAGCCCCGTTTACAGAGACAGATGTATCCGGTTTCCCCTGAAACCTATGCGAGATACTTTGTTCCAAAACCCCTGTAAACTTTCCTTTTTCCAATTCAAAGAAACTCGAATGATGCCTTTCTACGATCTTCGCATTGTTACGCTTTTTTTCCAACTATAAATACGTATTTTACTTTGAAACAAATTTTTCCAGTTGATATAGATTTTCTCTTTTTCTCTCTATTGGCTCTTACCATTATTGACCTTCTAGATTTCAAAATATAGAATCACCGTAACAAGCCCTGGTCAACTCCATCTTTTCTCAGTTTCTTAACTTCGTTGTGCACGATGAACTTTTAATTCTCGCGTGATTTATTTCCATAGGTTCGTACGTCTAAGAAACAAATCACTTACATCTACAAGTTCACTTGTCTAGAGAACAAATGACTCGCTCGTATAAATTCGTTTGTAGCAAGAAGATGACATAGATGATAATAGTAAATTCCAAGGTAAATTTTATTCTCTACGGTTCCATTTATGGACGGAACCAGTGTGACTTTCGAACGGCTCGGGTAATTCTCTAATAGATTGCCAATAAGAAAAATCTTACTTCGAGACGAGTCTTTCGATTTCGTCAATTCTTATCGACCTTTGTGATCGTTCCAATCGATTTTCCGATTCTAGCGAAGCAAAATCCTCGTGATAAATAATTTTTGGATAAGAAAACAACTTGAAACAGGCAACAGTTGTATGCACTTTTATACGGTTCCAACGAGTTCGAAAGCGAATTATCGACGGAGCAAAGAATAACAGGATCCTAATGAATGAAACAATCGACCTTTATTAACGGCGGCCGTTGTAACGCGATTCGTAATAGGTTTCTATGTGCAAAGACCTATCCTCTGCGAGAGGTATATAAACCAGGGATCGTTTACGGCGACACTGCGATACAGAAAGAAATTTCGAGGAACTTGAGGAACGAGTCATTTTCTTACAAAGCCAACGAACGATGTGAAAAGGATGAGAAGGGGGAGGAAGGAGAGGAGGGAACTGAGAAGGGAAAGAGAAGAGAAGGGAAGACAATGGATCGCTACGATCCCTTCTTCCCGTCCTTTGCTTTTCTGCCACCTTGCGTTACCTATTCCCTCCGAAGCACAGGGTATATATACCTGCAACACCAGCCTCGGTCTGTTACCTTTATCCGGCATCGGTTTCAAATTTAAAGCGCAATAAAATCATTCAGGGAAGGTATCGTGTTTAGAAAAAGCACCAGCTTACATGATTTACGACGGTGATTAACTTACGAGTACCTCCGATAGCTGGAGGAAGATAATCAATCACCTGCTCGCCAAAGAGCTTCTCGCTACCGAGTGTTAAATTATTATCGTTTCTTTCATTCTCATTTGCATAACCTTCCGGTATTTCCTTTAATTTTAGGATCCTCTTGGTTCGTCGATTAGGTATATTAGAAAGCTGCTAAGATTATTAGTCTATCTCTACGTAATATACGTACGACGAATTTAATGTCCAACTGGAATTTATCACTCATCGAGCGATGTGAAGTCATTTACGATTGCCAAAGTTAATGGATCATTATTTGGGTATCGAGTATGTCGTAAAGTTTATTCACGTTGTTTCCTTTGGATTATCACCGGATAATACTTAGTAATCGATCATGCGGTATCAGAAATTCGATTAAAAGTCCATCGACGAGGAAATTGGTTTTATAATATGGAAGCGTTAAACGGCTAAATATCGAGGACATAGGGTAATATACGGTATTTTATGGAAATATCGTAGGCGCTTACCATAGTAAACTTTCATGCGTACAGCATGTACATTATACATGCAACATTTTGGAATTTCATTGGTACTGTAACGAGACAAGACTGTCATGGTCATGTTGGGAAAATTTGAAACCAATCTGAAGGTATATGCGCAAGTTACTCAATATGTATTTAGTATAAACGTGTATTTAGTAAAAAATTAGTGTACGGCATGAACACTCATCTTAAACATATAATGATCGATAGAGATGGTTTCACTGGGTATTGAAACTTATGAACATCAATAGCAATTTATTGTTTTCTTATCTGCCAGATATTTTAACGAAATATTTTCTAATTTCTATGTACATTTTCAAATTCGTTTTAAACTTTACCAATATAACCATGACAGTCTTATTTCATTACAGTACCAAAGAAATTCCAACACGTTTTGTATTCCATGCATAATATCGGGTTATCCGAAATATTCATAGCATTTCGATTTTAAATTTCTATCGAACAATATATAATTCCCGCTAAATCTTTCTTAATTATTGCTAATCAAACTTTATCAAATTTTCCAAACAATCTAGTATGCCTATTCATAAAAGGTATTTACTAAAGGTAGGGATACTTTTGTGAGTCACTGTAATTGAATTGCTTCTAAAGAATCGATGGAAATGTAGAGAAAAGGAGATTAACGCGAAAGCACAGATGCTTTTTCCATCGAAGACGTAGAATTAGAGATGTTCGCGAAGCGGGAGGTTCTCTGGCTGTCGGCAGAAGGAGAGAGCAAACACGCAGCTATCGCCGGCTCACGAGAAATGGAATGTGGACACCATATGGCCGGGATCTTCGCCCAACCACCCACTCGCCATCGTCGTCGTCGTCGTCGTCGCCATCGTCGTCGTCGTCGTCGTCATCGTCGTCGTCGTCGTCGTCGTCGTCGTCGTCGTCATCGTCGTCATCGTCGTCGTCGTCATGCCACGATTCTCTCACCCGCGCCACGTTACACGCGCATCTACATCTCCAAGTCAACTCCGAGAAAAGTTCGTTAGTAATTCCAGCATAATTGCACGGCTCACGGAATGGAAATTTATAGCCGGTATTACCACATTCGCGTTACGTGAAATCACTCGCCAATTGGGAATTCTGGTTGTGCGTCCGTTTGCGGACTCGCGTTTTCGACCACCATTTTATACCGCCTCGCTCGTTTGCCAACTGCTTGCCGATGTTCCCTTCGATTTTCTGTCTCGTTTCGATTGTTTGACAGGTGGTTTGATAGCAAATATTGTCATCAGAAAACTCTGATCTGATTGATAATTATGAAATTTTTTTATTGTACATGGAAGACTCTTCTTGCCGCAAAGATCGGTAATATTGGTTACAGTGTTTAAAAATTTCGGCGATTTTCAAAGAAAACTTTTGGATAAGTTTTTATTAAGAAGTCAGTCTCGATCCTTTCAGTATCGAGTGTTTTTTAAACTGAGAGTTAAATTCTTTTTTCATTGATTTATTAATGACAAGAACATACATTTCATAGCGTTTTTATAGAGAGAATGCAACGAACCAATGTTAGTTAGCTTATAACTTGTTTAAATGCAATATCGCATACAAGCCTGAAAGAGTTAACAGCGTCCTAACAATGTCCCTTAAGAAGAGTCAAACAATGAATATCAACGGCTGGTCGACGAAATACGACATTAATAACGGAAAGGAAATATGACGAACGTTTGTGCGTGTGAAAAATGCCAGGAAGACGCTAAATATTTTTCGATGAAAACGACTGGTTGATTATCCAACAGGGTGAAAGAAAAATCCGGATATCAAATACGCAGTCACGTACATACGTAAGTTTACGTATTCACGCATATATTGTATATATGTATATAAATACAAGCCCACGCAGTAGCGACCCACACTCCACCACATGTCGTGAAACTGCCGACTCTCGTGTATGTTGAAAAACTATTTTCGACGCAAGCATTGTGTATACGCGCGGACTCCTGACTCCGCCGGAAACCTCTGTTTTACGTATGTAAACATATTGCCGCGGCCTACATGCGTCTCTCGATATTTATCCAACCGGCAGGAATTCCTCTCGTTAAGGGAGCCAGCGCTCGGCTGCATCGCGGATCTTGTTATCGTTTCTGTCAAATACCGAAGCGTTTGTTACGCAAAATCGTAAGTAACATCGCTCTTCCTTCGACGAATCTCGTTGCTCGAGTCCTCGAAATCTTTCATACCCAAACGATGAAAACTTCGAATTGCGTAAAACTACCGTGTCTCATCGATGAACTTCAGCTATTTGAGCAAAATCATGTTTTTATAAATATAACCAAGAATTTGGGTACAATATCGTTTTATTTATTAGGTATTAGAAATAGCGCTGCGCTTTCTAAATTTTATAGATTACGTTAGATATACGAATTGTGTGTATCTTTGCAGCTTTGAGTTCTCCATAAACATTCGCGAACAAGATGTAATTCATCAGTTAATAATATAATTAAACTTACAAATTGCAAGCTTCAGCTTGCAGATTCCTTACTTAAAATTCTATAGATAGTTTATAATTTATAAAATTTAATCTCCTTCGTTACTATATATTACGCTGAGGTATTTATCAAGTTGATAACTTGTAACTTGATTGGCGAAATTTCGCTAAATGATATTCAGAAACAGAATATCTATGCTGCGTTACTTCCAACGAACTATACTATCAAATACTCTAGCGAGATTCCATACGATTTCCAACGTAAATAGCAAATTGCTATTCTGAACGAGCCAAAGAAAATATAGAAACAAGGTAGCAGAAGAATCGAACAAGGTTCACGATCGTTTCGATTACGTGGACCCATATATCTAGGATGACAGCTAGCACTGGCTTACTGTGACTGTATTATCGATAGCAGATTAATATCGAATCGAATGTTTTCCCGACCGATGTAGAGATTATTCGCGTCACGGTGATGTCCACGTAGTCGACGAAGCTACCTAGGGAACGGTGCACGGCACGAGAAGGATCAGAAGCAAAAAAGAGCAAAAGCAGTGGTTCAACAATATTGGTGTTGTTCCCTGTTCTGCAACATCATTCCTCATCCAGTATATATCAACGTCGATCTTGTTGGCATCGCATTCTGAATGAAACCACGTTCGGACGAACGTACGTACGAACGGATCGGTGGACGGACAGATGGACGTTCTCGTGAGGGTCAACGTTCCCTTCCTTTCAAGGACGGCCGAAGAGAAAAGTCAAAGAACAGTCGGGCGTAGGAGCGAGACCAAGCCACATAAAACGGTGAAAGGGAGAGACGCAGATGAAGAGAGAGAGAGAGAGAGGGGGGGGAGAGGGAGAAAGAGAGAGAGAGGGAGAGAGAGAGAAAGGATGGTCATTTATTTCGGGAGGATGAATTTTCAAGCAACTAATAATAGCTCGTAAAGTGAAATAGATTGCCCTAAATATTTTGCGATGTCCAGTTTTAGAAACCGGCCATGCTTGAATCTGCTGCGTTAGAATTTTATAGGCATTCGAGATAAACACTTGTTGCTCCGTCGAAGTAGAATTTTATACAAGTCAGTCAAGTTACCCCCCGATCATTTCAAATAATTTGGAAATACTTCTTTTAAGATGTTCTATCCAGCGTTCTTTAATATTCGTTGAAACATTTCAAGTTCCCTGTATCTTTTACCTTTCAAGTGAAGTTATATTATACGAGCTGTTAAGAAATACTGATTACGTGTGTTAAGCTGTATGAAGAAGAACAATGATGATACAAAGTTTTCTATGATCATTTTATTGAACTGAAATCTCGTCAAACATGTAACAGAATATTACATTAAATTGTCTGCAGTGTTATGAATTTTTCGAACAATCTATTTACCTATTTATCCTTCCTATCCTTCTCATTATTAGTCAAATCACTCGACATCAAGTCGTATCGAATAAAGTAATAATTGAAACGAAGCTTACGGATATACGATAACTCTCGTGTTTATCTAATTGAACATAGTTGCAAAGAAAGAACATACAAAGTAGTATCAAAAGATTGATATAGGAAGAGTTTTTCATTTTCCTTGTCTTAACGTTTAATTTATGTGTAAGTTCGAGAATGAAGAGAAAGGAGAAGAAATACGGGTAAACTGAAATGCTTGCTTCTTAACTCTGACTCGACAGCGCATCTCGACTCCGGCTTGTACACGGCTGTCATAATGGTCTGCCTTTATCGTGCTAATTCGTAAAAGCATCTTCGAGATAAGGGCACGTCGTTCCACACGATAGAGGGACGCGACCATTTGGATCAGACCAATGGAGCGGGATGCAGACCACGGAAAAACTCTTTCGAAACTCGGACTTTTTCCCAGATGTTTGAAGTCCGAAATACGAATGCGAGCATTATCGTCGATCCAATCGAACAATAATGAGACACGTATCGTATAAAACTCGTTTATATATTTATGGCAATTGAATAGGAATCTAAGGATAAGAAAACGTACCGAATGTACGTAATATAACAAAATAATTTAACAATAATGATTTTTAGATAAAATATTTAATAACGAGAATGAAATCTAAATAAAGATCTGTTTCAATCATAAATGTGGAATTTGGATATTTGCTTCGAATATTTTACATACTTCTACATATCATCTATATTTTGTACACACTTGCATCTTTCCAATTCCACGAATTAAATGCAATTAAATGCAAATAGAATACTTAAACAGAGATTTCTATCGTTAGTTAGTAATTAATAAACCATAAAAATGAATAAATAAATGCAGTCTAATAACTGAAAATTGAAAGGATAGTAACGTGGTTAGCACGATACAGGCTACTATTACATTATCCACAAACTTTATATTTACTCGATGGATTTACTTAATGAATTTTAAACACCTATACCAGGGAAGGATCGTAATGCAGCGTGGCAATCACGCCCTAACTTAACAAGCTTACACATACACGCATATTTATACGATACACGTAGTGAATGCGAATAATATTCGTATGAAGTAGAAATCGGTAACGTAGGTAGAAATTGACGAGCTGTAAATGTTATTTTATGGCGGTATTATGTAACCGATCATTTACGGTCGGTTTATGCGCGTATAATTCGTGGTCGCAATAAAAGTCCATGCATCCGTGTATCATAACGTTGGCCCCGTGACAGTGACAATAAATTAATTCGCCGAGAGGCCAATTCGTTGAACCCTGAACCGAATCGAATACTCTAGTCGCCAATTAAGCAGCCTGCCTCGTATCTTCGTCCCTGCGACTTCCGGTCAATCTCGGTGAGCTGATCGCGACACACGATACCTTCGTGGCAGTAAACTACATCAGTCCTCCCCCTTGAATCCACTGCGGCTACTATAATTTTCGATACACTGACGGAGAAAGCAGGAGACTTTCAACTTCACCCACAACGAATACGATGGGAACGTTGTTCTGAATATCAGTTTAGGCATTATTTTACTACAATAAGCCATTATTTATACAATTGGGCATTATTTATTACAATAAGAATCACCCGAAGGTGATTCATATAACGAGATCAATTGTTACTATTTACAAAGCTATTATCAAAAGAAATTATGCATGAAATTGCACCTAGTGCGCTTTTTAATCTACCACAATCGGTCGTTGTTTTGGTAATTTCAGAAACGTCGAGTTCAAGCATACCGAAGCATACTGAATCAACTGAAATAACAATTTCATAGCAACTTCAATCAACTAAACACATATTTTGGAGATTCGTTCAGAGTACTCTGCAATGCAACGAGTTTCATAAATCACCTAAATACTAGAACTATCAAATCAATCGACAACACCGGTATCAGATTTTTTATTTTTGCGATTACCAAAAACCTGCAAGTGTTCTTAACGATATCAATATTTTCTCTTATTAAGGTAGAAACACGGTTACACATACTTATATACTTATGTACTCTACTTTGATTTCAATTAACTATGTATAACATATTCAGGGAGGAGTCTAACTAAATTATTAAATTAAAAAAGTTAGTAGTTATGGAGTTAAAGAAGAGAAAGAATCGAATGCTCGTCGGAAGAAGCAGACATGTAGATCGGTCCGGAGAACCAGCGACCCATCGAGAAGGCCGAAAAGAGGAGCAATAAGAACAACGAACGGGGAGAAGGCGAGCGATCAGCTAGACCGGATATGACGCGACAGCACATAACGATGATCGTAGATTGCGTTCAGTGCTTGTGCAAAAGCAGGCGAGCAGGAGCGAGTTGATGAAACGGTGACGAACAGGGAGGGTAGAGTAGCAACGAGAGGGAGGGAGGAAGGGAAAGAGAGAGAGAGAGAGAGAGAGAAAGTGCGAGAAGGAGGAAATGAAAAAGAGATGCGAGAGAGCAGGAAAGAAGATCAAAGACGGAGGAACGAGAGATAACGGGGTTGGCAAACATGAAGATAGTGGCGGTGTTCTTGTGTTACGAAGAGAGGAGAGAATCTTACTTCAGCAAAGGACGTGACCCAAGCGTTCAGCGTTCCAATCGAAGAAATGCGCGCTTTCGCGAAATCGAAGTATATATAAGAAAAATTTCACTTCGTCGAATATTTTAGAAATGTATGCTTCTCTACATTGCAAAACGATTTGTAAGAATTTTCTTGAGAAATCTCTAGTCTTTTTTGTCTCGGCTAGCATGTCATTTAAAATACACGCAAGTATAGACAGCATTAATCGAGAGGAGAATTGAATCAGACTCGAACGCTTGAATCATACCCTTTGTTAAAGATTCGAGTATGACTCTAGATTGTAGACTATTGCAAGAGTAGGATAGGCCGACAGGCTTGGCGTCTCTACATCGAAAACGTTGACTCGATCGTCAACATATTATGAATATTGCTCAACGGGATACCAACACGTATGTACATTGGAACAAAGCCTAATGAAATAAGCGCTTCGTTTAGAATCGATTTTGATTTGTTATGGTACTATATGGAAATATCATGTGCCTATTATATGGAAATGCATTTGCGGAAATTTTGCAGGCGTAGTTCGCTTGGAAGTTGACGTGCTGATTCGTCACGAACGACGTCGAAACGCGTGGAATGCAAGCAACATCGTCAACGTTACGCGGAACGGTGGCTTTGGAATGGAAACTTTCACAATGCCCCGCCCCCCTTCGCCCGTGTCTGGTGCAAAACACATCGACGGATCTTTTTTTTCCTGAATGTATGTATAGATAGAGTCTCGTTTTTAAAATACTTTTTCTTGTTCTTATGTAAAACCAGAAGTTGTCTATAGGATTTCAATGTCGAATTAATTTCTCATCGATCACGAAACTCCTACGTCGTACTGTCTTCGATCGATATAGGAAGACGTTTTATCCGACGTTGAAAGACGAAGGATTCGATCTGTGCATAATTTAAATGACTCGTTGATGAGTTTAAAGACGCACGTGCAAACGCGCGAGGACGTGCAACGCCAACCACTCCTTTTATGACTTTGTTCATATTCCTTCGATTCATTATTCCGGACACATGTCACTCAAGGACGTGGCGTCTTTGCGCGAAGATCATCAAGTGCATTTGCAAAGTGTTACCACACCGCATTTATTGCGAAGTTGCGCCACATTACATAAGAAACGGTAGCTCGAAACGCGCCTTCCACCAATCGTACGTTCTGGGTTCAAAGATACTATAGGATGTGATTAAACGTGAACGCAGTGTGTGTTACAAACACTGAAATGCGAATGTCAAACCAAATTTCTAGCGTATACGTAACCATGTCATATACATAGTACATATTAATACATCGTTAACTAACGTATCAAGAATCAGAGAACTTGCATTTCCATTGGCTTCGTCACGAAATTGACTCGATTTTCTATCAACATTCGATTAAATTATCGTTTAGTATCAATTTCCTGGGATCTAATCGTATCTTAATTCATTAAGATTTAACGTTATATTAATGTAATATCTTATTTATAAGCGTTTTCTTAATCAATTTACATCATCGAATTCTGTGTTTTAACATCACGGCTAATTAAAGGAAATTCCAAGAATCTGTTTAATATCTCTCCCTTTTTTGTTGTTTCATTTTTATTGTGACCAATCGTTGCTTAGTCTAACATAGTTCCTAGAGATAAAGCTTCAGCTTCAATGTTTTCCGAAGACGGGGAACATTTTCGAGATATAATGAATATCTTTGTCGCGTATCTTGAACGTACTTCGAATTATTCAGCAAGCGACGCAGTGGTTCGAGAATATCGGAAAATCACGTTCTGCGTCGCGTTTTGCGTCATCGACTTCGTCTTGTCCCTTTCGAGGGAATGACAAACGCGAGCGGAATAATAAGAGAGCCCTTCGTAGAGAACGTTGGAAACGATGGCTAAATGCCAAAAAAATACATTTTTCACCGATCCACTCGTACATTCGTTTACCAGTTACGATTAATCACAGAGATGCAAGGCAATAATTTAGAGGCGACATTGAAAGGTGAATACGCCTGATCAATGCCTTTTTTTTAAATATAAATCTATACAAAAAATAGTATGTGTGAACATACTCGTAAATTTATTTTCCGATAAAAAAAAAGTTAAATATATCCAACGAGTTTGAAACTCTACAGACATACAAACAGATTATTACGACACTGTACGATCTACTAGTTGTCATTCAAAAGTTCCTGAATGAGAAATCTTATCGATTCGTAACCAACTGAATGAAAACGGAACGAAAGAAAAACGAGACGAAATTAGTTTCTATATCCCTGTCGCAGATACAGCGTATTAATCTTTCTCATCGATGAGTCGAGCATAGCGCCAGACGAGTCAGCTACCTATGCGCCATGCGTGGAAATCACGGTTTCATTCATGCCAGACCGACACTACCATGTGTGTGTGCGTGTCTCTGTCTGAGTATTCGTTTACGTGTATATCTGTGTCACGATGCGCGTGAGCGTGCCGATATCTTGCCTCGCAAGTCGCCGTGTAAACTGCCTCTACAAGTTGGCCTGAAAGTCTCTAGCACACACCTTTATCTCTATATACTACATATTTCAAGTCCAGTAAAACTTTACAGTAAAATTACACAGATGACAGACACTTATTCATCGATTTTCCGTCATCAAACTCGAATCGATCGATACGCTTCGATTTCAACGGAGAAACTTTCGTAAATCTAACGTTGGTTTTACTCCCGGCTGCACATTTCCAAGTAAGATTACACTATCCACTCGATGAATATCGGAGATATCTAATCTACGATCGAATATCAAATGTTACGTGTCAGATCTTATATCCCAGTGTTCTGACTAAGCCATTCGATCGAGCCTTTCCAGATATCAAACCTAATCTCGGGCACGATTCACAACTTCGATGTACGCGTTGATGATTGTTACTGTTCGCGATTATTGCTATTTCCGAATTTCTTGGAAAACAAATCATTCAACCGGAAGTGTGACTCACCGAAGGTGTTTAGTAATATTCTACGCGAGATTCTTTGAGCACCCGATAAATCGGCATACGTATTTATACGCGAGAAACTTACGTGAAACGTTGACGGAGGCACGCGGGCGCATGCGCGCCAGGTACGTCAAACCGAGTGGCATTCATTCCTATTGCCATTCGAAGCGAATGACGCGGCTATGTGTTGGTGTGAATGCGCGGCACTGCGCATGCGCTCGTACTCCGATCGTATTCCGTTCCAAGAGAGAAGAAACTAGCAATAAGACTAATTCAATTACAGTCTGCGAGTTTTCAATCGGCGCTATCTTTGATAAATCATACTCGCGTATATGTGAAACAAATAAATTAGCTTTTTAAATTCATTTGGAGAATATAAAATAAAAATATGAAATCATAGCTCATAGGGGTATATAATAATCAGGAAAGAAGATAAAGGGTATTCAGTTAACATAGGTTAACGAATGCGAATCAACTCCGGTATAGATAACGCGAGATAAAAGTCGATGTTTACTTGGAGTCAGATTTTTATTTTAGCATTTTACACGTGTCACTCAATACGTCTGTCCTCTCTTTCGACATAAGCCACCAGAAAATACGATTGGAAAATCGATCGAATACCACTTACACCCAGTGCATTTATGGATAGAATAAGCGAATACTTTCCATGAAAGCATACGCGACCCACCTACGAGGTCAGCATTCCCATCGACGGGAGGAAAGCAACGAGCACACGAAGCCAAATGCTCGAGGAGGAAACACGGCTACGTAAAATGTGTCGGGCGTTACGAACGGAAAGGTGGCGGCGACTTTCTCGCGAACTTTCTACACCAGTAAATTTCATTCACTACTCGGCCCGTGCCTTCTGGCTGGCTTCTATGAAAGCGTAATGTGACTCAATCCGCGGCGAGTCACGCTCGCTCGCTTCGATCGTCGATGAAATTGCTACGAAGAAATCGTGCGACCTCGCTTGTTACCGATCGTCGATCGTATAAAAACAAGTTCATATACCAGCAAGCTATATTTCGGAGCTATGAATGTTATATTTTCTAAAGAAACGTGGAATAACCCTAAATGGTGTACAGTATACCGCATATTACATAGAAACCATAAAAGTTTTGGTAGACTCGTTTGACTAGGTCTCCCTTATATTAGATTCCAAAAGTGAATCCCCAATGAGAAAGAAACGACCAACAACAGCCTACAGAGTTTCTTTAGGATCGATTCCTTTCAATTAACGATTCGTTCAGGAACGAAAAAGGTTAGGTTAAGCATATTAACCCTACTACGATCTTCGAATATTTCTATCACAATCTTGCTCTAATTTTAGCAAATAAAACGGATTTTTAGTGTTATCAGGAAGTGTTTATCATAGGATTGAAACAAGTAATCGCACATTTTCATATTTTACTCGAGCTTGAAATATTTTTCAACGTTAGAAAAGGCGCACTAGAATAACTGATTCATCCCTTAACCAGATTTACGTCAGTCGTAGTGTCTACATCGAAATGAAATGGTACCTAAAATCATAGAGGAATAGGGACGAAGAAAGTAAATACTATATCCAAGAGAATCGGCTCGAGAGCGTGACGACTTGATTCGTTTTCTCCGATTAATAGCTTAGTTAAAATTCCCGTAATAAAAATAACGATCGAATGACGGTAGAAAGTAAATTCATGTTGGATAAAAATTGAAAGTTCAGACTCACCGTTTCGACTAGGGGGCCGTGGAGGCGCAGGATACTGGGGCGGCGTCAAGGGTGGCGGCTGCGGCGACACTCGCGCAGACGAGGAGGTCGTTGAGCCTTGAGAGGCGGACGGCGCCGGTACAAGCGTCGTCGTCAGTGGCGTCGTCGACGTGATAGTCGTCGTAGCCGCCGTCGGTGTCAACGGGGACGTGGTGGCGGCGATTGTGGTGGTGCGCTGCCCGATGTACCTTGAGGCGGTGCTGCTCGGGCTGTTAAACGGCCAGGGCGGGCGCCGCGGTGGCAGCACCGGGGGCGGCTCGTAGTCCAAGGTATCCACACTTTCGGCACTTCCGTTTCACCTGTATCCTTCACCGAACCGCGAAATCGTCGTTTTAGCTTTATCCTTCGCTGTAGTCTCCGTGGCACGTGTTCGATCACGAATTCATTAGAGGCGCGAACCGACGACTCCCTTTATCGCCGCAATCTCTCTTTCACTATCTTCCTTTTCTTTTTCTTCTTTGAAATCCGCGAGCACACAACACGCGGTCTGCGTTCGGAAAGCGAATGGGGAAACAAGAACGAGAAAGAAAGATGGAGCAGCAGTGACTGCGCGCACCGTAAGATTTCGAAAAGAAGATATGTCGCGTTCGCTCTTCTTATCTGCCTCTTCCTCCTTATATTCTATCTCCTCACTTCTCTTCTTTCGCACTGGTCACGACACAACACGTAAACACATGCTCCAAAGTACGGATACTATAGGTGTAATGGCATAGTGTAGTGAAACGTAACAGACGAACAAGAAACTCGCGTAGAGACTACGGATTATCGGTAGATTTCCGTGGTTAGGAACGAAAGCGGTGAACACGGCACGGTGGCTCCGGCGTAAGAGCTCTGTCGAGAAAAACACAAGCAGGGGAAGAGGAGATGAGAGAACCGAGTGGAGTCGAGTCGAGTCGTGGCAAGGCGAGACGAAGTGAGACGAGATGATGCGAGGTAAGGCAAACCGAGAGGAGACGAGACGAGGCAAAGCGAGACGAGACGAGACGAGAGATGAGGTGAAGCGAGGCGAGGCGAGGCGAGGCGAGGCGAGGCGAGGTTACGACGACGTGGAGAGGAGAGAGTAGAGGAGAATACGAGGAGAGGAAGCCAAACCGTGACAAAGCGAGGCAAAGGGCGGAGAGTCGAACGAGTACTAAGGTGTGCTATGAGGTGAAGCGAGGTGAGGAGAGGTAGAACGAGGTGTGGTGAGGTAAGAGGAGGGAGAGGCAAGACGAGTCGAGACGAGGCGAGACAGAAGGACAAGACCGGTGAATACACTGCGGGCTCTTCTCGCGCACTGGGAACACATATAGGCTCTCTCTCGTGGCAACGATGCGCGCTCTTCTCCGTCTCTCTTTCTTTCTTTCTTTTTCCCTTTCTCTTTCCGCTACGGGACGGCTGCTGGTCGAGTGAGAGCGAAAATCAGGGAGAGAGAAGGTACGAGAGAACGACGATTAGCGTGCGCGGCCGAGAGAGAGAGAGCGCGAGAGAAAGAGAGCCGACGACTGAATCTCGCGTAGGCCGTCTGCCAGTAAACAGGCTCCTTCATTCACTGCTTATTTTATACGGGCGGCCCCCTATGCTCCACAGAAATAGCCACTTCGCTCTGTCCTTGTCGCGCGCACATGCCACGGCCGGATATACCTTCGCTCTTCGGTAGATCTCCTTCCTCTCTCTCTCTCTCGCCCTCGTTCCTGCCTCTCCTTTCTCTCGCACTCTCGCATTCGTGTCACGCGGCTCGCACCTCGAACAACAGTACTGCTGCTCGTCGTGGAAAAGCAACGAGTAGGACCTCCTCACCAACGTTCTCCTTCTCGCGCATCCTTCTTTCCTCTTCTTCGAAGCGTTGCTTTTTCCTCCTTAAAGCGTATGTGCTTTTCCTTTTCTCTCTCTCTCTCTCTCTCTCTCACTCACTCACTCTCACGCGTACGTCCTCGTGCGTAAACTTCACCGAGCTGGATGCCTGCCCTTTATTCTGCCCTCCGTTATTCTTCCGTCTCCTCCTACCGGCACACGAGACACTGCCACACTCTCTGCCTCTGCCACTGCCAGCAGCACCCCGACGACGACGATGCCGACAGGTGCGTCACAATCGATCGAATTGCCCCGTTCTTCCGTAAATTGACTGACACTGTTGGGGGGAATTTGATCGTTTCGCTAAGATCCAATTGTCATTGATTTTCTCCTATTATATCTCTCTAGTCAGGAGATCTATTATACAGCGTTCGATGCAGTCAGCTTAACAGGTCTCTGCATTGAAACGATGTCACCGTCAGATATCGATACAATTTTGTTTCTTTCGTGCACACTTCCACCGTTCCGTAGTTTCAGTAATTCCCGCGATCTATGTGAGAAAATCAATCGTGTAGATCGATCGAGCGAGATTTTTTTAGGAATCACATAAGCACGACGCAATTCTCGATACGTACACCACTGATGGTGATAAATGTAACGCGTGTGTCCGTGGTTAAGTATCAGCCAGCGTAAGGGTTCGCTTGCGTTCACTGATTTTCTCGAATGGCAAGCCTCCGCTCGATTTCCCCGCGATGGCTGGCAAACTGCACGCACACACAAGCGAATGCATACACGGGGAGCCTGGGTATTCGTGGCGCACGGTCCTCCTCTCTTGCGTTAAGCAAAGAACGGGGGAGAAAGAGAGTTGGAACGAGTCGGATGGATGGAAGAAAAAAAGAGACGAAACGACGAAACAGCCACGAGGAGTGGGAGAAGCGTGAACGAGGGAGCGGAAGAAAGACAGATGGAGAAAGAGAGAGAAACAAGACAGGAAAGAAGGAAGGGAGGAAGAAAGACGGATAAAATGGGTGGGAGCAACGATCGTCGTGCAAGAGAGAGAAGAAAAAGTTCAGCTGGCCTCGGCGGCCATGCCAGTGTAGATCGTGTGAGCGCAACCCAGGCACGTACTGTCCGTCCCGCAGGCCCACCACTCAACACCTTCTCTATTTTCTCTCCTTTTCCCTTTTGCTCTCTCTCTTCTTCTTTTATTCTCTCTTTCCTCCGCACTTTTTTCGCTTTTTGCTTCGACCACGTATTCCTCCAGCCTTCGTGATCACGTACACGACGCAATCTCTCCCCCCTCCTTGTCGTCTTTTCTAACCTCTCTTCCTTCCAACTTTTTTCACGTTCGTTCGTATTGCCGTACCGGTCGACGATCAAATCGATCCTCGAGCCTTCGTGTATCCATCGGATCTCTTCGTTCTCCCACTTTCGACTTAAAGCGTGTAACACGTTTACAGTTCTCCCGGTGAATACGATCGCGTACGACGATCCAAATGTGATTCGAACAGACTGTAAACGACGTGTTTGTACACACTAACGACTATCGAGCGGAAAGGCGAACGAACCTCTTTTCCTGTTTCTCACGGAAAATCTTAGGCGAACAATCTCGCCGTTTGGTCTAGTTTAACGAGAAAGAGAGAAATATAATAATGCGCACGCGTACACTCGCGATTTCTCTTGCTCTCCTCTTTCCCTCTTTCCGACTCGAGTATCACCCGTTCTTTTTTTCTCAATACCGTATATACCGTTCGTTTTCACAGCAGGAGTATAATCGTGTCTCGTTTGGAGCCGAGGCCGGCTGCGCTCAACGCTGGTGTGGCGTTGTAGACTCTCTGCTTGTTACAAACAGCAGAGCAGCGGCCTGTCTGTCTGTGGGTGGGGTGCACACGATGCGCATGCGCATTCGATCATACCGAAAGTTGCATATGCGCGCGTTCACTCACACGAGCGTGATCGTTTACACGTAAACGTGCATACATACGTTGCGGCAACCTCACCGCCACGAAAGCACCGTGACGCCTGCATCCCCCCCTCGCTTCGCCCTGCTTCGCCCGAGTATACCGTACCCCGCGAGCCAGACGCGATACTTCATTCATGCTCGTATTGTGCGACCAGGGCTGTTTCTGTTCACCCAGGTCCCACGTACTTTTTGCCAACTTTCGTACACGTGTACCGCGTCTAATCTACGACACTCACGCTTCACTCTCTCTCCTATCTATCATGTTCATTCATTTCATATCGCTTATCAAAATCTACTTTTACGTTGTTGTGTGATCGTCGCTTTTCAAAATAATTCATTAATTAATCAAACTTACAGATTCCTTATACACGAGCGATTAACATGGAATGTATTAAACAAATATATTTGTAATCAACTCTGGAAGCAAAACATTCATAAGTTCTTAAACGCGATCTCTTCTCAAAGAACTGACGAGAATGCGCTCAGGGAGGACGGTTTATTCATTGAAGGATATCGAAGCGGGAAACGATTTCGCTCGTTCGTATTCTCTCTTCGCTCCGTGGTGCTTGAAAAATCTTCGCTCAGGTGATCGAACGTCATAAAACCGATACCCCTCTATGTACTACGGGGCTCTCCCACATGTCGGGGATACTCGGTTCTCTTCGGAAATGTCCGCCGACTACATCCTCTTTCGTCTTTGTCGTTCTTGTTTTACAACCCGTACGACTGTCCTCGTTCCCCATCTGTTCGTCTCACTCTATTCGTTTACACGTAAGTCGCACCGTAACTCTGTGGCTGTGCCACGTTATTTATGCGGCCGTGTGTGCGTGTTCCTCCTCCCACTCCCTGTTGTAAGGCAGACAGTGAGCATAAACCAGGCTGTCCTTGTCGCTTCCAGCTTGGCTATCTCCGTTTCGCCCAGCCGGGACACCAGGCAGCGCAGCAGTTCGAGTATTAATCGGACACGCAAGTTTCGAATCACGAGCGGAATATTGTCAAGATAAATCGACCAGACTCCTGCAAATAAAATTACCATAAATACACCGGGTTGCATCACGTCGCGCTCTTTCCTCTCCCGCGGACGCCTTTCCAACCTTATCCACTGTATATACGTTCCAAATCGACGCTTTTGTCCTCGAGACTTCGCCACGGTATTCGACAAACCTTCCAATCGTATTTGTATCGTATTTTCACTGGCGTTTCTACGTATCAATGATTGAATTACAATATTTAATTAGACGACGAAATACAAAATATCCTGATTTTATATAATAACTTATGTACAGATTGTGAATTTGTTCTTGTCGACGAGATTTTATCACGGTATTCGTCAAATCTTCCACTCCTATTCGTCGCATAAAAATATGTTCAAAAATCAGAAGATTAGCGTTTCCGTCAATGATTGGAATAGATTGATTAATCTGAAATATCCTGATTTGATCGGTGAACTTACATATGAACATAAAGGAGATAAACTCATTTTTTAATACATCTTTGTTGATTTTCTGATTTCCTCACTTTATGATCAAACAGGAGAATGTTAAATATAACATAATCAAAAATGTCAGGTCCAGACATGTAAGTCTTTCAAAAATAGCTGTTAAATTATGATAATAGTTGATGTTTTGTGAAAACCAAAGGTGTACGTAATTAGTAAGCCAAGCAATATTTTTAAAATTTTCAGGGGAATAAGAGAACGCGCGTTTAGTTCTAAAATTAAACAAAAACGCAATTTCGGTAATCTCAGATTGATTGACAACGAATAGAATTTTAAAATTGCTTCTATGTAAAAGATAGAAAATTTGACTTATCATGTTCTTTCCTTGTGATCCTTCTATATAATTCAAACACAAGAAACGTAAAAATATAGTCCAGTCGTTGCTGAAAAGCGATCTACTTGTCTCGTTTATATGTATGTAAAGATTGGAGTGGTTTTACGAAACGCATCGACGGTGACGACTCTTAGTACTCGGCAGTAAATACGGTGAACCGGTTTCCAGGCAAAAATGCCACTGTTCTAATCTCGAATGCGCGAAGCGGGCGTATTAAACATGTGATTGATTTACAAATCGCATTTTTCAAAGGTCTCGAAGTTTACGATCGGGAATCGAACGGAACGTAGTATCGAGACGAATAAATCCTTAGAGTCGAGAAAAAACAAGCTGACGACATTGAAGGGAACAACGAAAAGTGATCTAGAAACGCGACTGGTCAGACTCGTCTAATAACGTGGCACTAGCGTTGCTGCAAACCATGTTTTACTCGCATACATGCAAAGGAGATACCCAAGGTTTTCATGAAACGTTCGTTCATATCGTTGCTCGAGAACTCACCTGATTCATTAGCGGCAGCTATACTCGCGAACTTATCGTTACAAACAACGTTGGTCGAGGACGAGTTCAAGGCCTTAATTTTCAAAAGCATTTAACATAATTGGAATGTCAAAATATGAAACATTCTTGTATTATAATAGTTTTCGAGGTGCGCGAAATCAGTCTCAAAGGAGTTATCAGTGTCATAAAAATGGAATTAAAATGAAAATCTTTGTGTTCGACGCAGTCTCGACGCTGACAACGAGAATTTAAACGAAGCAAACATAATATAATGAGGTAAAAAGAAATCGTAATTAATGAGACGTAAAAGAAGCAGTCCTCTTATTCGCGAGACCTTCCGCGCTTCTTACGTCTTTACATAGTTGTTATAGATACAACACAAATGACGAATTTATAATAGTATAATAATAATTATAATATATATATAGGAGTAATAGTAATAATAATACAAATACACATTTTGCATTGCGGGCGTGGCGATATGAATCGCGTGCACCACTTCCCTCTAGAGGATATCCGGTGTGGAAACGCTTCGTCCTACCTCTCCCTTCTTTACGTTCCGACCGACGAGCTCCCCTCTTCCCTCTTGCGTTCGATGATCACCTTTCCTAGCGTCGTAATAACACGTCCTGACGTACTCTCAACTGGCAAACGGAGACACGTTCGTCTCATAATTCTTGCCACCTCGTGCACTATCTTGTTGAAAAGCTTCTGAATCTTTGACAAGCGCGAATAACACTTGGAGATGATAGGAGAGAAAACATGATTTTCTGATCTTAATATTGCTTTATGATCGAGCAGAAGCATTTTAATATGTCACAATTGAAAACAAAAACAACATCACATCTGTCAGGTTGAAAGATGTGATTTAAAAATAGCTGTCAGATTGACAAAGTTTTGTGGAAGACAATGGTACAGTTACTGAGATGAACAATGTTTTAGAAATTTTGAAAAGTACCAAGAGGTATGCGTGTTTAACTACAAAACCAAAGAAGGAACAATTTTTGTTACATAGAATCAATCAACAGTATAAATATTGAATCTTAAAAATGCTTCTTTGTGAGAGATAGGAAATTTAACTCATTGCGTTCTCTTGAACAAGTGCAGATCGAAAATATAGAATCTCTTTTTTCGTGTAAAATATCGTTGACATATTACGGGAAGGCACATTACAGATTTTTTAGAAAATTCGACTAGTTCCACGTTAAAAGAGAACTACCAGTTTCCTGTGTCAACCTGATTCAGGACCGAGGACAAATTAAAAGAACAGTGTCGTTTTCGCTTAGCTGACCATTCTCTGCGCCATCGGTTTCAATGGTTGCAAGGGTTAATTGTCTAATTAAGTAAGGCACTCGCATGATGTGAAACGAGTAGCACGCTCGAAAACAACGACGACGAAAGTTACCCTCGTTTTCGCAACTTTATTGCTTTGCTTCCTCCTCGCTACTCCACATTATCGTTCTCTCGTTTCTTGACTGTTCAGTTGTTCCGTTCCTTTTGCTAACTGTTCCCTAGCCAGCATGTAAATCCGAACGTGAAAAATTTTGTCCGCAGATTTCTTCCTAAATTTTTATATTTATTATTGAGCTTCTTAGAGGCCAAACTGATCGACTTTATTTTTTATTAAATTCTTAGTTCCATAAAATAAACATAAATACACGATCAATATCGAATTCTCAAAAAACAAATGCTTTACTTCTCCATAAGTCTATTCATTGTAATACAACGTATATATTAGTAAAGGTAAATTTTAAAAGCAGTATTCGTAACACCGTCACGAACCTTTCTACACCTTTCCATTTACGAAGCTGGCCAATGTGACTTCTCAAAAGTGTAATTAATCTTAACTCCAACACATCTGGATCCAATGAATGCCTACTGTTTTTGTTTCTGTATTTTTCATACCTTCCTTTAAGAACTTCTTCAAACGTTCTACATATAAATTCACGGTCTATTGATATTTCTAGCAATAAACCTTTACACTTTTGGATACGAAAGCTAGATTATTGTTCTTTTTTCTTCCAATAACTACGATTTAAATATTGGCGTTGCCACTTCTTACTGCGAGCGTCGTAGTTCGCCTTGTTTAACCGCAATTCGAAGAAATATCAAGGCAAAAGCGTAATTTTACTGCATTTGAGTAGAAGAAGAGAAAAGATATCAAAGTAATCGCTCGGTGAGCTACTTTCAAGTTTGTCGCCTGGTGGATCGTGAGTTTAGTTCTCACGATATCGTTTACACGGCAAGCATCAGCGAGATATAACCGTGACGCAAAAGTCTTGGGTCTTCAAATGGTCTATATTTTAACGAGTAGGCTGAGAAACACTGGTTTAGCCTATATTTAAACGACGGCACGCCGCGTATCTTAAACGCGTTCATTAATGCACTTAAGTGTGTACGCCCGTTTAACCTTACGCCTGTTTACAGCTCCCGCCTGGACGATTTGTAACCTACGACATACTGAGACACATTTCTGTCTTTCCTTCTCTTCTCGGCTCGCTTCTAGCTGACCTTGATCGAGTTGTTCCTACGAAAGAATGCCGCTATTGAAAGCGCCACGATATATCGTTGCAAATTTTATCGAACGGTCATGGCAAGCGACTCGGTAGTCCCGCCGGATTTCTTCGTTCGTCATGCGAAATCGCGCAAACATTTGATAAAAAAAAGAAACTTAATCGATGCATACGAACAGTCCTTTCAGATTAAATTGGCCGAATGTTTTTCTCCTTTTCTTGGATATTTCAAACGTAATAATTTTAGACAATCGAAGAACAGATAAGTCGTATCTTCTATCCTTTTACAGGGGATTAATTTTAAAAGTCGATAAGTTGTTAATCAATAATGAGAATATTATCAAAATTGTCTTTTTATTTGATTTTCGAGGTGGATGTGTATTTTTTTTTTTTTTTTCGTCCATTCCGAAATTTAAAAAATAGTATTAAAATATTGCTTATCTTCGATAATTATATCTTTAATTTCTATAAAAGTTCGTCAACTCATCAGCTATTTTTGAACCTAACAGGTTGTTTCGTCATATTAAAATTCTCTCATTTAATCATAAAGCGATATTAAGTGAAAAATTTAACAGAAATACACTTATCATCTTTTTTCTCTTATAATGTTCAAATTGGATCGAGATGTATCGCTTAAGAAATATCGTATATATTCGGAGTATCGATACGAATGAACCGAGAAATTTGCTTAGGCCTGCAATAGATTTAAGTCAAAACGAAGTCACGTGAACGAGAAACAGAAACGAAGTAAAGAGGAACGAAGCGGAAAGAACCCGGAGTCAAAGACACGGCCGAAGAGGGGAGGTAGGACAAATGATAACGATACGCCGTTTTTCTGAGTACATGTAACTATCTACGCGATCTTTCGTGACCTAAACCACGGACGAATATACGCGTTCATGCCAGCCGCTAGTGAATGGTGCACGCGCTCCATTATTATGTACACAGCTACGTAACTTGTGACATTTCTTGAATGGCATTCAATTTTACTATCTTTAAAAGATGCCGATTATTTTCGCCAAGAGGTCGATAAAATTGTAAATGTTTTCGTTATGGCGATTTTTTTTTAACACGGAAAGATAAACGTTCGATCGAGATACCGAAAGTAATATTGAAACCGCTAAAAACTACTGAAAGAGGCACGATTCTATCGATTCACATTTTTTATCCATGAATATCTTTTTGCTTCTTTCAAATAAATATTTATGAATCGGAAAAATCTAGCAAATTGTCTGTAAGAAATCGGATAAGTAAACAGCTTGTTACACGGTAGGAATTAAGTTTGTCATTATCGTTCGTAAATACGCGAATGGCAAATCCGAGGAAAACAAATTACATAATACTTCCCACAGACGATACGTAATACATCCGTTACAATGGTTATCGATAAAGAAGTAGTAATGCAGTAGTAGCCGATAAACGATTCAGGACATCCGTTGATCGAACTCTACTTTTCGGAAGTTATCTTCGCCTATAGTTCGATCGTCGCACGAACGAATACTTTCCACGAAAGCATCGATACATCGGTTGCGAGGTCATCATTCCCATCGCTAACGCACACGCAACCACGTGTGTTGCGTATAGACGTGCGAGGACAACCTGCAGATGCATGAATGACTCGAAATGACGTGTGTTCATTGAGCGCCGCTTGGCGTGCCGACTTGGTGGTATTTCTCAGTTGCTCCCAGCAAGGACACGACATATTTTCTGTCTTGCGTAGGAAAAGATTCGAACCGACTGATTCTGATCGCTGTATTACTATAATCCTTATATCACTATATTTACTTAGACGTTCTTCGTTTATCGCGACAGTATCTAAGGGAAAGTTGTTCATCAAATTTCTATCAGATTAACCAAGTTACCTGAGTTCAAGCGACTTGAATTCAATCTATCTGATATCCCCACAGTCGTGTTAGAAGCTTTGTTTAGAGTGACGAAAAACTTTGGATCGATTTCATACTTCGACACTAAACTGTCGAACTGCAATAGAAGATTATGCTCGTAATAGTCATCCATCTTTACCGTATAGAAACACTTTGTGAGCATATGATACGCGTTATAAGAAACGTTCTAAAATTTCATTAGCATTGTAACGAAACGCGGCTATCATGTTTATATCGGTAAAATTTAAAACGAAATTGAAAAACATGAAAGTTACAAGATATTTGTTACAATCGTACATTTCGCAGAGGTCACCAAAATATTTGAACAGTTGATTATTCACGAAGAACACTGTTCACATTGTATGCTAATTTCTTGCTAAATACGTAGATGTTTATAATAAATGATCTGCAGCTTCCATGTACATGTTTTAATCGATTTCAAATTTTACCTACGTAATCACGATACTTGTGTCTCGTTAAATTTCAAAAAGTTTTCGTATAGCATACACGATATATTCATACAAATATTCTCCAGTGAATGTTCAAATACTTTCGTGAGTCACTGTATACTATGAGAAATTGTACCACTTTTTGGTAAAACATATTCTCTTTGAAAACGAGAAATTTGTTCGTATCAAAAGCAGCTACTTAAGTACTCCTACGTAATGCTACGAGTTCTAAGCGTACTTCCTTCTACAAAATAAAGTTCAGATTTTGACAATCTAACCAAAATAATCTACACAACGATCCACACTCTTAATCACATCAAGAAACGAGGTCAATTTTGCTCCGACAATTTGTTCATACCAGAAGCTCGTTCCTATCCTGTTCCTTCGACAACTGTAACAGGCAATATCGATGACTCGGGAGCGCAGTGGTATCGGCGAGGGGGCGACAAGGTGGGTAGGGGCGAGTACGAGGCTGTTGGAGCTTGGGAGGCAGGGGAATGGAGGAAATGAGCGCGCACACTTACGCTTACGCGTACACTCGCGTATAGTAAATGCGTGTTGAGGCGACCGCATCGGTAAACCGATTAAACGACTTACATAAGTTCCAGTTGGCAGAGCCTCGAAGACACGTAGATTCGATGAAAAGAGGGTCTCCGGTGGGTTTGAGAAGATGAGACAGACAGAGAGCCGAGGCAAACGAGAGAAAGAGAAGCGGTTCGGCGCGAAGCGGCGTCGGGAATCGATGATACGGACGGGCTGGAACGGAAGAAAAGGAACGTGAGTGCATTGCGCCCTGGCGTTCGCCACGGATGCATTTCCTGTGTGCATCGTGCACAAAACGATAGCCTCGTTTCGAGTTCCTTCGCTAATTATGTTTCAAATTTACCGATCTACCGGCGAGAAGGAAGCGGAACAGTTATACCTACCATTAAAAAGTTAATGAGTCATGGTATCTCCCTGGAGAATTTTAAGTATTCCTGATTCGGCGGTCGTACTTCGCTTGCCTTCCGGTATTTGATCGCTCGCGCTTCTCGGTCTTCGAAAATTAGCAACGAAACTTCAGCGTTACGCTGTTAGCGTATCTTGCAGAATCTTTTCGTCAGTTCTTCATTCGTTCCATCAGAACACAAGGTATACGATTTCGATAATCGTAGCGCCATAGGTAAGGTGGTGATTTTATGTGAAAGATTATGTTGGAAATATGGAGTAAGACTTTTAAATACGATGCTTCGTTTTCGAGAAGATCGAGCTTTCTATCGAGTACGAATATACGCGAGGCTAACTCTTAATTGAACAGGAAAGATAGTAACGAGGAAGTTATTCTACGTGTAAAGACAAGAAGAATAACGTAGAATTATTTTCACACATAGGATGACATGCTGCAGATTGTTCACTCGGTTGTCGTGAATTAGTCAAATTCGCATATCTTTGTCGAACTGTGAAACACGATTTTCTGGAAACGTTGTATGAAAAAAAAAAAAAAAAAATTGTTCTACATGCTCGATTTATCCTTTCATATAAAGTCACCTCTCTGTCGATTGTACCAAGATTACTGCGACACGTTGTATACATTATTGAAAATTTTTCTGCATTCTTATCGTTAGATAAGTAATCCCCTCTCGTTTTCGCGAGAGCCGAGCGAGCGTCTAAAGCCGCGGATCGTAACGCATGGCTGGAAAGCACGAAAGAATGCCATCGGACGGTCGATCTCTGGCGAGTTTCTTCTCTGGAACCTCGTGACACTGTACGCTCCGAAAACAAAAACAGGAAGAAGGTTACGCTGATACACTCGAGCGCAAATCGTCCG